>NW_028248500.1:0-358000 GCF_964263255.1 Lissotriton vulgaris | reverse complement strand
TCATCCGAAAATTGATTTTTTGGACTGTACCAAAAATGATTCAAAATGTCAATTGGATCGTGCCTCATGTTGAATAACCACTTTTTAAACCCTCACAGTGACCAAAATTGCCATTTTTACAGAGTTTTGCTTACTCAAAAGCTTCAATTTTGACCCGTTTCAGGCACAGAAAGGACTTTAAACACACTTATTTTAGTTGAAAAAGTCATAATGCACATCCAACAGTCATTTAGAGTCAAAAGATTAAATGTTAAAATTTCATCATTATAGACCATTTTGGGAATGTTCGACATGTCCGGAGTCATCGTTTTTCATCCGAAAATTGATTTTTTGGACTGTACCCAAAATGATTCTAAATGTCAATTGGATCGTGCCTCATGTTGAATAACCACTTTTTAAACCCTCACAGTGGCCAAAAGTGCCATTTTTACAGAGTTTTGCTTACTCAAAAGCTTCAATTTTGACCCGTTTCAGGCACAGAAATGACTTTAAACACACTTATTTTAGTTGAAAAAGTCATAATTCACATCCAACAGTCATTTAGAGTCAAAAGATTAAATGTTAAAATTTCATCATTATAGACCATTTTGGGAACGTTCGACATGTCCGGAGTCATCGTTTTTCATCCGAAAATTGATTTTTTGGACTGTACCAAAAATGATTCAAAATGTCAATTGGATCGTGCCTCAGTTTGAATAACCACTTTTTAAACCCTCACATTTATCAAAATTGCCATTTTTACAGAGTTTTCCTTACTCAAAAGCTTCAATTTTGACCCGTTTCAGGCACAGAAATGACTTTAAACACACTTATTTTAGTTGAAAAAGTCATAATTCACATCCAACAGTCATTAAGAGTCAAAAGATTAAATGTTAAAATTTCATCATTATAGACCATTTTGGGAACGTTCGACATGTCCGGAGTCATCGTTTTTCATCCGAAAATTGGTTTTTTGGACTGTACCCAAAATGATTCAAAATGTCAATTGGATCGTGCCTCATGTTGAATAACCACTTTTTAAACCCTCACAGTGACCAAAAGTGCCATTTTTACAGAGTTTTGCTTACTCAAAAGCTTCAATTTTGACCCGTTTCAGGCACAGAAATGACTTTAAACACACTTATTTTAGTTGAAAAAGTCATAATTCACATCCAACAGTCATTTAGAGTCAAAAGATTAAATGTTAAAATTTCATCATTATAGACCATTTTGGGAACGTTCGACATGTCCGGAGTCATCGTTTTTCATCTGAAAATTGATTTTTTGGACTGTACACAAAATGATTCAAAATGTCAATTGGATCGTGCCTCATGTTGAATAACCACTTTTTAAACCCTCACAGTGACCAAAATTGCCATTTTTACAGAGTTTTCCTTACTCAAAAGCTTCAATTTTGACCCGTTTCAGGCACAGAAATGACTTTAAACACACTCATTTTAGTTGAAAAAGTCATAATTCACATCCAACAGTCATTTAGAGTCAAAAGATTAAATGTTAAATTTTCATCATTATAGACCATTTTGGGAACGTTCGGCATGTCCGGAGTCATCGTTTTTCATCCGAAAATTGGTTTTTTGGACTGTACCCAAAATGATTCAAAATGTCAATTGGATCGTGCCTCATGTTGAATAACCACTTTTTAAACCCTCACAGTGACCAAAAGTGCCATTTTTACAGAGTTTTGCTTACTCAAAAGCTTCAATTTTGACCCGTTTCAGGCACAGAAATGACTTTAAACACACTTATTTTAGTTGAAAAAGTCATAATTCACATCCAACAGTCATTTAGAGTCAAAAGATTAAATGTTAAAATTTCATCATTATAGACCATTTTGGGAACGTTCGACATGTCCGGAGTCATCGTTTTTCATCTGAAAATTGATTTTTTGGACTGTACACAAAATGATTCAAAATGTCAATTGGATCGTGCCTCATGTTGAATAACCACTTTTTAAACCCTCACAGTGACCAAAATTGCCATTTTTACAGAGTTTTCCTTACTCAAAAGCTTCAATTTTGACCCGTTTCAGGCACAGAAATGACTTTAAACACACTCATTTTAGTTGAAAAAGTCATAATTCACATCCAACAGTCATTTAGAGTCAAAAGATTAAATGTTAAATTTTCATCATTATAGACCATTTTGGGAACGTTCGGCATGTCCGGAGTCATCGTTTTTCATCCGAAAATTGATTTTTTGGACTGTACCAAAAATGATTCAAAATGTCAATTGGATCGTGCCTCATGTTGAATAACCACTTTTTAAACCCTCACAGTGACCAAAATTGCCATTTTTACAGAGTTTTCCTTACTCAAAAGCTTCAATTTTGACCCGTTTCAGGCACAGAAATGACTTTAAACACACGTATTTTAGTTGAAAAAGTCATAATTCACATCCAACAGTCATTTAGAGTCAAAAGATTAAATGTTAAAATTTCATCATTATAGACCATTTTGGGAACGTTCGGCATGTTCGGAGTCATCGTTTTTCATCCGAAAATTGATTTTTTGGACTGTACCAAAAATGATTCAAAATGTCAATTGGATCGTGCCTCATGTTGAATAACCACTTTTTAAACCCTCACAGTGACCAAAATTGCCATTTTTACAGAGTTTTGCTTACTCAAAAGCTTCAATTTTGACCCGTTTCAGGCACAGAAATGACTTTAAACACACTTATTTTAGTTGAAAAAGTCATAATTCACATCCAACAGTCATTTAGAGTCAAAAGATTAAATGTTAAAATTTCATCATTATAGACCATTTTGGGAACGTTCGACATGTCCGGAGTCATCGTTTTTCATCTGAAAATTGATTTTTTGGACTGTACCCAAAATGATTCAAAATGTCAATTGGATCGTGCCTCATGTTGAATAACCACTTTTTAAACCCTCACAGTGACCAAAAGTGCCATTTTTACAGAGTTTTGCTTACTCAAAAGCTTCGATTTTGACCCGTTTCAGGCACAGAAATGACTTTAAACACACTTATTTTAGTTGAAAAAGTCATAATTCACATCCAACAGTCATTTAGAGTCAAAAGATTAAATGTTAAAATTTCATCATTATAGACCATTTTGGGAACGTTCGGCATGTCCGGAGTCATCGCTTTTCATCCGAAAATTGATTTTTTGGACTGTACCCAAAATGATTCAAAATGTCAATTGGGTCGTGCCTCATGTTGAATAACCACTTTTTAAACCCTCACAGTGACCAAAATTGCCATTTTTACAGAGTTTTCCTTACTCAAAAGCTTCAATTTTGACCCGTTTCAGGCACAGAAATGACTTTAAACACACTTATTTTAGTTGAAAAAGTCATAATTCACATCCAACAGTCATTAAGAGTCAAGAGATTAAATGTTAAAATTTCATCATTATAGACCATTTTGGGAACGTTCGACATGTCCGGAGTCATCGTTTTTCATCCGAAAATTGATTTTTTGGACTGTACCCAAAATGATTCAAAATGTCAATTGGATCGTGCCTCATGTTGAATAACCACTTTTTAAACCCTCACAGTGACCAAAAGTGCCATTTTTACAGAGTTTTGCTTACTCAAAAGCTTCAATTTTGACCCGTTTCAGGCACAGAAATGACTTTAAACACATGTATTTTAGTTGAAAAAGTCATAATTCACATCCAACAGTCATTTAGAGTCAAAAGATTAAATGTTAAAATTTCATCATTATAGACCATTTTGGGAACGTTCTGCATGTCCGGAGTCATCGTTTTTCATCCGAAAATTGATTTTTTGGACTGTACCAAAAATGATTCAAAATGTCAATTGGATCGTGCCTCATGTTGAATAACCACTTTTTAAACCCTCAGAGAGACCAAAAGTGCCATTTTTACAGAGTTTTGCTTACTCAAAAGCTTCAATTTTGACCCGTTTCAGGCACAGAAATGACTTTAAACACACTTATTTTAGTTGAAAAAGTCATAATTCACATCCAACAGTCATTTAGAGTCAAAAGATTAAATGTTAAAATTTCATCATTATAGACCATTTTGGGAACGTTCGACATGTCCGGAGTCATCGTTTTTCATCCGAAAATTGATTTTTTGGACTGTACCCAAAATGATTCAAAATGTCAATTGGATCGTGCCTCATGTTGAATAACCACTTTTTAAACCCTCACAGTGACCAAAAGTGCCATTTTTACAGAGTTTTGCTTACTCAAAAGCTTCAATTTTGACCCGTTTCAGGCACAGAAATGACTTTAAACACACGTATTTCAGTTGAAAAAGTCATAATTCACATCCAACAGTCATTTAGAGTCAAAAGATTAAATGTTAAAATGTCATCATTATAGACCATTTTAGGAACGTTCGGCATGTCCGGAGTCATCGTTTTTCATCCGAAAATTGATTTTTTGGACTGTACCAAAAATGATTCAAAATGTCAATTGGATCGTGCCTCATGTTGAATAACCACTTTTTAAACCCTCACAGTGACCAAAATTGCCATTTTTACAGAGTTTTGCTTACTCAAAAGCTTCAATTTTGACCCGTTTCAGGCACAGAAAGGACTTTAAACACACTTATTTTAGTTGAAAAAGTCATAATGCACATCCAACATTCATTTAGAGTCAAAAGATTAAATGTTAAAATTTCATCATTATAGACCATTTTGGGAATGTTCGACATGTCCGGAGTCATCGTTTTTCATCCGAAAATTGATTTTTTGGACTGTACCCAAAATGATTCAAAATGTCAATTGGATCGTGCCTCATGTTGAATAACCACTTTTTAAACCCTCACAGTGGCCAAAAGTGCCATTTTTACAGAGTTTTGCTTACTCAAAAGCTTCAATTTTGACCCGTTTCAGGCACAGAAATGACTTTAAACACACTTATTTTAGTTGAAAAAGTCATAATTCACATCCAACAGTCATTTAGAGTCAAAAGATTAAATGTTAAAATTTCATCATTATAGACCATTTTGGGAACGTTCTGCATGTCCGGAGTCATCGTTTTTCATCCGAAAATTGATTTTTTGGACTGTACCAAAAATGATTCAAAATGTCAATTGGATCGTGCCTCATGTTGAATAACCACTTTTTAAACCCTCACAGTGACCAAAAGTGCCATTTTTACAGAGTTTTCCTTACTCAAAAGCTTCAATTTTGACCCGTTTCAGGCACAGAAATGACTTTAAACACACGTATTTTAGTTGAAAAAGTCATAATTCACATCCAACAGTCATTTAGAGTCAAAAGATTAAATGTTAAAATTTCATCATTATAGACCATTTTGGGAACGTTCGGCATGTCCGGAGTCATCGTTTTTCATCCGAAAATTTATTTTTTGGACTGTACCAAAAATGATTCAAAATGTCAATTGGATCGTGCCTCATGTTGAATAACCACTTTTTAAACCCTCACAGTGACCAAAATTGCCATTTTTACAGAGTTTTCCTTACTCAAAAGCTTCAATTTTGACCCGTTTCAGGCACAGAAATGACTTTAAACACACTTATTTTAGTTGAAAAAGTCATAATTCACATCCAACAGTCATTAAGAGTCAAGAGATTAAATGTTAAAATTTCATCATTATAGACCATTTTGGGAACGTTCGACATGTCCGGAGTCATCGTTTTTCATCCGAAAATTGATTTTTTGGACTGTACCCAAAATGATTCAAAATGTCAATTGGATCGTGCCTCATGTTGAATAACCACTTTTTAAACCCTCACAGTGACCAAAAGTGCCATTTTTACAGAGTTTTGCTTACTCAAAAGCTTCAATTTTGACCCGTTTCAGGCACAGAAATGACTTTAAACACACGTATTTTAGTTGAAAAAGTCATAATTCACATCCAACAGTCATTTAGAGTCAAAAGATTAAATGTTAAAATTTCATCATTATAGACCATTTTGGGAACGTTCTGCATGTCCGGAGTCATCATTTTTCATCCGAAAATTGATTTTTTGGACTGTACCAAAAATGATTCAAAATGTCAATTGGATCGTGCCTCATGTTGAATAACGACTTTTTAAACCCTCACAGTGACCAAAAGTGCCATTTTTACAGAGTTTTGCTTACTCAAAAGCTTCAATTTTGACCCGTTTCAGGCACAGAAATGACTTTAAACACACGTATTTTAGTTGGAAAAGTCATAATTCACATCCAACAGTCATTTAGAGTCAAAAGATTAAATGTTAAAATTTCATCATTATAGACCATTTTGGGAACGTTCGGCATGTCCGGAGTCATCGTTTTTCATCCGAAAATTGATTTTTTGGACTGTACCAAAAATGATTCAAAATGTCAATTGGATCGTGCCTCATGTTGAATAACCACTTTTTAAACCCTCACAGTGACCAAAAGTGCCATTTTTACAGAGTTTTGCTTACTCAAAAGCTTCAATTTTGACCCGTTTCAGGCACAGAAATGACTTTAAACACATGTATTTTAGTTGAAAAAGTCATAATTCACATCCAACAGTCATTTAGAGTCAAAAGATTAAATGTTAAAATTTCATCATTATAGACCATTTTGGGAACGTTCTGCATGTCCGGAGTCGTTTTTCATCCGAAAATTGATTTTTTGGACTGTACCAAAAATGATTCAAAATGTCAATTGGATCGTGCCTCATGTTGAATAACCACTTTTTAAACCCTCACAGAGACCAAAAGTGCCATTTTTACAGAGTTTTGCTTACTCAAAAGCTTCAATTTTGACCCGTTTCAGGCACAGAAATGACTTTAAACACACTTATTTTAGTTGAAAAAGTCATAATTCACATCCAACAGTCATTTAGAGTCAAAAGATTAAATGTTAAAATTTCATCATTATAGACCATTTTGGGAACGTTCGACATGTCCGGAGTCATCGTTTTTCATCCGAAAATTGATTTTTTGGACTGTACCCAAAATGATTCAAAATGTCAATTGGATCGTGCCTCATGTTGAATAACCACTTTTTAAACCCTCACAGTGACCAAAAGTGCCATTTTTACAGAGTTTTGCTTACTCAAAAGCTTCAATTTTGACCCGTTTCAGGCACAGAAATGACTTTAAACACACGTATTTCAGTTGAAAAAGTCATAATTCACATCCAACAGTCATTTAGAGTCAAAAGATTAAATGTTAAAATTTCATCATTATAGACCATTTTGGGAACGTTCGGCATGTCCGGAGTCATCGTTTTTCATCCGAAAATTGATTTTTTGGACTGTACCAAAAATGATTCAAAATGTCAATTGGATCGTGCCTCATGTTGAATAACCACTTTTTAAACCCTCACAGTGACCAAAATTGCCATTTTTACAGAGTTTTGCTTACTCAAAAGCTTCAATTTTGACCCGTTTCAGGCACAGAAAGGACTTTAAACACACTTATTTTAGTTGAAAAAGTCATAATGCACATCCAACAGTCATTTAGAGTCAAAAGATTAAATGTTAAAATTTCATCATTATAGACCATTTTGGGAATGTTCGACATGTCCGGAGTCATCGTTTTTCATCCGAAAATTGATTTTTTGGACTGTACCCAAAATGATTCAAAATGTCAATTGGATCGTGCCTCATGTTGAATAACCACTTTTTAAACCCTCACAGTGGCCAAAAGTGCAATTTTTACAGAGTTTTGCTTACTCAAAAGCTTCAATTTTGACCCGTTTCAGGCACAGAAATGACTTTAAACACACTATGGCTGAGATACCCGCCACCCCCTCTCAACACAATCCCCAAAAGGAAGGGAAACCGGAAACTGTTCTTAAAGTTTTTGGATGTGGGATGGAGTGACCATCCCGGCCGTATTTATTAAAACAAAAGATTAAAACATTAAACGTTTTCATGTTATGTACAATTTCATTATCACATTACGATGTTTGGCTAACCTTAACATAATCTCTAATACAGAGGTTCTCCTAGCCGAACTAGCATCCTACAAAACATTCTCTAAGAATACTGAAATTGTACATCCTAACGTTTAAGGGCCAACGGCAAGGTCATAACCGGTGTCAAGATCCCTAACCAGACTTACCCCTCCCACTTAGGAGGGGCGATGGCACAGGGGCTTACCACAAGTGCAACTACTAACAATTTCCCTTGACTTGACGGGGGCACTTAAGACTCGACGCCATTTAAAGGTCGTTCGAACACTTGTGTGTGGTATCTAGAAGGTATCGTTGACCTCTCCCCACCCCACACAACTTACCGCATCTGCCGTCGCAGATGACACTAGCCCCGGGAAATTCCCCAGGAGGGGGCTGTAACCCCTCCTACAAAGGAAGGGGCCTTGACCGCCTTTCCTTTACTTCCGGCGACCCGCCCTTAGACGGGACCGCCTCCCCACTGAGGGGCCAATGGCCACCTCTCCCGAGCGCTCCCATCCGTGTTGGGTGACGCCCACTCATAGGGATCTACCAATTAGTGCTCACCGATCATGACCTTACCGCCTACCAAAAAATAAATACGACAGTTCTTCAACCTATGAAAACATTGGTCGCTACGACCGAAGGAACATGCTAAAAATGCAACATCACATCAAATCACTTTAATCATAACAACCTAAACGATATTCACCATCTTTATTAACTACAAACTGCTACTGTTATAGCCTGTAAACGAAACGGAAAAACAAACTTATCAATTCACTTTATTGCACAACAACTTTGCTGTCCTCAGGGGCTGGTGGGTGGGTCAAAATTGGCTCTTCGTTCCGTCCCGAGCTCACGTGTAGCGAGGAGGTGCAGCTTCGGAGCACAAGAACAAGAGGACGTCTTCTGGTCTTGCGCCTTCTTTTATCCGTCTTCAGGGCGGGCGAAAACCCGCCCCTGCCCGCCCCGGGGGCGTGGCTGGCTGCGTCGGTGTCTAGGCCAGCCCACTCTAGGGCGGGAAAAGGCGCGCCCCGGCTACGCCGCTTCGGGCATACCAGCCGAGACGCGCCTCCCGCCCAAAAATGGCTTCCCGGGGGGATCGAGGCACTCATCCATACGTTCGGGGGGACCGAGTGGTCGCCCCTTTCCATATGGCTGAGATACCCGCCACCCCCTCTCAACACAATCCCCAAAAGGAAGGGAAACCGGAAACTGTTCTTAAAGTTTTTGGATGTGGGATGGAGTGACCATCCCGGCCGTATTTATTAAAACAAAAGATTAAAACATTAAACGTTTTCATGTTATGTACAATTTCATTATCACATTACGATGTTTGGCTAACCTTAACATAATCTCTAATACAGAGGTTCTCCTAGCCGAACTAGCATCCTACAAAACATTCTCTAAGAATACTGAAATTGTACATCCTAACGTTTAAGGGCCAACGGCAAGGTCATAACCGGTGTCAAGATCCCTAACCAGACTTACCCCTCCCACTTAGGAGGGGCGATGGCACAGGGGCTTACCACAAGTGCAACTACTAACAATTTCCCTTGACTTGACGGGGGCACTTAAGACTCGACGCCATTTAAAGGTCGTTCGAACACTTGTGTGTGGTATCTAGAAGGTATCGTTGACCTCTCCCCACCCCACACAACTTACCGCATCTGCCGTCGCAGATGACACTAGCCCCGGGAAATTCCCCAGGAGGGGGCTGTAACCCCTCCTACAAAGGAAGGGGCCTTGACCGCCTTTCCTTTACTTCCGGCGACCCGCCCTTAGACGGGACCGCCTCCCCACTGAGGGGCCAATGGCCACCTCTCCCGAGCGCTCCCATCCGTGTTGGGTGACGCCCACTCATAGGGATCTACCAATTAGTGCTCACCGATCATGACCTTACCGCCACAGGTCCGGATAGTTGACCGGCTATCCGGACCCCCCACAAAACTCCTACCTAAAGGTCATGTTCCAAAGATTTTAACCAGGCTAGGAAGTCTCCTATGAGTAACTCATTCCCCGCCCTCGACAAATGCACACCATCCCCCAGATACATACTGTCATCATTAATACAATTATGCGAGATCGAATGCAATGCCTTGGAACGGAACAACCTACTCACTTTGTTATTCAATTTTCTAACCGAATGATTCAAAGCAGGGATCGAGATAGCCCCCCGCCACACTTTTCGTGGGATCATATGAGACCATGCGATTAGGCACCCCGGAACTCTCCTCGCTAACCAACTTACCGTGGAAAGCATAGCCTCCAGGAGAAGTCGTCTACCGGTGGTGACCAAATCATTGCCCCCCAAATGCACTATGACTATGGACGGCGGTGACCTCATCCGCTCTAACAAGCCCTCAAAAAATTCCTGAAACTGGTCAATACAGAGACCGCCCCTTCCGTAGAAGGACACTCTGTACCCGTATTCCTCAGGTACGTGAACCATGTCACCTGCTTTGAATACGTCTGCAGCCCGTCTCACGTATGAGTGGCCCACGACCCAAACCTCCTTCCTCACAGCCGGTGACGTGCGACCGCTGACCTGGTGTTGGGTCGACTGCTCAGTCTGCCCTGCCGCGTAGGCTTGCGCAACTGAAAACAAACAAAAACAAGAGGCGTGAGTACATGATTACAGTTTCACAACATGTGCAATCGCACGTACCTCTTATAACAATTGGAGGACCAGCGCCCCACACGTTTCACTTGTTCTACATTAAGACCTCTGGCTGTAGCTTCAGTGGCAGCCCCTATACGAAAGGAGTGGGTCCCAAATTCGCCCGGGTCCAAGCCCGCTGCAGCAATGGCCATTGCAAGCACCCGTTGAAACTGAAACCTCGTCAGCGGGGTGGCGTCTGCATGCCTCAACAATGTCCCTCCCCATGATGCCACCCTTCGTGCTAGGTAATCTTCTAAGCACTGTACCGGACACATGGATGAGTCGAGGTTCCTGCGGATGATCGTGCAGTCCCCTCTCCCATCTTGGTCAGTCTTGGACCTGAGAAAGGAGACAATCATCGCATCACCCCTGATCTGGACATGCTCCCTGCACAAGCCCCCCGTCACGTCCCGTTTGTTCCTTGCAACCAGCTCACTAACTCTCATAGCCCCGTGAAATGCCAGCGTAAATGCAGTCCGGAACAAACAGGTCTCGAACGGGGACGAGCATGTGTTCGGGAGCGTGACCAGTAACTGGGACAACCTGTCTAGACCTATCGGTCGTCGTACATCTACTCTGCGACCCTCTAGACGTTGCCACCCACGTAGCGCTTTTTGTACCGTGAAAGACGCTGTTGGGTCCAGGATGCCATGGGCCCTGGCAACAAAGGAAATGGCGGCACGATGCCTTTGGGCCGTAGCCACCGATTTCCCAGCCCTACGTAAGGACATCAGAAAAAGTACTACCAACTCCTCCTGACCCCAAAGTCCTCCTCTCTCTGCCCCCAAAAAGGCTAAATAGGCCTGGAACGCCCCTTCATATGCCTTCCTTGTCCTGGGTGCTAGACTCTCTCCCACGAGGTGACGAAGTTCGGGGCACCGAGAGACCAGAGAGCTTCGGGGAAGGGTGCCGGCTCCGGGTCCGCTGAAGGAAGGAAACCCGAGAAAGCCTGCATGTGAAAACGAGACAGTGCATCAGCAGCCTGATTCATCACCCCTGGGACATGTTTTGCTCTGAATACTACGTTCAGTTGCATACACAGTAAGACAATTTCTTTGAGGAGCCTCAAAATCAACTTACAACGGGCTGCCTGACTATTGATGCATTCTACCACGGTCATATTGTCGGACCAGAACACAACAGAATGATCTCTGAACCCTTCTGGCCAGGTTCTCAGGGCCACCAGAATGGGAAATAGTTCGAGGAAAGCGATGTTACTTGTCAGCCCCTTCTCGTGCCACCATAGGGGCCACTTTTGTGCCGACCATTTTGTGCCGAAGATGGCGCCAAAACCTACGCTTCCTGCTGAGTCTGTCCATAGCCCAAGCTCTTCAGAGGAGACGGCTGGCTTGTTCCAGACGACCCGGCCATTGAAGTCCGCCAAGAATGCTAACCAAATCCGCATGTCCTGGCGGACCTCGGCCGATAACCTTGTGCGATGATGACCCTCCTTTAAGCCAACCATCGCTTGGGCAATTGAGCGGGAAAAGGGGCGAGCCATTGGTATCACCCTCAAGGCAAAGTTCAACTTTCCCACTAACTGTTGCAACTGATGCAGTGTAACTTTGGATGCCTTTAAACATACTTGGAGGGCTGCCCTGAATTTCGACACTTTGCTAGCTGGTAAACGGAAGCACCCCTCCCTTGAGTCCAACTCGATCCCCAAAAACTCGAGGCAAGTCGTGGGACCCATAGTTTTACCTGGTGCCAATGGCACGCCAAGATGATCCATTAACACACAGAATTCAGCTAAGGCCCGGGCACATTCGGAAGTACCGGCGGGGCCAAGGAACAGAAAATCGTCAAGGTAGTGCATTACATTTCGGAAACCCGTTTTCTTAGTGAACACCCATTGCAGGAAAGTACTGAATTGCTCAAAGTAAGCACATGATATAGAGCATCCCATTGGCATACACCTATCCATGTAAAATGACCCCTGAAACCCGAATCCCAGAAGACGCTGATCGTCTGGGTGTACCGGAAGCAACCGGAACGCTGACTCGATATCAGATTTCGCCATCAACGTCCCGTGCCCCAGGCGATTCAAGATGGCTACCGCCTCATCAAAAGATGCGTATCGCACCGAACAAACTTCTGGCTCAATTGCGTCGTTCACCGAAAGACCATATGGAGAAGATAGATTATGAATCAAACGAAACTCACCCGGGTCCTTCTTGGGGACCACCCCTAACGGAGAACAAACGAAATCCGGTACCGGGGGCTCACTAAACGGGCCGGCGACCCGTCCCCGGCTAACCTCTTTCTGAATTTTTTCTTGCACTACAGATGCATGTTGTAAAACGGAAAGTTGATTTTTGCACATCCCTACACCCTGAAAGTCCCCTACCGGGATGCGGAAACCATGTGTAAAACCGTTCCGCAGCACCCCGGCAGAAGTGCGATCCGGGTATTCGCTGAGCCAGGGAATCATTGCCAAGGTATCAATCGGGGTTGGTAAAGGCGCCCCTCGGCCTAGCTTAGACCTGTTTGGCGCCTCCCTTACCCCCATTCTCACTCGTTCTGGCTCTGCACGATGACTCAGGATGGGACGACCCACACGTACTACACTCATGTTTGAATTTACACGATCCCGGAGGCCTGGTACACTTCCCCTTGTTAAAATTAAAACAGAAACCCTTTCTCCCTGTATTGCCTGCGGGCCTCGACTGGTCGTCGGTGCTCGTACTTGGTCGAAAGGGCGTCCCCACATTTTGGCGGGAGTAATCAACAACAGTGCTCCCGACCAATGGCATTCTTAACATTCCCGATTCTTTCATCTTATCCCATGTTAAAGAATCGTAACAATCCCAAGTCAAACCCTTGTTATGTTCCTTTTCTTTCCTGAACAAATTGTCATAACAAAACCAATGGTTACCTTGATACGCTGTCGAGTAACCCATAATTCGTGATTGATAAACGGGAAACTCAGGAAGCAACTCGGGCCTACGTTCCCCCAAAATTGATGTGAAAATACCCCATGCATTGCCCCAGTTGCCAATGTTCTCATTTACCTTAAAGGCGGCCATCTTTGCGCGCCAAACACTCGGATGCATTAAGTCCTTCTGACTTTTTACATGTTCCACATCATAATGATCAACAAGCAGGGAAAAAATATTCACGTACTCCCCCGCCCAGATCTTTTCCTTTATAGCTAAAGGCACATGTTGTCCTAATCTCTCTCTACGAGAGGGTGCTGACTCGTCCCTTGCAATCGGCAATGGCCGCTTACCTGCACCGGACGCAGCTTCTGCCGCTTGCGGCTTGTCTATCCCCGCCAACGGCGTAGCCACTCTAGCTGCCTCTTTCTTCTCACGAAGCCCTTTTATCAGCGCCTGTGCTTCGGCAGCCGTGGCGCCATCCCTACTATCCCCCAACCATGCTGCTAGCTGTGCTGCCAGCTCGGGGGGCATGTCTTCCTTGGATGTCGGGGTGACGACAACGGGGATTGGATTCCCCTCCATCGGTACTGGGGTCGGCGCCTCGAGCGGGGCAGAGGGAACCGGGACGGCCCCACCGGCTGGAACCTTTCTCGGCCTCTTAGGTCTCCCTCCAGCCGGCGGGGTGCCCGAACCCTCCTCCCCATCTCGCTCCGCCAACCGTTTCTTTATGTCGGACACTTCTTTGCAAAGGGCCCGCACCATCTGATCGGTCGTCATTCTTTTTGCGCCTTTCTTGGGCATCTCTCCGAGGAAGTATCTAGAAGACAAAGAAAAAGATCAAAACGCTCAAAATTGGCTCTTCGTTCCGTCCCGAGCTCACGTGTAGCGAGGAGGTGCAGCTTCGGAGCACAAGAACAAGAGGACGTCTTCTGGTCTTGCGCCTTCTTTTATCCGTCTTCAGGGCGGGCGAAAACCCGCCCCTGCCCGCCCCGGGGGCGTGGCTGGCTGCGTCGGTGTCTAGGCCAGCCCACTCTAGGGCGGGAAAAGGCGCGCCCCGGCTACGCCGCTTCGGGCATACCAGCCGAGACGCGCCTCCCGCCCAAAAATGGCTTCCCGGGGGGATCGAGGCACTCATCCATACGTTCGGGGGGACCGAGTGGTCGCCCCTTTCCATTATTTTAGTTGAAAAAGTCATAATTCACATCCAACAGTCATTTAGAGTCAAAAGATTAAATGTTAAAATTTCATCATTATAGACCATTTTGGGAACGTTCTGCATGTCCGGAGTCATCGTTTTTCATCCGAAAATTGATTTTTTGGACTGTACCAAAAATGATTCAAAATGTCAATTGGATCGTGCCTCATGTTGAATAACCACTTTTTAAACCCTCACAGTGACCAAAAGTGCCATTTTTACAGAGTTTTCCTTACTCAAAAGCTTCAATTTTGACCCGTTTCAGGCACAGAAATGACTTTAAACACACTTATTTTAGTTGAAAAAGTCATAATTCACATCCAACAGTCATTTAGAGTCAAAAGATTAAATGTTAAAATTTCATCATTATAGACCATTTTGGGAACGTTCGACATGTCCGGAGTCATCGTTTTTCATCCGAAAATTGATTTTTTGGACTGTACCCAAAATGATTCAAAATGTCAATTGGATCGTGCCTCATGTTGAATAACCACTTTTTAAACCCTCACAGTGACCAAAAGTGCCATTTTTACAGAGTTTTGCTTACTCAAAAGCTTCAATTTTGACCCGTTTCAGGCACAGAAATGACTTTAAAAAAACGTATTTTAGTTGAAAAAGTCATAATTCACATCCAACAGTCATTTAGAGTCAAAAGATTAAATGTTAAAATTTCATCATTATAGACCATTTTGGGAACGTTCGGCATGTCCGGAGTCATCGTTTTTCATCCGAAAATTTATTTTTTGGACTGTACCAAAAATGATTCAAAATGTCAATTGGATCGTGCCTCATGTTGAATAACCACTTTTTAAACCCTCACAGTGACCAAAATTGCCATTTTTACAGAGTTTTGCTTACTCAAAAGCTTCAATTTTGACCCGTTTCAGGCACAGAAAGGACTTTAAACACACTTATTTTAGTTGAAAAAGTCATAATGCACATCCAACAGTCATTTAGAGTCAAAAGATTAAATGTTAAAATTTCATCATTATAGACCATTTTGGGAACGTTCGACATGTCCGGAGTCATCGTTTTTCATCCGAAAATTGATTTTTTGGACTGTACCCAAAATGATTCAAAATGTCAATTGGATCGTGCCTCATGTTGAATAACCACTTTTTAAACCCTCACAGTGACCAAAAGTGCCATTTTTACAGAGTTTTGCTTACTCAAAAGCTTCAATTTTGACCCGTTTCAGGCACAGAAATGACTTTAAACACACTTATTTTAGTTGAAAAAGTCATAATTCACATCCAACAGTCATTTAGAGTCAAAAGATTAAATGTTAAAATTTCATCATTATAGACCATTTTGGGAACGTTCGACATGTCCGGAGTCATCGTTTTTCATCCGAACATTGATTTTTTGGACTGTACCCAAAATGATTCAAAATGTCAATTGGATCGTGCCTCATGTTGAATAACCGCTTTTTAAACCCTCACAGTGACCAAAAGTGCCATTTTTACAGAGTTTTGCTTACTCAAAAGCTTCAATTTTGACCCGTTTCAGGCACAGAAATGACTTTAAACACACGTATTTTAGTTGAAAAAGTCATAATTCACATCCAACAGTCATTTAGAGTCAAAAGATTAAATGTTAAAATTTCATCATTATAGACCATTTTGGGAACGTTCGGCATGTCCGGAGTCATCGTTTTTCATCCGAAAATTGATTTTTTGGACTGTACCCAAAATGATTCAAAATGTCAATTGGATCGTGCCTCATGTTGAATAACCACTTTTTAAACCCTCACAGTGACCAAAAGTGCCATTTTTACAGAGTTTTGCTTACTCAAAAGCTTCAATTTTGACCCGTTTCAGGCACAGAAATGACTTTAAAAAAACGTATTTTAGTTGAAAAAGTCATAATTCACATCCAACAGTCATTTAGAGTCAAAAGATTAAATGTTAAAATTTCATCATTATAGACCATTTTGGGAACGTTCGGCATGTCCGGAGTCATCGTTTTTCATCCGAAAATTGATTTTTTGGACTGTACCAAAAATGATTCAAAATGTCAATTGGATCGTGCCTCATGTTGAATAACCACTTTTTAAACCCTCACAGTGACCAAAATTGCCATTTTTACAGAGTTTTGCTTACTCAAAAGCTTCAATTTTGACCCGTTTCAGGCACAGAAAGGACTTTAAACACACTTATTTTAGTTGAAAAAGTCATAATGCACATCCAACAGTCATTTAGAGTCAAAAGATTAAATGTTAAAATTTCATCATTATAGACCATTTTGGGAACGTTCGACATGTCCGGAGTCATCGTTTTTCATCCGAAAATGGATTTTTTGGACTGTACCCAAAATGATTCAAAATGTCAATTGGATCGTGCCTCATGTTGAATAACCACTTTTTAAACCCTCACAGTGACCAAAAGTGCCATTTTTACAGAGTTTTGCTTACTCAAAAGCTTCAATTTTGACCCGTTTCAGGCACAGAAATGACTTTAAACACACTTATTTTAGTTGAAAAAGTCATAATTCACATCCAACAGTCATTTAGAGTCAAAAGATTAAATGTTAAAATTTCATCATTATAGACCATTTTGGGAACGTTCGACATGTCCGGAGTCATCGTTTTTCATCCGAAAATTGATTTTTTGGACTGTACCCAAAATGATTCAAAATGTCAATTGGATCGTGCCTCATGTTGAATAACCACTTTTTAAACCCTCACAGTGACCAAAAGTGCCATTTTTACAGAGTTTTGCTTACTCAAAAGCTTCAATTTTGACCCGTTTCAGGCACAGAAATGACTTTAAACACACGTATTTTAGTTGAAAAAGTCATAATTCACATCCAACAGTCATTTAGAGTCAAAAGATTAAATGTTAAAATTTCATCATTATAGACCATTTTGGGAACGTTCGGCATGTCCGGAGTCATCGTTTTTCATCCGAAAATTGATTTTTTGGACTGTACCCAAAATGATTCAAAATATCAATTGGATCGTGCCTCATGTTGAATAACCACTTTTTAAACCCTCACAGTGACCAAAAGTGCCATTTTTACAGAGTTTTGCTTACTCAAAAGCTTCAATTTTGACCCGTTTCAGGCACAGAAATGACTTTAAACACACTTATTTTAGTTGAAAAAGTCATAATTCACATCCAACAGTCATTTAGAGTCAAAAGATTAAATGTTAAAATTTCATCATTATAGACCATTTTGGGAACGTTCGACATGTCCGGAGTCATCGTTTTTCATCCGAAAATTGATTTTTTGGACTGTACCCAAAATGATTCAAAATGTCAATTGGATCGTGCCTCATGTTGAATAACCACTTTTTAAACCCTCACAGTGACCAAAAGTGCCATTTTTACAGAGTTTTGCTTACTCAAAAGCTTCAATTTTGACCCGTTTCAGGCACAGAAATGACTTTAAACACACGTATTTTAGTTGAAAAAGTCATAATTCACATCCAACAGTCATTTAGAGTCAAAAGATTAAATGTTAAAATTTCATCATTATAGACCATTTTGGGAACGTTCGACATGTCCGGAGTCATCGTTTTTCATCCGAAAATTGATTTTTTGGACTGTACCCAAAATGATTCAAAATGTCAATTGGATCGTGCCTCATGTTGAATAACCACTTTTTAAACCCTCACAGTGACCAAAAGTGCCATTTTTACAGAGTTTTGCTTACTCAAAAGCTTCAATTTTGACCCGTTTCAGGCACAGAAATGACTTTAAACACACTTATTTTAGTTGAAAAAGTCATAATTCACATCCAACAGTCATTTAGAGTCAAAAGATTTAATGTTAAAATTTCATCATTATAGACCATTTTGGGAACGTTCGACATGTCCGGAGTCATCGTTTTTCATCCGAAAATTGATTTTTTGGACTGTACCCAAAATGATTCAAAATGTCAATTGGGTCGTGCCTCATGTTGAATAACCACTTTTTAAACCCTCACAGTGACCAAAAGTGCCATTTTTACAGAGTTTTGCTTACTCAAAAGCTTCAATTTTGACCCGTTTCAGGCACAGAAATGACTTTAAACACACGTATTTTAGTTGAAAAAGTCATAATTTACATCCAACAGTCATTTAGAGTCAAAAGATTAAATGTTAAAATTTCATCATTATAGACCATTTTGGGAACGTTCGGCATGTCCGGAGTAGGCATGAGCGGATTTTACGGATTGGCAATCCGCGAATTTGCGGATTTGCGAACTCGCAATCCGCAAAATCCGCGAATTCC
Source organism: Lissotriton vulgaris (assembly GCF_964263255.1). Classification (NCBI taxonomy): domain Eukaryota; kingdom Metazoa; phylum Chordata; class Amphibia; order Caudata; family Salamandridae; genus Lissotriton; species Lissotriton vulgaris. Next base: position 339,228 of record NW_028248500.1, on the reverse strand, counting down.
CGCGAATTTGCGGATTTTTTTTTTTTTTGTGTTCGCCCGTGTTTCTGCCAGTTCGCGAGGGTTTTTACAATTTCGCAATTTGCGAACTTACCTGTCGGGTCGCAAGTTTTGCGAACTTGTTGTTTCTACGTGTCCAACCTGTTTGGGACACTCTTCTTCATCACTGCCACTCTCTGTCACCACTGCCACTCTCTGACTACTCATGCCACCCTCTGGCCCACCCATGCCACCCTCTGTTTCATCACCACACCCTCTGGTTGTCCAGTGTACATTATTTTCGGCAAAGCAAAGCACACCTTCCCTGCCTCAAGTGACCTGAATTAATTTGGGGCTGATTAATGTGTCACAGAATATTTTTTTAGCTGGCACCTGCTTCCTTAGTGCGCCCTGATTAGTGATCTTTTGCACTTGCTAAGTGCTTTCATTGTTGCAAAATTAGTTACAACACCTGCCCTTCCCCAACTGACCATAATGAATTAGGGGCTGATTAATGGATTTTAACTTCCAGCCTGGCTCCTGCTTGTCTCCCTTAGCTGTAATTCAGGACCTTTGTGGCATATGTGTAACTATTCTGAGGTTCAGAGCAGGGTCACATAATAGTTTCAACTGGCAACTGAACTCTGGAGGGGCCCCTCAGGAAGCACTACAGGAAATGGCTACTAATGATGTGCCTGAACTTTTGAACCTGGTAAGTAGTTACTTTCAGTTTTGCTTAGATCGTATTTCTGCAATTTCGCACTTATTCGCGGGGCGCGAACTCACGCGAACAGTGCGAGCAGTGCGAGCAAAATCCGCTGCTCGCGGATTTGCGGATTTTGCAGGAAATTCGCAAATCTCGCGGATTGCGGATTTCCCGAAAATCCGCAAAATCCGCGAGCGGAACGGATTTTCCGCCCACGCCTAGTCCGGAGTCATCATTTTTCATCCGAAAATTGATTTTTTGGACTGTACCAAAAATGATTCAAAATGTCAATGTCATGTTGAATAACCACTTTTTAAACCCTCACAGTGACCAAAAGTGCCATTTTTACAGAGTTTTGCTTACTCAAAAGCTTCAATTTTGACCCGTTTCAGGCACAGAAATGACTTTAAACACACTTATTTTAGTTGAAAAAGTCATATTTCACATCCAACAGTCATTTAGAGTCAAAAGATTAAATGTTAAAATTTCATCATTATAGACCATTTTGGGAACGTTCGACATGTCCGGAGTCATCGTTTTTCATCCGAAAATTGATTTTTTGGACTGTACCCAAAATGATTCAAAATGTGAATTGGATTGTGCCTCATGTTGAATAACCACTTTTTAAACCCTCACAGTGACCAAAAGTGCCATTTTTACAGAGTTTTGCTTACTCAAAAGCTTCAATTTTGACCCGTTTCAGGCACAGAAATGACTTTAAACACACGTATTTTAGTTGAAAAAGTCATAATTCACATCCAACAGTCATTTAGAGTCAAAAGATTAAATGTTAAAATTTCATCATTATAGACCATTTTGGGAACGTTCGGCATGTCCGGAGTCATCGTTTTTCATCCGAAAATGGATTTTTTGGACTGTACCAAAAATGATTCAAAATGTCAATTGGATCGTGCCTCATGTTGAATAACCACTTTTTAAACCCTCACAGTGACCAAAAGTGCCATTTTTACAGAGTTTTGCTTACTCAAAAGCTTCAATTTTGACCCGTTTCAGGCACAGAAATGACTTTAAACACACTTATTTTAGTTGAAAAAGTCATAATTCACATCCAACAGTCATTTAGAGTCAAAAGATTAAATGTTAAAATTTCATCATTATAGACCATTTTGGGAACGTTCGGCATGTCCGGAGTCATCGTTTTTCATCTGAAAATTGATTTTTTGGACTGTACCAAAAATGATTCAAAATGTCAATTGGATCGTGCCTCATGTTGAATAACCACTTTTTAAACCCTCACAGTGACCAAAATTGCCATTTTTACAGAGTTTTCCTTACTCAAAAGCTTCAATTTTGACCCGTTTCAGGCACAGAAATGACTTTAAACACACTCATTTTAGTTGAAAAAGTCATAATTCACATCCAACAGTCATTTAGAGTCAAAAGATTAAATGTTAAATTTTCATCATTATAGACCATTTTGGGAACGTTCGGCATGTCCGGAGTCATCGTTTTTCATCCGAAAATTGATTTTTTGGACTGTACCAAAAATGATTCAAAATGTCAATTGGATCGTGCCTCATGTTGAATAACCACTTTTTAAACCCTCACAGTGACCAAAATTGCCATTTTTACAGAGTTTTCCTTACTCAAAAGCTTCAATTTTGACCCGTTTCAGGCACAGAAATGACTTTAAACACACGTATTTTAGTTGAAAAAGTCATAATTCACATCCAACAGTCATTTAGAGTCAAAAGATTAAATGTTAAAATTTCATCATTATAGACCATTTTGGGAACGTTCGGCATGTTCGGAGTCATCGTTTTTCATCCGAAAATTGATTTTTTGGACTGTACCAAAAATGATTCAAAATGTCAATTGGATCGTGCCTCATGTTGAATAACCACTTTTTAAACCCTCACAGTGACCAAAATTGCCATTTTTACAGAGTTTTGCTTACTCAAAAGCTTCAATTTTGACCCGTTTCAGGCACAGAAATGACTTTAAACACACTTATTTTAGTTGAAAAAGTCATAATTCACATCCAACAGTCATTTAGAGTCAAAAGATTAAATGTTAAAATTTCATCATTATAGACCATTTTGGGAACGTTCGACATGTCCGGAGTCATCGTTTTTCATCTGAAAATTGATTTTTTGGACTGTACCCAAAATGATTCAAAATGTCAATTGGATCGTGCCTCATGTTGAATAACCACTTTTTAAACCCTCACAGTGACCAAAAGTGCCATTTTTACAGAGTTTTGCTTACTCAAAAGCTTCGATTTTGACCCGTTTCAGGCACAGAAATGACTTTAAACACACTTATTTTAGTTGAAAAAGTCATAATTCACATCCAACAGTCATTTAGAGTCAAAAGATTAAATGTTAAAATTTCATCATTATAGACCATTTTGGGAACGTTCGGCATGTCCGGAGTCATCGCTTTTCATCCGAAAATTGATTTTTTGGACTGTACCCAAAATGATTCAAAATGTCAATTGGGTCGTGCCTCATGTTGAATAACCACTTTTTAAACCCTCACAGTGACCAAAATTGCCATTTTTACAGAGTTTTCCTTACTCAAAAGCTTCAATTTTGACCCGTTTCAGGCACAGAAATGACTTTAAACACACTTATTTTAGTTGAAAAAGTCATAATTCACATCCAACAGTCATTAAGAGTCAAGAGATTAAATGTTAAAATTTCATCATTATAGACCATTTTGGGAACGTTCGACATGTCCGGAGTCATCGTTTTTCATCCGAAAATGGATTTTTTGGACTGTACCCAAAATGATTCAAAATGTCAATTGGATCGTGCCTCATGTTGAATAACCACTTTTTAAACCCTCACAGTGACCAAAAGTGCCATTTTTACAGAGTTTTGCTTACTCAAAAGCTTCAATTTTGACCCGTTTCAGGCACAGAAATGACTTTAAACACATGTATTTTAGTTGAAAAAGTCATAATTCACATCCAACAGTCATTTAGAGTCAAAAGATTAAATGTTAAAATTTCATCATTATAGACCATTTTGGGAACGTTCTGCATGTCCGGAGTCATCGTTTTTCATCCGAAAATTGATTTTTTGGACTGTACCAAAAATGATTCAAAATGTCAATTGGATCGTGCCTCATGTTGAATAACCACTTTTTAAACCCTCAGAGAGACCAAAAGTGCCATTTTTACAGAGTTTTGCTTACTCAAAAGCTTCAATTTTGACCCGTTTCAGGCACAGAAATGACTTTAAACACACTTATTTTAGTTGAAAAAGTCATAATTCACATCCAACAGTCATTTAGAGTCAAAAGATTAAATGTTAAAATTTCATCATTATAGACCATTTTGGGAACGTTCGACATGTCCGGAGTCATCGTTTTTCATCCGAAAATTGATTTTTTGGACTGTACCCAAAATGATTCAAAATGTCAATTGGATCGTGCCTCATGTTGAATAACCACTTTTTAAACCCTCACAGTGACCAAAAGTGCCATTTTTACAGAGTTTTGCTTACTCAAAAGCTTCAATTTTGACCCGTTTCAGGCACAGAAATGACTTTAAACACACGTATTTCAGTTGAAAAAGTCATAATTCACATCCAACAGTCATTTAGAGTCAAAAGATTAAATGTTAAAATGTCATCATTATAGACCATTTTAGGAACGTTCGGCATGTCCGGAGTCATCGTTTTTCATCCGAAAATTGATTTTTTGGACTGTACCAAAAATGATTCAAAATGTCAATTGGATCGTGCCTCATGTTGAATAACCACTTTTTAAACCCTCACAGTGACCAAAATTGCCATTTTTACAGAGTTTTGCTTACTCAAAAGCTTCAATTTTGACCCGTTTCAGGCACAGAAAGGACTTTAAACACACTTATTTTAGTTGAAAAAGTCATAATGCACATCCAACATTCATTTAGAGTCAAAAGATTAAATGTTAAAATTTCATCATTATAGACCATTTTGGGAATGTTCGACATGTCCGGAGTCATCGTTTTTCATCCGAAAATTGATTTTTTGGACTGTACCCAAAATGATTCAAAATGTCAATTGGATCGTGCCTCATGTTGAATAACCACTTTTTAAACCCTCACAGTGGCCAAAAGTGCCATTTTTACAGAGTTTTGCTTACTCAAAAGCTTCAATTTTGACCCGTTTCAGGCACAGAAATGACTTTAAACACACTTATTTTAGTTGAAAAAGTCATAATTCACATCCAACAGTCATTTAGAGTCAAAAGATTAAATGTTAAAATTTCATCATTATAGACCATTTTGGGAACGTTCTGCATGTCCGGAGTCATCGTTTTTCATCCGAAAATTGATTTTTTGGACTGTACCAAAAATGATTCAAAATGTCAATTGGATCGTGCCTCATGTTGAATAACCACTTTTTAAACCCTCACAGTGACCAAAAGTGCCATTTTTACAGAGTTTTCCTTACTCAAAAGCTTCAATTTTGACCCGTTTCAGGCACAGAAATGACTTTAAACACACGTATTTTAGTTGAAAAAGTCATAATTCACATCCAACAGTCATTTAGAGTCAAAAGATTAAATGTTAAAATTTCATCATTATAGACCATTTTGGGAACGTTCGGCATGTCCGGAGTCATCGTTTTTCATCCGAAAATTTATTTTTTGGACTGTACCAAAAATGATTCAAAATGTCAATTGGATCGTGCCTCATGTTGAATAACCACTTTTTAAACCCTCACAGTGACCAAAATTGCCATTTTTACAGAGTTTTCCTTACTCAAAAGCTTCAATTTTGACCCGTTTCAGGCACAGAAATGACTTTAAACACACTTATTTTAGTTGAAAAAGTCATAATTCACATCCAACAGTCATTAAGAGTCAAGAGATTAAATGTTAAAATTTCATCATTATAGACCATTTTGGGAACGTTCGACATGTCCGGAGTCATCGTTTTTCATCCGAAAATTGATTTTTTGGACTGTACCCAAAATGATTCAAAATGTCAATTGGATCGTGCCTCATGTTGAATAACCACTTTTTAAACCCTCTCAGTGACCAAAAGTGCCATTTTTACAGAGTTTTGCTTACTCAAAAGCTTCAATTTTGACCCGTTTCAGGCACAGAAATGACTTTAAACACACGTATTTTAGTTGAAAAAGTCATAATTCACATCCAACAGTCATTTAGAGTCAAAAGATTAAATGTTAAAATTTCATCATTATAGACCATTTTGGGAACGTTCTGCATGTCCGGAGTCATCATTTTTCATCCGAAAATTGATTTTTTGGACTGTACCAAAAATGATTCAAAATGTCAATTGGATCGTGCCTCATGTTGAATAACGACTTTTTAAACCCTCACAGTGACCAAAAGTGCCATTTTTACAGAGTTTTGCTTACTCAAAAGCTTCAATTTTGACCCGTTTCAGGCACAGAAATGACTTTAAACACACGTATTTTAGTTGGAAAAGTCATAATTCACATCCAACAGTCATTTAGAGTCAAAAGATTAAATGTTAAAATTTCATCATTATAGACCATTTTGGGAACGTTCGGCATGTCCGGAGTCATCGTTTTTCATCCGAAAATTGATTTTTTGGACTGTACCAAAAATGATTCAAAATGTCAATTGGATCGTGCCTCATGTTGAATAACCACTTTTTAAACCCTCACAGTGACCAAAAGTGCCATTTTTACAGAGTTTTGCTTACTCAAAAGCTTCAATTTTGACCCGTTTCAGGCACAGAAATGACTTTAAACACATGTATTTTAGTTGAAAAAGTCATAATTCACATCCAACAGTCATTTAGAGTCAAAAGATTAAATGTTAAAATTTCATCATTATAGACCATTTTGGGAACGTTCTGCATGTCCGGAGTCGTTTTTCATCCGAAAATTGATTTTTTGGACTGTACCAAAAATGATTCAAAATGTCAATTGGATCGTGCCTCATGTTGAATAACCACTTTTTAAACCCTCACAGAGACCAAAAGTGCCATTTTTACAGAGTTTTGCTTACTCAAAAGCTTCAATTTTGACCCGTTTCAGGCACAGAAATGACTTTAAACACACTTATTTTAGTTGAAAAAGTCATAATTCACATCCAACAGTCATTTAGAGTCAAAAGATTAAATGTTAAAATTTCATCATTATAGACCATTTTGGGAACGTTCGACATGTCCGGAGTCATCGTTTTTCATCCGAAAATTGATTTTTTGGACTGTACCCAAAATGATTCAAAATGTCAATTGGATCGTGCCTCATGTTGAATAACCACTTTTTAAACCCTCACAGTGACCAAAAGTGCCATTTTTACAGAGTTTTGCTTACTCAAAAGCTTCAATTTTGACCCGTTTCAGGCACAGAAATGACTTTAAACACACGTATTTCAGTTGAAAAAGTCATAATTCACATCCAACAGTCATTTAGAGTCAAAAGATTAAATGTTAAAATTTCATCATTATAGACCATTTTGGGAACGTTCGGCATGTCCGGAGTCATCGTTTTTCATCCGAAAATTGATTTTTTGGACTGTACCAAAAATGATTCAAAATGTCAATTGGATCGTGCCTCATGTTGAATAACCACTTTTTAAACCCTCACAGTGACCAAAATTGCCATTTTTACAGAGTTTTGCTTACTCAAAAGCTTCAATTTTGACCCGTTTCAGGCACAGAAAGGACTTTAAACACACTTATTTTAGTTGAAAAAGTCATAATGCACATCCAACAGTCATTTAGAGTCAAAAGATTAAATGTTAAAATTTCATCATTATAGACCATTTTGGGAATGTTCGACATGTCCGGAGTCATCGTTTTTCATCCGAAAATTGATTTTTTGGACTGTACCCAAAATGATTCAAAATGTCAATTGGATCGTGCCTCATGTTGAATAACCACTTTTTAAACCCTCACAGTGGCCAAAAGTGCCATTTTTACAGAGTTTTGCTTACTCAAAAGCTTCAATTTTGACCCGTTTCAGGCACAGAAATGACTTTAAACACACTTATTTTAGTTGAAAAAGTCATAATTCACATCCAACAGTCATTTAGAGTCAAAAGATTAAATGTTAAAATTTCATCATTATAGACCATTTTGGGAACGTTCTGCATGTCCGGAGTCATCGTTTTTCATCCGAAAATTGATTTTTTGGACTGTACCAAAAATGATTCAAAATGTCAATTGGATCGTGCCTCATGTTGAATAACCACTTTTTAAACCCTCACAGTGACCAAAAGTGCCATTTTTACAGAGTTTTCCTTACTCAAAAGCTTCAATTTTGACCCGTTTCAGGCACAGAAATGACTTTAAACACACTTATTTTAGTTGAAAAAGTCATAATTCACATCCAACAGTCATTTAGAGTCAAAAGATTAAATGTTAAAATTTCATCATTATAGACCATTTTGGGAACGTTCGACATGTCCGGAGTCATCGTTTTTCATCCGAAAATTGATTTTTTGGACTGTACCCAAAATGATTCAAAATGTCAATTGGATCGTGCCTCATGTTGAATAACCACTTTTTAAACCCTCACAGTGACCAAAAGTGCCATTTTTACAGAGTTTTGCTTACTCAAAAGCTTCAATTTTGACCCGTTTCAGGCACAGAAAGGACTTTAAACACACTTATTTTAGTTGAAAAAGTCATAATGCACATCCAACAGTCATTTAGAGTCAAAAGATTAAATGTTAAAATTTCATCATTATAGACCATTTTGGGAACGTTCGGCATGTCCGGAGTCATCGTTTTTCATCCGAAAATTGATTTTTTGGACTGTACCCAAAATGATTCAAAATGTCAATTGGATCGTGCCTCATGTTGAATAACCACTTTTTAAACCCTCACAGTGACCAAAAGTGCCATTTTTACAGAGTTTTGCTTACTCAAAAGCTTCAATTTTGACCCGTTTCAGGCACAGAAATGACTTTAAACACACTTATTTTAGTTGAAAAAGTCATAATTCACATCCAACAGTCATTTAGAGTCAAAAGATTAAATGTTAAAATTTCATCATTATAGACCATTTTGGGAACGTTCGACATGTCCGGAGTCATCGTTTTTCATCCGAACATTGATTTTTTGGACTGTACCCAAAATGATTCAAAATGTCAATTGGATCGTGCCTCATGTTGAATAACCACTTTTTAAACCCTCACAGTGACCAAAAGTGCCATTTTTACAGAGTTTTGCTTACTCAAAAGCTTCAATTTTGACCCGTTTCAGGCACAGAAATGACTTTAAACACACGTATTTTAGTTGAAAAAGTCATAATTCACATCCAACAGTCATTTAGAGTCAAAAGATTAAATGTTAAAATTTCATCATTATAGACCATTTTGGGAACGTTCGGCATGTCCGGAGTCATCGTTTTTCATCCGAAAATTGATTTTTTGGACTGTACCCAAAATGATTCAAAATGTCAATTGGATCGTGCCTCATGTTGAATAACCACTTTTTAAACCCTCACAGTGACCAAAAGTGCAATTTTTACAGAGTTTTGCTTACTCAAAAGCTTCAATTTTGACCCGTTTCAGGCACAGAAATGACTTTAAAAAAACGTATTTTAGTTGAAAAAGTCATAATTCACATCCAACAGTCATTTAGAGTCAAAAGATTAAATGTTAAAATTTCATCATTATAGACCATTTTGGGAACGTTCGGCATGTCCGGAGTCATCGTTTTTCATCCGAAAATTGATTTTTTGGACTGTACCAAAAATGATTCAAAATGTCAATTGGATCGTGCCTCATGTTGAATAACCACTTTTTAAACCCTCACAGTGACCAAAATTGCCATTTTTACAGAGTTTTGCTTACTCAAAAGCTTCAATTTTGACCCGTTTCAGGCACAGAAAGGACTTTAAACACACTTATTTTAGTTGAAAAAGTCATAATGCACATCCAACAGTCATTTAGAGTCAAAAGATTAAATGTTAAAATTTCATCATTATAGACCATTTTGGGAACGTTCGACATGTCCGGAGTCATCGTTTTTCATCCGAAAATGGATTTTTTGGACTGTACCCAAAATGATTCAAAATGTCAATTGGATCGTGCCTCATGTTGAATAACCACTTTTTAAACCCTCACAGTGACCAAAAGTGCCATTTTTACAGAGTTTTGCTTACTCAAAAGCTTCAATTTGACCCGTTTCAGGCACAGAAATGACTTTAAACACACGTATTTTAGTTGAAAAAGTCATAATTCACATCCAACAGTCATTTAGAGTCAAAAGATTAAATGTTAAAATTTCATCATTATAGACCATTTTGGGAACGTTCGGCATGTCCGGAGTCATCGTTTTTCATCCGAAAATTGATTTTTTGGACTGTACCCAAAATAATTCAAAATGTCAATTGGATCTTGCCTCATGTTGAATATCCACTTTTTAAACCCTCACAGTGACCAAAATTGCCATTTTTACAGAGTTTTCCTTACTCAAAAGCTTCAATTTTGACCCGTTTCAGGCACAGAAATGACTTTAAACACACTCATTTTAGTTGAAAAAGTCATAATTCACATCCAACAGTCATTTAGAGTCAAAAGATTAAATGTTAAATTTTCATCATTATAGACCATTTTGGGAACGTTCGGCATGTCCGGAGTCATCGTTTTTCATCCGAAAATTGATTTTTTGGACTGTACCAAAAATGATTCAAAATGTCAATTGGATCGTGCCTCATGTTGAATAACCACTTTTTAAACCCTCACAGTGACCAAAATTGCCATTTTTACAGAGTTTTCCTTACTCAAAAGCTTCAATTTTGACCCGTTTCAGGCACAGAAATGACTTTAAACACACGTATTTTAGTTGAAAAAGTCATAATTCACATCCAACAGTCATTTAGAGTCAAAAGATTAAATGTTAAAATTTCATCATTATAGACCATTTTGGGAACGTTCGGCATGTTCGGAGTCATCGTTTTTCATCCGAAAATTGATTTTTTGGACTGTACCAAAAATGATTCAAAATGTCAATTGGATCGTGCCTCATGTTGAATAACCACTTTTTAAACCCTCACAGTGACCAAAATTGCCATTTTTACAGAGTTTTGCTTACTCAAAAGCTTCAATTTTGACCCGTTTCAGGCACAGAAATGACTTTAAACACACTTATTTTAGTTGAAAAAGTCATAATTCACATCCAACAGTCATTTAGAGTCAAAAGATTAAATGTTAAAATTTCATCATTATAGACCATTTTGGGAACGTTCGACATGTCCGGAGTCATCGTTTTTCATCTGAAAATTGATTTTTTGGACTGTACCCAAAATGATTCAAAATGTCAATTGGATCGTGCCTCATGTTGAATAACCACTTTTTAAACCCTCACAGTGACCAAAAGTGCCATTTTTACAGAGTTTTGCTTACTCAAAAGCTTCGATTTTGACCCGTTTCAGGCACAGAAATGACTTTAAACACACTTATTTTAGTTGAAAAAGTCATAATTCACATCCAACAGTCATTTAGAGTCAAAAGATTAAATGTTAAAATTTCATCATTATAGACCATTTTGGGAACGTTCGGCATGTCCGGAGTCATCGCTTTTCATCCGAAAATTGATTTTTTGGACTGTACCCAAAATGATTCAAAATGTCAATTGGGTCGTGCCTCATGTTGAATAACCACTTTTTAAACCCTCACAGTGACCAAAATTGCCATTTTTACAGAGTTTTCCTTACTCAAAAGCTTCAATTTTGACCCGTTTCAGGCACAGAAATGACTTTAAACACACTTATTTTAGTTGAAAAAGTCATAATTCACATCCAACAGTCATTAAGAGTCAAGAGATTAAATGTTAAAATTTCATCATTATAGACCATTTTGGGAACGTTCGACATGTCCGGAGTCATCGTTTTTCATCCGAAAATGGATTTTTTGGACTGTACCCAAAATGATTCAAAATGTCAATTGGATCGTGCCTCATGTTGAATAACCACTTTTTAAACCCTCACAGTGACCAAAAGTGCCATTTTTACAGAGTTTTGCTTACTCAAAAGCTTCAATTTTGACCCGTTTCAGGCACAGAAATGACTTTAAACACATGTATTTTAGTTGAAAAAGTCATAATTCACATCCAACAGTCATTTAGAGTCAAAAGATTAAATGTTAAAATTTCATCATTATAGACCATTTTGGGAACGTTCTGCATGTCCGGAGTCATCGTTTTTCATCCGAAAATTGATTTTTTGGACTGTACCAAAAATGATTCAAAATGTCAATTGGATCGTGCCTCATGTTGAATAACCACTTTTTAAACCCTCAGAGAGACCAAAAGTGCCATTTTTACAGAGTTTTGCTTACTCAAAAGCTTCAATTTTGACCCGTTTCAGGCACAGAAATGACTTTAAACACACTTATTTTAGTTGAAAAAGTCATAATTCACATCCAACAGTCATTTAGAGTCAAAAGATTAAATGTTAAAATTTCATCATTATAGACCATTTTGGGAACGTTCGACATGTCCGGAGTCATCGTTTTTCATCCGAAAATTGATTTTTTGGACTGTACCCAAAATGATTCAAAATGTCAATTGGATCGTGCCTCATGTTGAATAACCACTTTTTAAACCCTCACAGTGACCAAAAGTGCCATTTTTACAGAGTTTTGCTTACTCAAAAGCTTCAATTTTGACCCGTTTCAGGCACAGAAATGACTTTAAACACACGTATTTCAGTTGAAAAAGTCATAATTCACATCCAACAGTCATTTAGAGTCAAAAGATTAAATGTTAAAATGTCATCATTATAGACCATTTTAGGAACGTTCGGCATGTCCGGAGTCATCGTTTTTCATCCGAAAATTGATTTTTTGGACTGTACCAAAAATGATTCAAAATGTCAATTGGATCGTGCCTCATGTTGAATAACCACTTTTTAAACCCTCACAGTGACCAAAATTGCCATTTTTACAGAGTTTTGCTTACTCAAAAGCTTCAATTTTGACCCGTTTCAGGCACAGAAAGGACTTTAAACACACTTATTTTAGTTGAAAAAGTCATAATGCACATCCAACATTCATTTAGAGTCAAAAGATTAAATGTTAAAATTTCATCATTATAGACCATTTTGGGAATGTTCGACATGTCCGGAGTCATCGTTTTTCATCCGAAAATTGATTTTTTGGACTGTACCCAAAATGATTCAAAATGTCAATTGGATCGTGCCTCATGTTGAATAACCACTTTTTAAACCCTCACAGTGGCCAAAAGTGCCATTTTTACAGAGTTTTGCTTACTCAAAAGCTTCAATTTTGACCCGTTTCAGGCACAGAAATGACTTTAAACACACTTATTTTAGTTGAAAAAGTCATAATTCACATCCAACAGTCATTTAGAGTCAAAAGATTAAATGTTAAAATTTCATCATTATAGACCATTTTGGGAACGTTCTGCATGTCCGGAGTCATCGTTTTTCATCCGAAAATTGATTTTTTGGACTGTACCAAAAATGATTCAAAATGTCAATTGGATCGTGCCTCATGTTGAATAACCACTTTTTAAACCCTCACAGTGACCAAAAGTGCCATTTTTACAGAGTTTTCCTTACTCAAAAGCTTCAATTTTGACCCGTTTCAGGCACAGAAATGACTTTAAACACACGTATTTTAGTTGAAAAAGTCATAATTCACATCCAACAGTCATTTAGAGTCAAAAGATTAAATGTTAAAATTTCATCATTATAGACCATTTTGGGAACGTTCGGCATGTCCGGAGTCATCGTTTTTCATCCGAAAATTTATTTTTTGGACTGTACCAAAAATGATTCAAAATGTCAATTGGATCGTGCCTCATGTTGAATAACCACTTTTTAAACCCTCACAGTGACCAAAATTGCCATTTTTACAGAGTTTTCCTTACTCAAAAGCTTCAATTTTGACCCGTTTCAGGCACAGAAATGACTTTAAACACACTTATTTTAGTTGAAAAAGTCATAATTCACATCCAACAGTCATTAAGAGTCAAGAGATTAAATGTTAAAATTTCATCATTATAGACCATTTTGGGAACGTTCGACATGTCCGGAGTCATCGTTTTTCATCCGAAAATTGATTTTTTGGACTGTACCCAAAATGATTCAAAATGTCAATTGGATCGTGCCTCATGTTGAATAACCACTTTTTAAACCCTCTCAGTGACCAAAAGTGCCATTTTTACAGAGTTTTGCTTACTCAAAAGCTTCAATTTTGACCCGTTTCAGGCACAGAAATGACTTTAAACACACGTATTTTAGTTGAAAAAGTCATAATTCACATCCAACAGTCATTTAGAGTCAAAAGATTAAATGTTAAAATTTCATCATTATAGACCATTTTGGGAACGTTCTGCATGTCCGGAGTCATCATTTTTCATCCGAAAATTGATTTTTTGGACTGTACCAAAAATGATTCAAAATGTCAATTGGATCGTGCCTCATGTTGAATAACGACTTTTTAAACCCTCACAGTGACCAAAAGTGCCATTTTTACAGAGTTTTGCTTACTCAAAAGCTTCAATTTTGACCCGTTTCAGGCACAGAAATGACTTTAAACACACGTATTTTAGTTGGAAAAGTCATAATTCACATCCAACAGTCATTTAGAGTCAAAAGATTAAATGTTAAAATTTCATCATTATAGACCATTTTGGGAACGTTCGGCATGTCCGGAGTCATCGTTTTTCATCCGAAAATTGATTTTTTGGACTGTACCAAAAATGATTCAAAATGTCAATTGGATCGTGCCTCATGTTGAATAACCACTTTTTAAACCCTCACAGTGACCAAAAGTGCCATTTTTACAGAGTTTTGCTTACTCAAAAGCTTCAATTTTGACCCGTTTCAGGCACAGAAATGACTTTAAACACATGTATTTTAGTTGAAAAAGTCATAATTCACATCCAACAGTCATTTAGAGTCAAAAGATTAAATGTTAAAATTTCATCATTATAGACCATTTTGGGAACGTTCTGCATGTCCGGAGTCGTTTTTCATCCGAAAATTGATTTTTTGGACTGTACCAAAAATGATTCAAAATGTCAATTGGATCGTGCCTCATGTTGAATAACCACTTTTTAAACCCTCACAGAGACCAAAAGTGCCATTTTTACAGAGTTTTGCTTACTCAAAAGCTTCAATTTTGACCCGTTTCAGGCACAGAAATGACTTTAAACACACTTATTTTAGTTGAAAAAGTCATAATTCACATCCAACAGTCATTTAGAGTCAAAAGATTAAATGTTAAAATTTCATCATTATAGACCATTTTGGGAACGTTCGACATGTCCGGAGTCATCGTTTTTCATCCGAAAATTGATTTTTTGGACTGTACCCAAAATGATTCAAAATGTCAATTGGATCGTGCCTCATGTTGAATAACCACTTTTTAAACCCTCACAGTGACCAAAAGTGCCATTTTTACAGAGTTTTGCTTACTCAAAAGCTTCAATTTTGACCCGTTTCAGGCACAGAAATGACTTTAAACACACGTATTTCAGTTGAAAAAGTCATAATTCACATCCAACAGTCATTTAGAGTCAAAAGATTAAATGTTAAAATTTCATCATTATAGACCATTTTGGGAACGTTCGGCATGTCCGGAGTCATCGTTTTTCATCCGAAAATTGATTTTTTGGACTGTACCAAAAATGATTCAAAATGTCAATTGGATCGTGCCTCATGTTGAATAACCACTTTTTAAACCCTCACAGTGACCAAAATTGCCATTTTTACAGAGTTTTGCTTACTCAAAAGCTTCAATTTTGACCCGTTTCAGGCACAGAAAGGACTTTAAACACACTTATTTTAGTTGAAAAAGTCATAATGCACATCCAACAGTCATTTAGAGTCAAAAGATTAAATGTTAAAATTTCATCATTATAGACCATTTTGGGAATGTTCGACATGTCCGGAGTCATCGTTTTTCATCCGAAAATTGATTTTTTGGACTGTACCCAAAATGATTCAAAATGTCAATTGGATCGTGCCTCATGTTGAATAACCACTTTTTAAACCCTCACAGTGGCCAAAAGTGCCATTTTTACAGAGTTTTGCTTACTCAAAAGCTTCAATTTTGACCCGTTTCAGGCACAGAAATGACTTTAAACACACTTATTTTAGTTGAAAAAGTCATAATTCACATCCAACAGTCATTTAGAGTCAAAAGATTAAATGTTAAAATTTCATCATTATAGACCATTTTGGGAACGTTCTGCATGTCCGGAGTCATCGTTTTTCATCCGAAAATTGATTTTTTGGACTGTACCAAAAATGATTCAAAATGTCAATTGGATCGTGCCTCATGTTGAATAACCACTTTTTAAACCCTCACAGTGACCAAAAGTGCCATTTTTACAGAGTTTTCCTTACTCAAAAGCTTCAATTTTGACCCGTTTCAGGCACAGAAATGACTTTAAACACACTTATTTTAGTTGAAAAAGTCATAATTCACATCCAACAGTCATTTAGAGTCAAAAGATTAAATGTTAAAATTTCATCATTATAGACCATTTTGGGAACGTTCGACATGTCCGGAGTCATCGTTTTTCATCCGAAAATTGATTTTTTGGACTGTACCCAAAATGATTCAAAATGTCAATTGGATCGTGCCTCATGTTGAATAACCACTTTTTAAACCCTCACAGTGACCAAAAGTGCCATTTTTACAGAGTTTTGCTTACTCAAAAGCTTCAATTTTGACCCGTTTCAGGCACAGAAAGGACTTTAAACACACTTATTTTAGTTGAAAAAGTCATAATGCACATCCAACAGTCATTTAGAGTCAAAAGATTAAATGTTAAAATTTCATCATTATAGACCATTTTGGGAACGTTCGGCATGTCCGGAGTCATCGTTTTTCATCCGAAAATTGATTTTTTGGACTGTACCCAAAATGATTCAAAATGTCAATTGGATCGTGCCTCATGTTGAATAACCACTTTTTAAACCCTCACAGTGACCAAAAGTGCCATTTTTACAGAGTTTTGCTTACTCAAAAGCTTCAATTTTGACCCGTTTCAGGCACAGAAATGACTTTAAACACACTTATTTTAGTTGAAAAAGTCATAATTCACATCCAACAGTCATTTAGAGTCAAAAGATTAAATGTTAAAATTTCATCATTATAGACCATTTTGGGAACGTTCGACATGTCCGGAGTCATCGTTTTTCATCCGAACATTGATTTTTTGGACTGTACCCAAAATGATTCAAAATGTCAATTGGATCGTGCCTCATGTTGAATAACCACTTTTTAAACCCTCACAGTGACCAAAAGTGCCATTTTTACAGAGTTTTGCTTACTCAAAAGCTTCAATTTTGACCCGTTTCAGGCACAGAAATGACTTTAAACACACGTATTTTAGTTGAAAAAGTCATAATTCACATCCAACAGTCATTTAGAGTCAAAAGATTAAATGTTAAAATTTCATCATTATAGACCATTTTGGGAACGTTCGGCATGTCCGGAGTCATCGTTTTTCATCCGAAAATTGATTTTTTGGACTGTACCCAAAATGATTCAAAATGTCAATTGGATCGTGCCTCATGTTGAATAACCACTTTTTAAACCCTCACAGTGACCAAAAGTGCAATTTTTACAGAGTTTTGCTTACTCAAAAGCTTCAATTTTGACCCGTTTCAGGCACAGAAATGACTTTAAAAAAACGTATTTTAGTTGAAAAAGTCATAATTCACATCCAACAGTCATTTAGAGTCAAAAGATTAAATGTTAAAATTTCATCATTATAGACCATTTTGGGAACGTTCGGCATGTCCGGAGTCATCGTTTTTCATCCGAAAATTGATTTTTTGGACTGTACCAAAAATGATTCAAAATGTCAATTGGATCGTGCCTCATGTTGAATAACCACTTTTTAAACCCTCACAGTGACCAAAATTGCCATTTTTACAGAGTTTTGCTTACTCAAAAGCTTCAATTTTGACCCGTTTCAGGCACAGAAAGGACTTTAAACACACTTATTTTAGTTGAAAAAGTCATAATGCACATCCAACAGTCATTTAGAGTCAAAAGATTAAATGTTAAAATTTCATCATTATAGACCATTTTGGGAACGTTCGACATGTCCGGAGTCATCGTTTTTCATCCGAAAATGGATTTTTTGGACTGTACCCAAAATGATTCAAAATGTCAATTGGATCGTGCCTCATGTTGAATAACCACTTTTTAAACCCTCACAGTGACCAAAAGTGCCATTTTTACAGAGTTTTGCTTACTCAAAAGCTTCAATTTTGACCCGTTTCAGGCACAGAAATGACTTTAAACACACGTATTTTAGTTGAAAAAGTCATAATTCACATCCAACAGTCATTTAGAGTCAAAAGATTAAATGTTAAAATTTCATCATTATAGACCATTTTGGGAACGTTCGGCATGTCCGGAGTCATCGTTTTTCATCCGAAAATTGATTTTTTGGACTGTACCCAAAATGATTCAAAATATCAATTGGATCGTGCCTCATGTTGAATAACCACTTTTTAAACCCTCACAGTGACCAAAAGTGCCATTTTTACAGAGTTTTGCTTACTCAAAAGCTTCAATTTTGACCCGTTTCAGGCACAGAAATGACTTTAAACACACTTATTTTAGTTGAAAAAGTCATAATTCACATCCAACAGTCATTTAGAGTCAAAAGATTAAATGTTAAAATTTCATCATTATAGACCATTTTGGGAACGTTCGACATGTCCGGAGTCATCGTTTTTCATCCGAAAATTGATTTTTTGGACTGTACCCAAAATGATTCAAAATGTCAATTGGATCGTGCCTCATGTTGAATAACCACTTTTTAAACCCTCACAGTGACCAAAAGTGCCATTTTTACAGAGTTTTGCTTACTCATAAGCTTCAATTTTGACCCGTTTCAGGCACAGAAATGACTTTAAACACACTTATTTTAGTTGAAAAAGTCATAATTCACATCCAACAGTCATTTAGAGTCAAAAGATTAAATGTTAAAATTTCATCATTATAGACCATTTTGGGAACGTTCGACATGTCCGGAGTCATCGTTTTTCATCCGAAAATTGATTTTTTGGACTGTACCCAAAATGATTCAAAATGTCAATTGGATCGTGCCTCATGTTGAATAACCACTTTTTAAACCCTCACAGTGACCAAAAGTGCCATTTTTACAGAGTTTTGCTTACTCAAAAGCTTCAATTTTGACCCGTTTCAGGCACAGAAATGACTTTAAACACACGTATTTTAGTTGAAAAAGTCATAATTCACATCCAACAGTCATTTAGAGTCAAAAGATTAAATGTTAAAATTTCATCATTATAGACCATTTTGGGAACGTTCGGCATGTCCGGAGTCATCGTTTTTCATCTGAAAATTGATTTTTTGGACTGTACCCAAAATGATTCAAAATGTCAATTGGATCGTGCCTCATGTTGAATAACCACTTTTTAAACCCTCACAGTGACCAAAAGTGCCATTTTTACAGAGTTTTGCTTACTCAAAAGCTTCAATTTTGACCCGTTTCAGGCACAGAAATGACTTTAAACACACTTATTTTAGTTGAAAAAGTCATAATTCACATCCAACAGTCATTTAGAGTCAAAAGATTAAATGTTAAAATTTCATCATTATAGACCATTTTGGGAACGTTCGGCATGTCCGGAGTCATCGTTTTTCATCCGAAAATCGATTTTTTGGACTGTACCAAAAATGATTCAAAATGTCAATTGGATCGTGCCTCATGTTGAATAACCACTTTTTAAACCCTCACAGTGACCAAAATTGCCATTTTTACAGAGTTTTCCTTACTCCAAAGCTTCAATTTTGACCCGTTTCAGGCACAGAAATGACTTTAAACACACTTATTTTAGTTGAAAAAGTCATAATTCACATCCAACAGTCATTTAGAGTCAAAAGATTAAATGTTAAAATTTCATCATTATAGACCATTTTGGGAACGTTCGACATGTCCGGAGTCATCGTTTTTCATCCGAAAATTGATTTTTTGGACTGTACCCAAAATGATTCAAAATGTCAATTGGATCGTGCCTCATGTTGAATAACCACTTTTTAAACCCTCACAGTGACCAAAAGTGCCATTTTTACAGAGTTTTGCTTACTCAAAAGCTTCAATTTTGACCCGTTTCAGGCACAGAAATGACTTTAAACACACTTATTTTAGTTGAAAAAGTCATAATTCACATCCAACAGTCATTTAGAGTCAAAAGATTTAATGTTAAAATTTCATCATTATAGACCATTTTGGGAACGTTCGACATGTCCGGAGTCATCGTTTTTCATCCGAAAATTGATTTTTTGGACTGTACCCAAAATGATTCAAAATGTCAATTGGGTCGTGCCTCATGTTGAATAACCACTTTTTAAACCCTCACAGTGACCAAAAGTGCCATTTTTACAGAGTTTTGCTTACTCAAAAGCTTCAATTTTGACCCGTTTCAGGCACAGAAATGACTTTAAACACACGTATTTTAGTTGAAAAAGTCATAATTTACATCCAACAGTCATTTAGAGTCAAAAGATTAAATGTTAAAATTTCATCATTATAGACCATTTTGGGAACGTTCGGCATGTCCGGAGTCATCATTTTTCATCCGAAAATTGATTTTTTGGACTGTACCAAAAATGATTCAAAATGTCAATGTCATGTTGAATAACCACTTTTTAAACCCTCACAGTGACCAAAAGTGCCATTTTTACAGAGTTTTGCTTACTCAAAAGCTTCAATTTTGACCCGTTTCAGGCACAGAAATGACTTTAAACACACTTATTTTAGTTGAAAAAGTCATATTTCACATCCAACAGTCATTTAGAGTCAAAAGATTAAATGTTAAAATTTCATCATTATAGACCATTTTGGGAACGTTCGACATGTCCGGAGTCATCGTTTTTCATCCGAAAATTGATTTTTTGGACTGTACCCAAAATGATTCAAAATGTGAATTGGATTGTGCCTCATGTTGAATAACCACTTTTTAAACCCTCACAGTGACCAAAAGTGCCATTTTTACAGAGTTTTGCTTACTCAAAAGCTTCAATTTTGACCCGTTTCAGGCACAGAAATGACTTTAAACACACGTATTTTAGTTGAAAAAGTCATAATTCACATCCAACAGTCATTTAGAGTCAAAAGATTAAATGTTAAAATTTCATCATTATAGACCATTTTGGGAACGTTCGGCATGTCCGGAGTCATCGTTTTTCATCCGAAAATGGATTTTTTGGACTGTACCAAAAATGATTCAAAATGTCAATTGGATCGTGCCTCATGTTGAATAACCACTTTTTAAACCCTCACAGTGACCAAAAGTGCCATTTTTACAGAGTTTTGCTTACTCAAAAGCTTCAATTTTGACCCGTTTCAGGCACAGAAATGACTTTAAACACACTTATTTTAGTTGAAAAAGTCATAATTCACATCCAACAGTCATTTAGAGTCAAAAGATTAAATGTTAAAATTTCATCATTATAGACCATTTTGGGAACGTTCGGCATGTCCGGAGTCATCGTTTTTCATCTGAAAATTGATTTTTTGGACTGTACCAAAAATGATTCAAAATGTCAATTGGATCGTGCCTCATGTTGAATAACCACTTTTTAAACCCTCACAGTGACCAAAATTGCCATTTTTACAGAGTTTTCCTTACTCAAAAGCTTCAATTTTGACCCGTTTCAGGCACAGAAATGACTTTAAACACACTTATTTTAGTTGAAAAAGTCATAATTCACATCCAACAGTCATTAAGAGTCAAGAGATTAAATGTTAAAATGTCATCATTATAGACCATTTTGGGAACGTTCGGCATGTCCGGAGTCATCGTTTTTCATCTGAAAATTGATTTTTTGGACTGTACCAAAAATTATTCAAAATGTCAATTGGATCGTGCCTCATGTTGAATAACCACTTTTTAAACCCTCACAGTGACCAAAATTGCCATTTTTACAGAGTTTTCCTTACTCAAAAGCTTCAATTTTGACCCGTTTCAGGCACAGAAATGACTTTAAACACACTTATTTTAGTTGAAAAAGTCATAATTCACATCCAACAGTCATTAAGAGTCAAGAGATTAAATGTTAAAATGTCATCATTATAGACCATTTTGGGAACATTCGACATGTCCGGAGTCATCGTTTTTCATCCGAAAATTGATTTTTTGGACTGTACCCAAAATGATTCAAAATGTCAATTGGATCGTGCCTCATGTTGAATAACCACTTTTTAAACCCTCACAGTGACCAAAAGTGCCATTTTTACAGAGTTTTGCTTACTCAAAAGCTTCAATTTTGACCCGTTTCAGGCACAGAAATGACTTTAAACACACGTATTTTAGTTGAAAAAGTCATAATTCACATCCAACAGTCATTAAGAGTCAAAAGATTAAATGTTAAAATTTCATCATTATAGACCATTTTGGGAACGTTCGACATGTCCGGAGTCATCGTTTTTCAGCCGAAAATTGATTTTTTGGACTGTACCCAAAATGATTCAAAATGTCAATTGGATCATGCCTCATGTTGAATAACCACTTTTTAAACCCTCACAGTGACCAAAAGTGCCATTTTTAAAGAGTTTTGCTTACTCAAAAGCTTCAATTTTGACCCGTTTCAGGCACAGAAATGACTTTAAACACACGTATTTTAGTTGAAAAAGTCATAATTCACATCCAACAGTCATTTAGAGTCAAAAGATTAAATGTTAAAATTTCATCATTATAGACCATTTTGGGAACGTTCTGCATGTCCGGAGTCATCGTTTTTCATCCGAAAATTGATTTTTTAGACTGTACCAAAAATGATTCAAAATGTCAATTGGATCGTGCCTCATGTTGAATAACCACTTTTTAAACCCTCACAGTGACCAAAATTGCCATTTTTACAGAGTTTTGCTTACTCAAAAGCTTCAATTTTGACCCGTTTCAGGCACAGAAATGACTTTAAACACACTTATTTTAGTTGAAAAAGTCATAATGCACATCCAACAGTCATTTAGAGTCAAAAGATTAAATGTTAAAATTTCATCATTATAGACCATTTTGGGAACGTTCGACATGTCCGGAGTCATCGTTTTTCATCCGAAAATTGATTTTTTGGACTGTACCCAAAATGATTCAAAATGTCAATTGGATCGTGCCTCATGTTGAATAACCACTTTTTAAACCCTCACAGTGACCAAAAGTGCCATTTTTACAGAGTTTTGCTTACTCAAAAGCTTCAATTTTGACCCGTTTCAGGCACAGAAATGACTTTAAAAACACGTATTTTAGTTGAAAAAGTCATAATTCACATCCAACAGTCATTTAGAGTCAAAAGATTAAATGTTAAAATTTCATCATTATAGACCATTTTGGGAACGTTCGGCATGTCCGGAGTCATCGTTTTTCATCCGAAAATTGATTTTTTGGACTGTACCAAAAATGATTCAAAATGTCAATTGGATTGTGCCTCATGTTGAATAACCACTTTTTAAACCCTCACAGTGACCAAAAGTGCCATTTTTACAGAGTTTTGCTTACTCAAAAGCTTCAATTTTGACCCGTTTCAGGCACAGAAATGACTTTAAACACACTTATTTTAGTTGAAAAAGTCATAATTCACATCCAACAGTCATTTAGAGTCAAAAGATTAAATGTTAAAATTTCATCATTATAGACCATTTTGGGAACGTTCGACAAGTCCGGAGTCATCGTTTTTCATCCGAAAATTGATTTTTTGGACTGTACCCAAAATGATTCAAAATGTCAATTGGATCGTGCCTCATGTTGAATAACCACTTTTTAAACCCTCACAGTGACCAAAAGTGCCATTTTTACAGAGTTTTGCTTACTCAAAAGCTTCAATTTTGACCCGTTTCAGGCACAGAAATGACTTTAAACACACGTATTTTAGTTGAAAAAGTCATAATTCACATCCAACAGTCATTTAGAGTCAAAAGATTAAATGTTAAAATTTCATCATTATAGACCATTTTGGGAACGTTCGGCATGTCCGGAGTCATCGTCTTTCATCCGAAAATGGATTTTTTGGACTGTACCAAAAATGATTCAAAATGTCAATTGGATTGTGCCTCATGTTGAATAACCACTTTTTAAACCCTCACAGTGACCAAAATTGCCATTTTTACAGAGTTTTGCTTACTCAAAAGCTTCAATTTTGACCCGTTTCAGGCACAGAAAGGACTTTAAACACACTTATTTTAGTTGAAAAAGTCATAATGCACATCCAACAGTCATTTAGAGTCAAAAGATTAAATGTTAAAATTTCATCATTATAGACCATTTTGGGAACGTTCGACATGTCCGGAGTCATCGTTTTTCATCCGAAAATTGATTTTTTGGACTGTACCCAAAATGATTCAAAATGTCAATTGGATCGTGCCTCATGTTGAATAACCACTTTTTAAACCCTCACAGTGACCAAAAGTGCCATTTTTACAGAGTTTTGCTTACTCAAAAGCTTCAATTTTGACCCGTTTCAGGCACAGAAATGACTTTAAACACACGTATTTTAGTTGAAAAAGTCATAATTCACATCCAACAGTCATTTAGAGTCAAAAGATTAAATGTTAAAATTTCATCATTATAGACCATTTTGGGAACGTTCGGCATGTCCGGAGTCATCGTTTTTCATCCGAAAATGGATTTTTTGGACTGTACCAAAAATGATTCAAAATGTCAATTGGATCGTGCCTCATGTTGAATAACCACTTTTTAAACCCTCACAGTGACCAAAATTGCCATTTTTACAGAGTTTTGCTTACTCAAAAGCTTCAATTTTGACCCGTTTCAGGCACAGAAAGGACTTTAAACACACTTATTTTAGTTGAAAAAGTCATAATGCACATCCAACAGTCATTTAGAGTCAAAAGATTAAATGTTAAAATTTCATCATTATAGACCATTTTGGGAACGTTCGACATGTCCGGAGTCATCGTTTTTCATCCGAAAATTGATTTTTTGGACTGTACCCAAAATGATTTAAAATGTCAATTGGATCGTGCCTCATGTTGAATAACCACTTTTTAAACCCTCACAGTGACCAAAATTGCCATTTTTACAGAGTTTTCCTTACTCAAAAGCTTCAATTTTGACCCGTTTCAGGCACAGAAATGACTTTAAACACACTTATTTTAGTTGAAAAAGTCATAATTCACATCCAACAGTCATTAAGAGTCAAGAGATTAAATGTTAAAATTTCATCATTATAGACCATTTTGGGAACGTTCGACATGTCCGGAGTCATCGTTTTTCATCCGAAAATTGATTTTTTGGACTGTACCCAAAATGATTCAAAATGTCAATTGGATCGTGCCTCATGTTGAATAACCACTTTTTAAACCCTCACAGTGACCAAAAGTGCCATTTTTACAGAGTTTTGCTTACTCAAAAGCTTCAATTTTGACCCGTTTCAGGCACAGAAATGACTTTAAACACACGTATTTTAGTTGAAAAAGTCATAATTCACATCCAACAGTCATTTAGAGTCAAAAGATTAAATGTTAAAATTTCATCATTATAGACCATTTTGGGAACGTTCTGCATGTCCGGAGTCATCGTTTTTCATCCGAAAATTGATTTTTTGGACTGTACCAAAAATGATTCAAAATGTCAATTGGACCATGCCTCATGTTGAATAACCACTTTTTAAACCCTCACAGTGACCAAAAGTGCCATTTTTACAGAGTTTTGCTTACTCAAAAGCTTCAATTTTGACCCGTTTCAGGCACAGAAATGACTTTAAACAAACTTATTTTAGTTGAAAAAGTCATAATTCACATCCAACAGTCATTTAGAGTCAAAAGATTAAATGTTAAAATTTCATCATTATAGACCATTTTGGGAACGTTCGACATGTCCGGAGTCATCGTTTTTCATCCGAAAATTGATTTTTTGGACTGTACCCAAAATGATTCAAAATGTCAATTGGATCGTGCCTCATGTTGAATAACCACTTTTTAAACCCTCACAGTGACCAAAAGTGCCATTTTTACAGAGTTTTGCTTACTCAAAAGCTTCAATTTTGACCCGTTTCAGGCACAGAAATGACTTTAAACACACGTATTTTAGTTGAAAAAGTCATAATTCACATCCAACAGTCATTTAGAGTCAAAAGATTAAATGTTAAAATGTCATCATTATAGACCATTTTGGGAACGTTCGGCATGTCCGGAGTCATCGTTTTTCATCCGAAAATTGATTTTTTGGACTGTACCAAAAATGATTCAAAATGTCAATTGGATCGTGCCTCATGTTGAATAACCACTTTTTAAACCCTCACAGTGACCAAAATTGCCATTTTTACAGAGTTTTGCTTACTCAAAAGCTTCAATTTTGACCCGTTTCAGGCACAGAAAGGACTTTAAACACACTTATTTTACTTGAAAAAGTCATAATGCACATCCAACAGTCATTTAGAGTCAAAAGATTAAATGTTAAAATTTCATCATTATAGACCATTTTGGGAACGTTCGACATGTCCGGAGTCATCGTTTTTCATCCGAAAATTGATTTTTTGGACTGTACCCAAAATGATTCAAAATGTCAATTGGATCGTGCCTCATGTTGAATAACCACTTTTTAAACCTTCACAGTGACCAAAAGTGCCATTTTTACAGAGTTTTGCTTACTCAAAAGCTTCAATTTTGACCCGTTTCAGGCACAGAAATGACTTTAAACACACTTATTTTAGTTGAAAAAGTCATAATTCACATCCAACAGTCATTTAGAGTCAAAAGATTAAATGTTAAAATTTCATCATTATAGACCATTTTGGGAACGTTCGACAAGTCCGGAGTCATCGTTTTTCATCCGAAAATTGATTTTTTGGACTGTACCCAAAATGATTCAAAATGTCAATTGGATCGTGCCTCATGTTGAATAACCACTTTTTAAACCCTCACAGTGACCAAAAGTGCCATTTTTACAGAGTTTTGCTTACTCAAAAGCTTCAATTTTGACCCGTTTCAGGCACAGAAATGACTTTAAACACACGTATTTTAGTTGAAAAAGTCATAATTCACATCCAACAGTCATTTAGAGTCAAAAGATTAAATGTTAAAATTTCATCATTATAGACCATTTTGGGAACGTTCGGCATGTCCGGAGTCATCGTTTTTCATCCGAAAATGGATTTTTTGGACTGTACCAAAAATGATTCAAAATGTCAATTGGATTGTGCCTCATGTTGAATAACCACTTTTTAAACCCTCACAGTGACCAAAATTGCCATTTTTACAGAGTTTTGCTTACTCAAAAGCTTCAATTTTGACCCGTTTCAGGCACAGAAAGGACTTTAAACACACTTATTTTAGTTGAAAAAGTCATAATGCACATCCAACAGTCATTTAGAGTCAAAAGATTAAATGTTAAAATTTCATCATTATAGACCATTTTGGGAACGTTCGACATGTCCGGAGTCATCGTTTTTCATCCGAAAATTGATTTTTTGGACTGTACCCAAAATGATTCAAAATGTCAATTGGATCGTGCCTCATGTTGAATAACCACTTTTTAAACCCTCACAGTGACCAAAAGTGCCATTTTTACAGAGTTTTGCTTACTCAAAAGCTTCAATTTTGACCCGTTTCAGGCACAGAAATGACTTTAAACACACGTATTTTAGTTGAAAAAGTCATAATTCACATCCAACAGTCATTTAGAGTCAAAAGATTAAATGTTAAAATTTCATCATTATAGACCATTTTGGGAACGTTCGGCATGTCCGGAGTCATCGTTTTTCATCCGAAAATGGATTTTTTGGACTGTACCAAAAATGATTCAAAATGTCAATTGGATCGTGCCTCATGTTGAATAACCACTTTTTAAACCCTCACAGTGACCAAAATTGCCATTTTTACAGAGTTTTGCTTACTCAAAAGCTTCAATTTTGACCCGTTTCAGGCACAGAAAGGACTTTAAACACACTTATTTTAGTTGAAAAAGTCATAATGCACATCCAACAGTCATTTAGAGTCAAAAGATTAAATGTTAAAATTTCATCATTATAGACCATTTTGGGAACGTTCGACATGTCCGGAGTCATCGTTTTTCATCCGAAAATTGATTTTTTGGACTGTACCCAAAATGATTTAAAATGTCAATTGGATCGTGCCTCATGTTGAATAACCACTTTTTAAACCCTCACAGTGACCAAAATTGCCATTTTTACAGAGTTTTCCTTACTCAAAAGCTTCAATTTTGACCCGTTTCAGGCACAGAAATGACTTTAAACACACTTATTTTAGTTGAAAAAGTCATAATTCACATCCAACAGTCATTAAGAGTCAAGAGATTAAATGTTAAAATTTCATCATTATAGACCATTTTGGGAACGTTCGACATGTCCGGAGTCATCGTTTTTCATCCGAAAATTGATTTTTTGGACTGTACCCAAAATGATTCAAAATGTCAATTGGATCGTGCCTCATGTTGAATAACCACTTTTTAAACCCTCACAGTGACCAAAAGTGCCATTTTTACAGAGTTTTGCTTACTCAAAAGCTTCAATTTTGACCCGTTTCAGGCACAGAAATGACTTTAAACACACGTATTTTAGTTGAAAAAGTCATAATTCACATCCAACAGTCATTTAGAGTCAAAAGATTAAATGTTAAAATTTCATCATTATAGACCATTTTGGGAACGTTCTGCATGTCCGGAGTCATCGTTTTTCATCCGAAAATTGATTTTTTGGACTGTACCAAAAATGATTCAAAATGTCAATTGGACCGTGCCTCATGTTGAATAACCACTTTTTAAACCCTCACAGTGACCAAAAGTGCCATTTTTACAGAGTTTTGCTTACTCAAAAGCTTCAATTTTGACCCGTTTCAGGCACAGAAATGACTTTAAACAAACTTATTTTAGTTGAAAAAGTCATAATTCACATCCAACAGTCATTTAGAGTCAAAAGATTAAATGTTAAAATTTCATCATTATAGACCATTTTGGGAACGTTCGACATGTCCGGAGTCATCGTTTTTCATCCGAAAATTGATTTTTTGGACTGTACCCAAAATGATTCAAAATGTCAATTGGATCGTGCCTCATGTTGAATAACCACTTTTTAAACCCTCACAGTGACCAAAAGTGCCATTTTTACAGAGTTTTGCTTACTCAAAAGCTTCAATTTTGACCCGTTTCAGGCACAGAAATGACTTTAAACACACGTATTTTAGTTGAAAAAGTCATAATTCACATCCAACAGTCATTTAGAGTCAAAAGATTAAATGTTAAAATGTCATCATTATAGACCATTTTGGGAACGTTCGGCATGTCCGGAGTCATCGTTTTTCATCCGAAAATTGATTTTTTGGACTGTACCAAAAATGATTCAAAATGTCAATTGGATCGTGCCTCATGTTGAATAACCACTTTTTAAACCCTCACAGTGACCAAAATTGCCATTTTTACAGAGTTTTGCTTACTCAAAAGCTTCAATTTTGACCCGTTTCAGGCACAGAAAGGACTTTAAACACACTTATTTTACTTGAAAAAGTCATAATGCACATCCAACAGTCATTTAGAGTCAAAAGATTAAATGTTAAAATTTCATCATTATAGACCATTTTGGGAACGTTCGACATGTCCGGAGTCATCGTTTTTCATCCGAAAATTGATTTTTTGGACTGTACCCAAAATGATTCAAAATGTCAATTGGATCGTGCCTCATGTTGAATAACCACTTTTTAAACCTTCACAGTGACCAAAAGTGCCATTTTTACAGAGTTTTGCTTACTCAAAAGCTTCAATTTTAACCCGTTTCAGGCACAGAAATGACTTTAAACACACTTATTTTAGTTGAAAAAGTCATAATTCACATCCAACAGTCATTTAGAGTCAAAAGATTAAATGTTAAAATTTCATCATTATAGACCATTTTGGGAACGTTCGACATGTCCGGAGTCATCGTTTTTCATCCGAAAATTGATTTTTTGGACTGTACCCAAAATGATTCAAAATGTCAATTGGATCGTGCCTCGTGTTGAATAACCACTTTTTAAACCCTCACAGTGACCAAAAGTGCCATTTTTACAGAGTTTTGCTTACTCAAAAGCTTCAATTTTGACCCGTTTCAGGCACAGAAATGACTTTAAACACGTATTTTAGTTAAAAAAGTCATAATTCACATCCAACAGTCATTTAGAGTCAAAAGATTAAATGTTAAAATTTCATCATTATAGACCATTTTGGGAACGTTCGGCATGTCCGGAGTCATCGTTTTTTATCCGAAAATTGATTTTTTGGACTGTACCCAAAATGATTCAAAATGTCAATTGGATCGTGCCTCATGTTGAATAACCACTTTTTAAACCCTCACAGTGACCAAAAGTGCCATTTTTACAGAGTTTTGCTTACTCAAAAGCTTCAATTTTGACCCGTTTCAGGCACAGAAATGACTTTAAACACACTTATTTTAGTTGAAAAAGTCATAATTCACATCCAACAGTCATTTAGAGTCAAAAGATTAAATGTTAAAATTTCATCATTATAGACCATTTTGGGAACGTTCGGCATGTCCGGAGTCATCGTTTTTCATCCGAAAATCGATTTTTTGGACTGTACCTAAAATGATTCAAAATGTCAATTGGATCGTGCCTCATGTTGAATAACCACTTTTTAAACCCTCACAGTGACCAAAATTGCCATTTTTACAGAGTTTTCCTTACTCAAAAGCTTCAATTTTGACCCGTTTCAGGCACAGAAATGACTTTAAACACACTTATTTTAGTTGAAAAAGTCATAATTCACATCCAACAGTCATTTAGAGTCAAAAGATTAAATGTTAAAATTTCATCATTATAGACCATTTTGGGAACGTTCGACATGTCCGGAGTCATCGTTTTTCATCTGAAAATTGATTTTTTGGACTGTACCCAAAATGATTCAAAATGTCAATTGGATCGTGCCTCATGTTGAATAACCACTTTTTAAACCCTCACAGTGACCAAAAGTGCCATTTTTACAGAGTTTTGCTTACTCAAAAGCTTCAATTTTGACCCGTTTCAGGCACAGAAATGACTTTAAACACACTTATTTTAGTTGAAAAAGTCATAATTCACATCCAACAGTCATTTAGAGTCAAAAGATTAAATGTTAAAATTTCATCATTATAGACCATTTTGGGAACGTTCGACATGTCCGGAGTCATCGTTTTTCATCCGAAAATTGATTTTTTGGACTGTACCCAAAATGATTCAAAATGTCAATTGGGTCGTGCCTCATGTTGAATAACCACTTTTTAAACCCTCACAGTGACCAAAAGTGCCATTTTTACAGAGTTTTGCTTACTCAAAAGCTTCAATTTTGACCCGTTTCAGGCACAGAAATGACTTTAAACACACGTATTTTAGTTGAAAAAGTCATAATTCACATCCAACAGTCATTTAGAGTCAAAAGATTAAATGTTAACATTTCATCATTATAGACCATTTTGGGAACGTTCGGCATGTCCGGAGTCATCGTTTTTCATCCGAAAATTGATTTTTTGGACTGTACCAAAAATGATTCAAAATGTCAATTGGATCGTGCCTCATGTTGAATAACCACTTTTTAAACCCTCACAGTGACCAAAATTGCCATTTTTACAGAGTTTTCCTTACTCAAAAGCTTCAATTTTGACCCGTTTCAGGCACAGAAATGACTTTAAACACACTTATTTTAGTTGAAAAAGTCATAATTCACATCCAACAGTCATTAAGAGTCAAGAGATTAAATGTTAAAATTTCATCATTATAGACCATTTTGGGAACGTTCGACATGTCCGGAGTCATCGTTTTTCATCCGAAAATTGATTTTTTGGACTGTACCCAAAATGATTCAAAATGTCAATTGGATCGTGCCTCATGTTGAATAACCACTTTTTAAACCCTCACAGTGACCAAAAGTGCCATTTTTACAGAGTTTTGCTTACTCAAAAGCTTCAATTTTGACCCGTTTCAGGCACAGAAATGACTTTAAAAAACACACGTATTTTAGTTGAAAAAGTCATAATTCACATCCAACAGTCATTTAGAGTCAAAAGATTAAATGTTAAAATTTCATCATTATAGACCATTTTGGGAACGTTCGACATGTCCGGAGTCATCGTTTTTCATCCGAAAATTGATTTTTTGGACTGTACCCAAAATGATTTAAAATGTCAATTGGATCGTGCCTCATGTTGAATAACCACTTTTTAAACCCTCACAGTGACCAAAATTGCCATTTTTACAGAGTTTTCCTTACTCAAAAGCTTTAATTTTGACCCGTTTCAGGCACAGAAATGACTTTAAACACACTTATTTTAGTTGAAAAAGTCATAATTCACATCCAACAGTCATTAAGAGTCAAGAGATTAAATGTTAAAATTTCATCATTATAGACCATTTTGGGAACGTTCGACATGTCCGGAGTCATCGTTTTTCATCCGAAAATTGATTTTTTGGACTGTACCCAAAATGATTCAAAATGTCAATTGGATCGTGCCTCATGTTGAATAACCACTTTTTAAACCCTCACAGTGACCAAAAGTGCCATTTTTACAGAGTTTTGCTTACTCAAAAGCTTCAATTTTGACCCGTTTCAGGCACAGAAATGACTTTAAACACACGTATTTTAGTTGAAAAAGTCATAATTCACATCCAACAGTCATTTAGAGTCAAAAGATTAAATGTTAAAATTTCATCATTATAGACCATTTTGAGAACGTTCTGCATGTCCGGAGTCATCGTTTTTCATCCGAAAATTGATTTTTTGGACTGTACCAAAAATGATTCAAAATGTCAATTGGACCGTGCCTCATGTTGAATAACCACTTTTTAAACCCTCACAGTGACCAAAAGTGCCATTTTTACAGAGTTTTGCTTACTCAAAAGCTTCAATTTTGACCCGTTTCAGGCACAGAAATGACTTTAAACAAACTTATTTTAGTTGAAAAAGTCATAATTCACATCCAACAGTCATTTAGAGTCAAAAGATTAAATGTTAAAATTTCATCATTATAGACCATTTTGGGAACGTTCGACATGTCCGGAGTCATCGTTTTTCATCCGAAAATTCATTTTTTGGACTGTACCCAAAATGATTCAAAATGTCAATTGGATCGTGCCTCATGTTGAATAACCACTTTTTAAACCCTCACAGTGACCAAAAGTGCCATTTTTACAGAGTTTTGCTTACTCAAAAGCTTCAATTTTGACCCGTTTCAGGCACAGAAATGACTTTAAACACACGTATTTTAGTTGAAAAAGTCATAATTCACATCCAACAGTCATTTAGAGTCAAAAGATTAAATGTTAAAATGTCATCATTATAGACCATTTTGGGAACGTTCGGCATGTCCGGAGTCATCGTTTTTCATCCGAAAATTGATTTTTTGGACTGTACCAAAAATGATTCAAAATGTCAATTGGATCGTGCCTCATGTTGAATAACCACTTTTTAAACCCTCACAGTGACCAAAATTGCCATTTTTACAGAGTTTTGCTTACTCAAAAGCTTCAATTTTGACCCGTTTCAGGCACAGAAAGGACTTTAAACACACTTATTTTACTTGAAAAAGTCATAATGCACATCCAACAGTCATTTAGAGTCAAAAGATTAAATGTTAAAATTTCATCATTATAGACCATTTTGGGAACGTTCGACATGTCCGGAGTCATCGTTTTTCATCCGAAAATTGATTTTTTTGACTGTACCCAAAATGATTCAAAATGTCAATTGGATCGTGCCTCATGTTGAATAACCACTTTTTAAACCGTCACAGTGACCAAAAGTGCCATTTTTACAGAGTTTTGCTTACTCAAAAGCTTCAATTTTGACCCGTTTCAGGCACAGAAATGACTTTAAACACACTTATTTTAGTTGAAAAAGTCATAATTCACATCCAACAGTCATTTAGAGTCAAAAGATTAAATGTTAAAATTTCATCATTATAGACCATTTTGGGAACGTTCGACATGTCCGGAGTCATCGTTTTTCATCCGAAAATTGATTTTTTGGACTGTACCCAAAATGATTCAAAATGTCAATTGGATCGTGCCTCGTGTTGAATAACCACTTTTTAAACCCTCACAGTGACCAAAAGTGCCATTTTTACAGAGGTTTGCTTACTCAAAAGCTTCAATTTTGACCCGTTTCAGGCACAGAAATGACTTTAAACACGTATTTTAGTTAAAAAAGTCATAATTCACATCCAACAGTCATTTAGAGTCAAAAGATTAAATGTTAAAATTTCATCATTATAGACCATTTTGGGAACGTTCGGCATGTCCGGAGTCATCGTTTTTCATCCGAAAATTGATTTTTTGGACTGTACCCAAAATGATTCAAAATGTCAATTGGATTGTGCCTCATGTTGAATAACCACTTTTTAAACCCTCACAGTGACCAAAAGTGCCATTTTTACAGAGTTTTGCTTACTCAAAAGCTTCAATTTTGACCCGTTTCAGGCACAGAAATGACTTTAAACACACTTATTTTAGTTGAAAAAGTCATAATTCACATCCAACAGTCATTTAGAGTCAAAAGATTAAATGTTAAAATTTCATCATTATAGACCATTTTGGGAACGTTCGGCATGTCCGGAGTCATCGTTTTTCATCCGAAAATCGATTTTTTGGACTGTACCAAAAATGATTCAAAATGTCAATTGGATCGTGCCTCATGTTGAATAACCACTTTTTAAACCCTCACAGTGACCAAAATTGCCATTTTTACAGAGTTTTCCTTACTCAAAAGCTTCATTTTTGACCCGTTTCAGGCACAGAAATGACTTTAAACACACTTATTTTAGTTGAAAAAGTCATAATTCACATCCAACAGTCATTTAGAGTCAAAAGATTAAATGTTAAAATTTCATCATTATAGACCATTTTGGGAACGTTCGACATGTCCGGAGTCATCGTTTTTCATCTGAAAATTGATTTTTTGGACTGTACCCAAAATGATTCAAAATGTCAATTGGATCGTGCCTCATGTTGAATAACCACTTTTTAAACCCTCACAGTGACCAAAATGTGCCATTTTTACAGAGTTTTGCTTACTCAAAAGCTTCAATTTTGACCCGTTTCAGGCACAGAAATGACTTTAAACACACTTATTTTAGTTGAAAAAGTCATAATTCACATCCAACAGTCATTTAGAGTCAAAAGATTAAATGTTAAAATTTCATCATTATAGACCATTTTGGGAACGTTCGACATGTCCGGAGTCATCGTTTTTCATCCGAAAATTGATTTTTTGGACTGTACCCAAAATGATTCAAAATGTCAATTGGGTCGTGCCTCATGTTGAATAACCACTTTTTAAACCCTCACAGTGACCAAAAGTGCCATTTTTACAGAGTTTTGCTTACTCAAAAGCTTCAATTTTGACCCGTTTCAGGCACAGAAATGACTTTAAACACACGTATTTTAGTTGAAAAAGTCATAATTCACATCCAACAGTCATTTAGAGTCAAAAGATTAAATGTTAACATTTCATCATTATAGACCATTTTGGGAACGTTCGGCATGTCCGGAGTCATCGTTTTTCATCCGAAAATTGATTTTTTGGACTGTACCAAAAATGATTCAAAATGTCAATTGGATCGTGCCTCATGTTGAATAACCACTTTTTAAACCCTCACAGTGACCAAAATTGCCATTTTTACAGAGTTTTCCTTACTCAAAAGCTTCAATTTTGAAACGTTTCAGGCACAGAAATGACTTTAAACACACTTATTTTAGTTGAAAAAGTCATAATTCACATCCAACAGTCATTAAGAGTCAAGAGATTAAATGTTAAAATTTCATCATTATAGACCATTTTGGGAACGTTCAACATGTCCGGAGTCATCGTTTTTCATCCGAAAATTGATTTTTTGGACTGTACCCAAAATGATTCAAAATGTCAATTGGATCGTGCCTCATGTTGAATAACCACTTTTTAAACCCTCACAGTGACCAAAAGTGCCATTTTTACAGAGTTTTGCTTACTCAAAAGCTTCAATTTTGACCCGTTTCAGGCACAGAAATGACTTTAAACACACGTATTTTAGTTGAAAAAGTCATAATTCACATCCAACAGTCATTTAGAGTCAAAAGATTAAATGTTAAAATTTCATCATTATAGACCATTTTGGGAACGTTCTGCATGTCCGGAGTCATCGTTTTTCATCCGAAAATTGATTTTTTTGGACTGTACCAAAAATGATTCAAAATGTCAATTGGATCGTGCCTCATGTTGAATAACCACTTTTTAAACCCTCACAGAGACCAAAAGTGCCATTTTTACAGAGTTTTGCTTACTCAAAAGCTTCAATTTTGACCCGTTTCAGGCACAGAAATGACTTTAAACACACTTATTTTAGTTGAAAAAGTCATAATTCACATCCAACAGTCATTTAGAGTCAAAAGATTAAATGTTAAAATTTCATCATTATAGACCATTTTGGGAACGTTCGACATGTCCGGAGTCATCGTTTTTCATCCGAAAATTGATTTTTTGGACTGTACCCAAAATGATTCAAAATGTCAATTGGATCGTGCCTCATGTTGAATAACCACTTTTTAAACCCTCACAGTGACCAAAAGTGCCATTTTTACAGAGTTTTGCTTACTCAAAAGCTTCAATTTTGACCCGTTTCAGGCACAGAAATGACTTTAAACACACTTATTTTAGTTGAAAAAGTCATAATTCACATCCAACAGTCATTTAGAGTCAAAAGATTAAATGTTAAAATTTCATCATTATAGACCATTTTGGGAACGTTCGGCATATCCGGAGTCATCGTTTTTCATCCGAAAATTGATTTTTTGGACTGTACCAAAAATGATTCAAAATGTCAATTGGATCGTGCCTCATGTTGAATAACCACTTTTTAAACCCTCACAGTGACCAAAATTGCCATTTTTACAGAGTTTTCCTTACTCAAAAGCTTCAATTTTGACCCGTTTCAGGCACAGAAATGACTTTAAACACACTTATTTTAGTTGAAAAAGTCATAATTCACATCCAACAGTCATTAAGAGTCAAGAGATTAAATGTTAAAATTTCATCATTATAGACCCTTTTGGGAACGTTCGACATGTCCGGAGTCATCGTTTTTCATCCGAAAATTGATTTTTTGGACTGTACCCAAAATGATTCAAAATGTCAATTGGATCGTGCCTCATGTTGAATAACCACTTTTTAAACCCTCACAGTGACCAAAAGTGCCATTTTTACAGAGTTTTGCTTACTCAAAAGCTTCAATTTTGACCCGTTTCAGGCACAGAAATGACTTTAAACACACGTATTTTAGTTGAAAAAGTCATAATTCACATCCAACAGTCATTTAGAGTCAAAAGATTAAATGTTAAAATGTCATCATTATAGACCATTTTGGGAACGTTCGGCATGTCCGGAGTCATCGTTTTTCATCCGAAAATTGATTTTTTGGACTGTACCAAAAATGATTCAAAATGTCAATTGGATCGTGCCTCATGTTGAATAACCACTTTTTAAACCCTCACAGTGACCAAAATTGCCATTTTTACAGAGTTTTGCTTACTCAAAAGCTTCAATTTTGACCCGTTTCAGGCACAGAAAGGACTTTAAACACACTTATTTTAGTTGAAAATGTCATAATGCACATCCAACAGTCATTTAGAGTCAAAAGATTAAATGTTAAAATTTCATCATTATAGACCATTTTGGGAACGTTCGGCATGTCCGGAGTCATCGTTTTTCATCCGAAAATTGATTTTTTGGACTGTACCCAAAATGATTCAAAATGTCAATTGGATCGTGCCTCATGTTGAATAACCACTTTTTAAACCCTCACAGAGACCAAAAGTGCCATTTTTACAGAGTTTTGCTTACTCAAAAGCTTCAATTTTGACCCGTTTCAGGCACAGAAATGACTTTAAACACACTTATTTTAGTTGAAAAAGTCATAATTCACATCCAACAGTCATTTAGAGTCAAAAGATTAAATGTTAAAATTTCATCATTATAGACCATTTTGGGAACGTTCGACATGTCCGGAGTCATCGTTTTTCATCCGAAAATTGATTTTTTGGACTGTACCCAAAATGATTCAAAATGTCAATTGGATCGTGCCTCATGTTGAATAACCACTTTTTAGACCCTCACAGTGACCAAAAGTGCCATTTTTACAGAGTTTTGCTTACTCAAAAGCTTCAATTTTGACCCGTTTCAGGCACAGAAATGACTTTAAACACACGTATTTTAGTTGAAAAAGTCATAATT
Source organism: Lissotriton vulgaris (assembly GCF_964263255.1). Taxonomy (NCBI): domain Eukaryota; kingdom Metazoa; phylum Chordata; class Amphibia; order Caudata; family Salamandridae; genus Lissotriton; species Lissotriton vulgaris. Next base: position 301,422 of record NW_028248500.1, on the reverse strand, counting down.
CACATCCAACAGTCATTTAGAGTCAAAAGATTAAATGTTAAAATTTCATCATTATAGACCATTTTGGGAACGTTCGGCATGTCCGGAGTCATCGTTTTTCATCCGAAAATTGATTTTTTGGACTGTACCAAAAATGATTCAAAATGTCAATTGGATCGTGCCTCATGTTGAATAACCACTTTTTAAACCCTCACAGTGACCAAAATTGCCATTTTTACAGAGTTTTGCTTACTCAGAAGCTTCAATTTTGACCCGTTTCAGGCACAGAAAGGACTTTAAACACACTTATTTTAGTTGAAAAAGTCATAATGCACATCCAACAGTCATTTAGAGTCAAAAGATTAAATGTTAAAATTTCATCATTATAGACCATTTTGGGAACGTTCGACATGTCCGGAGTCATCGTTTTTCATCCGAAAATTGATTTTTTGGACTGTACCCAAAATGATTCAAAATGTCAATTGGATCGTGCCTCATGTTGAATAACCACTTTTTAAACCCTCACAGTGACCAAAAGTGCCATTTTTACAGAGTTTTGCTTACTCAAAAGCTTCAATTTTGACCCGTTTCAGGCACAGAAATGACTTTAAACACACGTATTTTAGTTGAAAAAGTCATAATTCACATCCAACAGTCATTTAGAGTCAAAAGATTAAATGTTAAAATTTCATCATTATAGACCATTTTGGGAACGTTCTGCATGTCCGGAGTCATCGTTTTTCATCCGAAAATTGATTTTTTGGACTGTACCAAAAATGATTCAAAATGTCAATTGGATCGTGCCTCATGTTGAATAAACACTTTTTAAAGCCTCACAGAGACCAAAAGTGCCATTTTTACAGAGTTTTGCTTACTCAAAAGCTTCAATTTTGACCCGTTTCAGGCACAGAAATGACTTTAAACACACTTATTTTAGTTGAAAAAGTCATAATTCACATCCAACAGTCATTTAGAGTCAAAAGATTAAATGTTAAAATTTCATCATTATAGACCATTTTGGGAACGTTCGGCATGTCCGGAGTCATCGTTTTTCATCCGAAAATTGATTTTTTGGACTGTACCAAAAATGATTCAAAATGTCAATTGGATCGTGCCTCATGTTGAATAACCACTTTTTAAACCCTCACAGTGACCAAAATTGCCATTTTTACAGAGTTTTGCTTACTCAGAAGCTTCAATTTTGACCCGTTTCAGGCACAGAAAGGACTTTAAACACACTTATTTTAGTTGAAAAAGTCATAATGCACATCCAACAGTCATTTAGAGTCAAAAGATTAAATGTTAAAATTTCATCATTATAGACCATTTTGGGAACGTTCGACATGTCCGGAGTCATCGTTTTTCATCCGAAAATTGATTTTTTGGACTGTACCCAAAATGATTCAAAATGTCAATTGGATCGTGCCTCATGTTGAATAACCACTTTTTAAACCCTCACAGTGACCAAAAGTGCCATTTTTACAGAGTTTGCTTACTCAAAAGCTTCAATTTTGACCCGTTTCAGGCACAGAAATGACTTTAAACACACTTATTTTAGTTGAAAAAGTCATAATTCACATCCAACAGTCATTTAGAGTCAAAAGATTAAATGTTAAAATTTCATCATTATAGACCATTTTGGGAACGTTCGGCATGTCCGGAGTCATCGTTTTTCATCTGAAAATTGATTTTTTGGACTGTACCCAAAATGATTCAAAATGTCAATTGGATCGTGCCTCATGTTGAATAACCACTTTTTAAACCCTCACAGTGACCAAAAGTGCCATTTTTACAGAGTTTTGCTTACTCAAAAGCTTCAATTTTGACCCGTTTCAGGCACAGAAATGACTTTAAACACACGTATTTTAGTTGAAAAAGTCATAATTCACATCCAACAGTCATTTAGAGTCAAAAGATTAAATGTTAAAATTTCATCATTATAGACCATTTTGGGAACGTTCTGCATGTCCGGAGTCATCGTTTTTCATCAGAAAATTGATTTTTTGGACTGTACAAAAAATGATTCAAAATGTCAATTGGATCGTGCCTCATGTTGAATAACCACTTTTTAAACCCTCACAGTGACCAAAATTGCCATTTTTACAGAGTTTTCCTTACTCAAAAGCTTCAATTTTGACCCGTTTCAGGCACAGAAATGACTTTAAACACACTTATTTTAGTTGAAAAAGTCATAATTCACATCCAACAGTCATTAAGAGTCAAGAGATTAAATGTTAAAATGTCATCATTATAGACCATTTTGGGAACGTTCGACATGTCCGGAGTCATCGTTTTTCATCCGAAAATTGATTTTTTGGACTGTACCCAAAATGATTCAAAATGTCAATTGGATCGTGCCTCATGTTGAATAACCACTTTTTAAACTCTCACAGTGACCAAAAGTGCCATTTTTACAGAGTTTTGCTTACTCAAAAGCTTCAATTTTGACCCGTTTCAGGCACAGAAATGACTTTAAACACACGTATTTTAGTTGAAAAAGTCATAATTCACATCCAACAGTCATTTAGAGTCAAAAGATTAAATGTTAAAATTTCATCATTATAGACCATTTTGGGAACGTTCTGCATGCCCGGAGTCATCGTTTTTCATCCGAAAATTGATTTTTTGGACTGTACCAAAAATGATTCAAAATGTCAATTGGATCGTGCCTCATGTTGAATAACCACTTTTTAAACCCTCACAGTGACCAAAAGTGCCATTTTTACAGAGTTTTGCTTACTCAAAAGCTTCAATTTTGACCCGTTTCAGGCACAGAAATGACTTTAAACACACGTATTTTAGTTGAAAAAGTCATAATTCACATCCAACAGTCATTTAGAGTCAAAAGATTAAATGTTAAAATTTCATCATTATAGACCATTTTGGGAACGTTCGACATGTCCGGAGTCATCGTTTTTCATCCGAAAATTGATTTTTTGGACTGTACCCAAAATGATTCAAAATGTCAATTGGATCGTGCCTCATGTTGAATAACCACTTTTTTAACCCTCACAGTGACCAAAAGTGCCATTTTTACAGAGTTTTGCTTACTCAAAAGCTTCAATTTTGACCCGTTTCAGGCACAGAAATGACTTTAAAAAAACGTATTTTAGTTGAAAAAGTCATAATTCACATCCAACAGTCATTTAGAGTCAAAAGATTAAATGTTAAAATTTCATCATTATAGACCATTTTGGGAACGTTCGGCATGTCCGGAGTCATCGTTTTTCATCCGAAAATTTATTTTTTGGACTGTACCAAAAATGATTCAAAATGTCAATTGGATCGTGCCTCATGTTGAATAACCACTTTTTAAACCCTCACAGTGACCAACATTGCCATTTTTACAGAGTTTTGCTTACTCAAAAGCTTCAATTTTGACCCGTTTCAGGCACAGAAAGGACTTTAAACACACTTATTTTAGTTGAAAAAGTCATAATGCACATCCAACAGTCATTTAGAGTCAAAAGATTAAATGTTAAAATTTCATCATTATAGACCATTTTGGGAACGTTCGACATGTCCGGAGTCATCGTTTTTCATCCGAAAATTGATTTTTTGGACTGTACCCAAAATGATTCAAAATGTCAATTGGATCGTGCCTCATGTTGAATAACCACTTTTTAAACCCTCACAGTGACCAAAAGTGCCATTTTTACAGAGTTTTGCTTACTCAAAAGCTTCAATTTTGACCCGTTTCAGGCACAGAAATGACTTTAAACACACGTATTTTAGTTGAAAAAGTCATAATTCACATCCAACAGTCATTTAGAGTCAAAAGATTAAATGTTAAAATTTCATCATTATAGACCATTTTGGGAACGTTCGACATGTCCGGAGTCATCGTTTTTCATCCGAAAATTGATTTTTTGGACTGTACCCAAAATGATTCAAAATGTCAATTGGATCATGCCTCATGTTGAATAACCACTTTTTAAACCCTCACAGTGACCAAAAGTGCCATTTTTACAGAGTTTTGCTTACTCAAAAGCTTCAATTTTGACCCGTTTCAGGCACAGAAATGACTTTAAAAAAACGTATTTTAGTTGAAAAAGTCATAATTCACATCCAACAGTCATTTAGAGTCAAAAGATTAAATGTTAAAATTTCATCATTATAGACCATTTTGGGAACGTTCGGCATGTCCGGAGTCATCGTTTTTCATCCGAAAATTTATTTTTTGGACTGTACCAAAAATGATTCAAAATGTCAATTGGATCGTGCCTCATGTTGAATAACCACTTTTTAAACCCTCACAGTGACCAACATTGCCATTTTTACAGAGTTTTGCTTACTCAAAAGCTTCAATTTTGACCCGTTTCAGGCACAGAAAGGACTTTAAACACACTTATTTTAGTTGAAAAAGTCATAATGCACATCCAACAGTCATTTAGAGTCAAAAGATTAAATGTTAAAATTTCATCATTATAGACCATTTTGGGAACGTTCGACATGTCCGGAGTCATCGTTTTTCATCCGAAAATTGATTTTTTGGACTGTACCCAAAATGATTCAAAATGTCAATTGGATCGTGCCTCATGTTGAATAACCACTTTTTAAACCCTCACAGTGACCAAAAGTGCCATTTTTACAGAGTTTTGCTTACTCAAAAGCTTCAATTTTGACCCGTTTCAGGCACAGAAATGACTTTAAACACACGTATTTTAGTTGAAAAAGTCATAATTCACATCCAACAGTCATTTAGAGTCAAAAGATTAAATGTTAAAATTTCATCATTATAGACCATTTTGGGAACGTTCGACATGTCCGGAGTCATCGTTTTTCATCCGAAAATTGATTTTTTGGACTGTACCCAAAATGATTCAAAATGTCAATTGGATCATGCCTCATGTTGAATAACCACTTTTTAAACCCTCACAGTGACCAAAAGTGCCATTTTTACAGAGTTTTGCTTACTCAAAAGCTTCAATTTTGACCCGTTTCAGGCACAGAAATGACTTTAAACACACTTATTTTAGTTGAAAAAGTCATAATTCACACCCAACAGTCATTTAGAGTCAAAAGATTAAATGTTAAAATTTCATCATTATAGACCATTTTGGGAACGTTCGGCATGTCCGGAGTCATCGTTTTTCATCCGAAAATTTATTTTTTGGACTGTACCAAAAATGATTCAAAATGTCAATTGGATCGTGCCTCATGTTGAATAACCACTTTTTAAACCCTCACAGTGACCAACATTGCCATTTTTACAGAGTTTTGCTTACTCAAAAGCTTCAATTTTGACCCGTTTCAGGCACAGAAAGGACTTTAAACACACTTATTTTAGTTGAAAAAGTCATAATGCACATCCAACAGTCATTTAGAGTCAAAAGATTAAATGTTAAAATTTCATCATTATAGACCATTTTGGGAACGTTCGACATGTCCGGAGTCATCGTTTTTCATCCGAAAATTGATTTTTTGGACTGTACCCAAAATGATTCAAAATGTCAATTGGATCGTGCCTCATGTTGAATAACCACTTTTTAAACCCTCACAGTGACCAAAAGTGCCATTTTTACAGAGTTTTGCTTACTCAAAAGCTTCAATTTTGACCCGTTTCAGGCACAGAAATGACTTTAAACACACGTATTTTAGTTGAAAAAGTCATAATTCACATCCAACAGTCATTTAGAGTCAAAAGATTAAATGTTAAAATTTCATCATTATAGACCATTTTGGGAACGTTCGACATGTCCGGAGTCATCGTTTTTCATCCGAAAATTGATTTTTTGGACTGTACCCAAAATGATTCAAAATGTCAATTGGATCATGCCTCATGTTGAATAACCACTTTTTAAACCCTCACAGTGACCAAAAGTGCCATTTTTACAGAGTTTTGCTTACTCAAAAGCTTCAATTTTGACCCGTTTCAGGCACAGAAATGACTTTAAACACACTTATTTTAGTTGAAAAAGTCATAATTCACATCCAACAGTCATTTAGAGTCAAAAGATTAAATGTTAAAATTTCATCATTATAGACCATTTTGGGAACGTTCGACATGTCCGGAGTCATCGTTTTTCATCTGAAAATTGATTTTTTGGACTGTACACAAAATGATTCAAAATGTCAATTGGATCGTGCCTCATGTTGAATAACCACTTTTTAAACCCTCACAGTGACCAAAATTGCCATTTTTACAGAGTTTTGCTTACTCAAAAGCTTCAATTTTGACCTGTTTCAGGCACAGAAATGACTTTAAACACACTTATTTTAGTTGAAAAAGTCATAATTCACATCCAACAGTCATTTAGAGTCAAAAGATTAAATGTTAAAATTTCATCATTATAGACCATTTTGGGAACGTTCGGCATGTCCGGAGTCATCGTTTTTCATCCGAAAATTGATTTTTTGGACTGTACCAAAAATGATTCAAAATGTCAATTGGATCGTGCCTCATGTTGAATAACCACTTTTTAAACCCTCACAGTGACCAAAATTGCCATTTTTACAGAGTTTTGCTTACTCAGAAGCTTCAATTTTGACCCGTTTCAGGCACAGAAAGGACTTTAAACACACTTATTTTAGTTGAAAAAGTCATAATGCACATCCAACAGTCATTTAGAGTCAAAAGATTAAATGTTAAAATTTCATCATTATAGACCATTTTGGGAACGTTCGACATGTCCGGAGTCATCGTTTTTCATCCGAAAATTGATTTTTTGGACTGTACCCAAAATGATTCAAAATGTCAATTGGATCGTGCCTCATGTTGAATAACCACTTTTTAAACCCTCACAGTGACCAAAAGTGCCATTTTTACAGAGTTTTGCTTACTCAAAAGCTTCAATTTTGACCCGTTTCAGGCACAGAAATGACTTTAAACACACGTATTTTAGTTGAAAAAGTCATAATTCACATCCAACAGTCATTTAGAGTCAAAAGATTAAATGTTAAAATTTCATCATTATAGACCATTTTGGGAACGTTCTGCATGTCCGGAGTCATCGTTTTTCATCCGAAAATTGATTTTTTGGACTGTACCAAAAATGATTCAAAATGTCAATTGGATCGTGCCTCATGTTGAATAAACACTTTTTAAAGCCTCACAGAGACCAAAAGTGCCATTTTTACAGAGTTTTGCTTACTCAAAAGCTTCAATTTTGACCCGTTTCAGGCACAGAAATGACTTTAAACACACTTATTTTAGTTGGAAAAGTCATAATTCACATCCAACAGTCATTTAGAGTCAAAAGATTAAATGTTAAAATTTCATCATTATAGACCATTTTGGGAACGTTCGGCATGTCCGGAGTCATCGTTTTTCATCCGAAAATTGATTTTTTGGACTGTACCAAAAATGATTCAAAATGTCAATTGGATCGTGCCTCATGTTGAATAACCACTTTTTAAACCCTCACAGTGACCAAAATTGCCATTTTTACAGAGTTTTGCTTACTCAGAAGCTTCAATTTTGACCCGTTTCAGGCACAGAAAGGACTTTAAACACACTTATTTTAGTTGAAAAAGTCATAATGCACATCCAACAGTCATTTAGAGTCAAAAGATTAAATGTTAAAATTTCATCATTATAGACCATTTTGGGAACGTTCGACATGTCCGGAGTCATCGTTTTTCATCCGAAAATTGATTTTTTGGACTGTACCCAAAATGATTCAAAATGTCAATTGGATCGTGCCTCATGTTGAATAACCACTTTTTAAACCCTCACAGTGACCAAAAGTGCCATTTTTACAGAGTTTGCTTACTCAAAAGCTTCAATTTTGACCCGTTTCAGGCACAGAAATGACTTTAAACACACTTATTTTAGTTGAAAAAGTCATAATTCACATCCAACAGTCATTTAGAGTCAAAAGATTAAATGTTAAAATTTCATCATTATAGACCATTTTGGGAACGTTCGGCATGTCCGGAGTCATCGTTTTTCATCTGAAAATTGATTTTTTGGACTGTACCCAAAATGATTCAAAATGTCAATTGGATCGTGCCTCATGTTGAATAACCACTTTTTAAACCCTCACAGTGACCAAAAGTGCCATTTTTACAGAGTTTTGCTTACTCAAAAGCTTCAATTTTGACCCGTTTCAGGCACAGAAATGACTTTAAACACACGTATTTTAGTTGAAAAAGTCATAATTCACATCCAACAGTCATTTAGAGTCAAAAGATTAAATGTTAAAATTTCATCATTATAGACCATTTTGGGAACGTTCTGCATGTCCGGAGTCATCGTTTTTCATCAGAAAATTGATTTTTTGGACTGTACAAAAAATGATTCAAAATGTCAATTGGATCGTGCCTCATGTTGAATAACCACTTTTTAAACCCTCACAGTGACCAAAATTGCCATTTTTACAGAGTTTTCCTTACTCAAAAGCTTCAATTTTGACCCGTTTCAGGCACAGAAATGACTTTAAACACACTTATTTTAGTTGAAAAAGTCATAATTCACATCCAACAGTCATTAAGAGTCAAGAGATTAAATGTTAAAATGTCATCATTATAGACCATTTTGGGAACGTTCGACATGTCCGGAGTCATCGTTTTTCATCCGAAAATTGATTTTTTGGACTGTACCCAAAATGATTCAAAATGTCAATTGGATCGTGCCTCATGTTGAATAACCACTTTTTAAACTCTCACAGTGACCAAAAGTGCCATTTTTACAGAGTTTTGCTTACTCAAAAGCTTCAATTTTGACCCGTTTCAGGCACAGAAATGACTTTAAACACACGTATTTTAGTTGAAAAAGTCATAATTCACATCCAACAGTCATTTAGAGTCAAAAGATTAAATGTTAAAATTTCATCATTATAGACCATTTTGGGAACGTTCTGCATGTCCGGAGTCATCGTTTTTCATCCGAAAATTGATTTTTTGGACTGTACCAAAAATGATTCAAAATGTCAATTGGATCGTGCCTCATGTTGAATAACCACTTTTTAAACCCTCACAGTGACCAAAAGTGCCATTTTTACAGAGTTTTGCTTACTCAAAAGCTTCAATTTTGACCCGTTTCAGGCACAGAAATGACTTTAAACACACGTATTTTAGTTGAAAAAGTCATAATTCACATCCAACAGTCATTTAGAGTCAAAAGATTAAATGTTAAAATTTCATCATTATAGACCATTTTGGGAACGTTCGACATGTCCGGAGTCATCGTTTTTCATCCGAAAATTGATTTTTTGGACTGTACCCAAAATGATTCAAAATGTCAATTGGATCGTGCCTCATGTTGAATAACCACTTTTTAAACCCTCACAGTGACCAAAAGTGCCATTTTTACAGAGTTTTGCTTACTCAAAAGCTTCAATTTTGACCCGTTTCAGGCACAGAAATGACTTTAAAAAAACGTATTTTAGTTGAAAAAGTCATAATTCACATCCAACAGTCATTTAGAGTCAAAAGATTAAATGTTAAAATTTCATCATTATAGACCATTTTGGGAACATTCGGCATGTCCGGAGTCATCGTTTTTCATCCGAAAATTTATTTTTTGGACTGTACCAAAAATGATTCAAAATGTCAATTGGATCGTGCCTCATGTTGAATAACCACTTTTTAAACCCTCACAGTGACCAACATTGCCATTTTTACAGAGTTTTGCTTACTCAAAAGCTTCAATTTTGACCCGTTTCAGGCACAGAAAGGACTTTAAACACACTTATTTTAGTTGAAAAAGTCATAATGCACATCCAACAGTCATTTAGAGTCAAAAGATTAAATGTTAAAATTTCATCATTATAGACCATTTTGGGAACGTTCGACATGTCCGGAGTCATCGTTTTTCATCCGAAAATTGATTTTTTGGACTGTACCCAAAATGATTCAAAATGTCAATTGGATCGTGCCTCATGTTGAATAACCACTTTTTAAACCCTCACAGTGACCAAAAGTGCCATTTTTACAGAGTTTTGCTTACTCAAAAGCTTCAATTTTGACCCGTTTCAGGCACAGAAATGACTTTAAACACACGTATTTTAGTTGAAAAAGTCATAATTCACATCCAACAGTCATTTAGAGTCAAAAGATTAAATGTTAAAATTTCATCATTATAGACCATTTTGGGAACGTTCGACATGTCCGGAGTCATCGTTTTTCATCCGAAAATTGATTTTTTGGACTGTACCCAAAATGATTCAAAATGTCAATTGGATCATGCCTCATGTTGAATAACCACTTTTTAAACCCTCACAGTGACCAAAAGTGCCATTTTTACAGAGTTTTGCTTACTCAAAAGCTTCAATTTTGACCCGTTTCAGGCACAGAAATGACTTTAAACACACTTATTTTAGTTGAAAAAGTCATAATTCACATCCAACAGTCATTTAGAGTCAAAAGATTAAATGTTAAAATTTCATCATTATAGACCATTTTGGGAACGTTCGACATGTCCGGAGTCATCGTTTTTCATCTGAAAATTGATTTTTTGGACTGTACACAAAATGATTCAAAATGTCAATTGGATCGTGCCTCATGTTGAATAACCACTTTTTAAACCCTCACAGTGACCAAAATTGCCATTTTTACAGAGTTTTCCTTACTCAAAAGCTTCAATTTTGACCCGTTTCAGGCACAGAAATGACTTTAAACACACTTATTTTAGTTGAAAAAGTCATAATTCACATCCAACAGTCATTTAGAGTCAAAAGATTAAATGTTAAATTTTCATCATTATAGACCATTTTGGGAACGTTCGGCATGTCCGGAGTCATCGTTTTTCATCCGAAAATTGATTTTTTGGACTGTACCAAAAATGATTCAAAATGTCAATTGGATCGTGCCTCATGTTGAATAACCACTTTTTAAACCCTCACAGTGACCAAAATTGCCATTTTTACAGAGTTTTGCTTACTCAAAAGCTTCAATTTTGACCCGTTTCAGGCACAGAAAGGACTTTAAACACACTTATTTTAGTTGAAAAAGTCATAATGCACATCCAACAGTCATTTAGAGTCAAAAGATTAAATGTTAAAATTTCATCATTATAGACCATTTTGGGAACGTTCGACATGTCCGGAGTCATCGTTTTTCATCCGAAAATTGATTTTTTGGACTGTACCCAAAATGATTCAAAATGTCAATTGGATCGTGCCTCATGTTGAATAACCACTTTTTAAACCGTCACAGTGACCAAAAGTGCCATTTTTACAGAGTTTTGCTTACTCAAAAGCTTCAATTTTGACCCGTTTCAGGCACAGAAATGACTTTAAACACACTTATTTTAGTTGAAAAAGTCATAATTCACATCCAACAGTCATTTAGAGTCAAAAGATTAAATGTTAAAATTTCATCATTATAGACCATTTTGGGAACGTTCGGCATGTCCGGAGTCATCGTTTTTCATCCGAAAATTGATTTTTTGGACTGTACTAAAAATGATTCAAAATGTCAATTGGATCGTGCCTCATGTTGAATAACCACTTTTTAAACCCTCACAGTGACCAAAATTGCCATTTTTACAGAGTTTTCCTTACTCAAAAGCTTCAATTTTGACCCGTTTCAGGCACAGAAATGACTTTAAACACACTTATTTTAGTTGAAAAAGTCATAATTCACATCCAACAGTCATTAAGAGTCAAGAGATTAAATGTTAAAATTTCATCATTATAGACCATTTTGGGAACGTTCGACATGTCCGGAGTCATCGTTTTTCATCCGAAAATTGATTTTTTGGACTGTACCCAAAATGATTCAAAATGTCAATTGGATCGTGCCTCATGTTGAATAACCACTTTTTAAACCCTCACAGTGACCAAAAGTGCCATTTTTACAGAGTTTTGCTTACTCAAAAGCTTCAATTTTGACCCGTTTCAGGCACAGAAATGACTTTAAACACACGTATTTTAGTTAAAAAAGTCATAATTCACATCCAACAGTCATTTAGAGTCAAAAGATTAAATGTTAAAATTTCATCATTATAGACCATTTTGGTAACGTTCTGCATGTCCGGAGTCATCGTTTTTCATCCGAAAATTGATTTTTTGGACTGTACCAAAAATGATTCAAAATGTCAATTGGATCGTGCCTCATGTTGAATAACCACTTTTTAAACCCTCACAGTGACCAAAAGTGCCATTTTTACAGAGTTTTGCTTACTCAAAAGCTTCAATTTTGACCCGTTTCAGGCACAGAAATGACTTTAAACACGTATTTTAGTTGAAAAAGTCATAATTCACATCCAACAGTCATTTAGAGTCAAAAGATTAAATGTTAAAATTTCATCATTATAGACCATTTTGGGAACGTTCGACATGTCCGGAGTCATCGTTTTTCATCCGAAAATTGATTTTTTGGACTGTACCCAAAATGATTCAAAATGTCAATTGGATCATGCCTCATGTTGAATAACCACTTTTTAAACCCTCACAGTGACCAAAAGTGCCATTTTTACTGAGTTTTGCTTACTCAAAAGCTTCAATTTTGACCCGTTTCAGGCACAGAAATGACTTTAAACACACTTATTTTAGTTGAAAAAGTCATAATTCACATCCAACAGTCATTTAGAGTCAAAAGATTAAATGTTAAAATTTCATCATTATAGACCATTTTGGGAACGTTCGACATGTCCGGAGTCATCGTTTTTCATCTGAAAATTGATTTTTTGGACTGTACACAAAATGATTCAAAATGTCAATTGGATCGTGCCTCATGTTGAATAACCACTTTTTAAACCCTCACAGTGACCAAAATTGCCATTTTTACAGAGTTTTCCTTACTCAAAAGCTTCAATTTTGACCCGTTTCAGGCACAGAAATGACTTTAAACACACTTATTTTAGTTGAAAAAGTCATAATTCACATCCAACAGTCATTTAGAGTCAAAAGATTAAATGTTAAATTTTCATCATTATAGACCATTTTGGGAACGTTCGGCATGTCCGGAGTCATCGTTTTTCATCCGAAAATTGATTTTTTGGACTGTACCAAAAATGATTCAAAATGTCAATTGGATCGTGCCTCATGTTGAATAACCACTTTTTAAACCCTCACAGTGACCAAAATTGCCATTTTTACAGAGTTTTGCTTACTCAAAAGCTTCAATTTTGACCCGTTTCAGGCACAGAAAGGACTTTAAACACACTTATTTTAGTTGAAAAAGTCATAATGCACATCCAACAGTCATTTAGAGTCAAAAGATTAAATGTTAAAATTTCATCATTATAGACCATTTTGGGAACGTTCGACATGTCCGGAGTCATCGTTTTTCATCCGAAAATTGATTTTTTGGACTGTACCCAAAATGATTCAAAATGTCAATTGGATCGTGCCTCATGTTGAATAACCACTTTTTAAACCGTCACAGTGACCAAAAGTGCCATTTTTACAGAGTTTTGCTTACTCAAAAGCTTCAATTTTGACCCGTTTCAGGCACAGAAATGACTTTAAACACACTTATTTTAGTTGAAAAAGTCATAATTCACATCCAACAGTCATTTAGAGTCAAAAGATTAAATGTTAAAATTTCATCATTATAGACCATTTTGGGAACGTTCGGCATGTCCGGAGTCATCGTTTTTCATCCGAAAATTGATTTTTTGGACTGTACCAAAAATGATTCAAAATGTCAATTGGATCGTGCCTCATGTTGAATAACCACTTTTTAAACCCTCACAGTGACCAAAATTGCCATTTTTACAGAGTTTTCCTTACTCAAAAGCTTCAATTTTGACCCGTTTCAGGCACAGAAATGACTTTAAACACACTTATTTTAGTTGAAAAAGTCATAATTCACATCCAACAGTCATTAAGAGTCAAGAGATTAAATGTTAAAATTTCATCATTATAGACCATTTTGGGAACGTTCGACATGTCCGGAGTCATCGTTTTTCATCCGAAAATTGATTTTTTGGACTGTACCCAAAATGATTCAAAATGTCAATTGGATCGTGCCTCATGTTGAATAACCACTTTTTAAACCCTCACAGTGACCAAAAGTGCCATTTTTACAGAGTTTTGCTTACTCAAAAGCTTCAATTTTGACCCGTTTCAGGCACAGAAATGACTTTAAACACACGTATTTTAGTTAAAAAAGTCATAATTCACATCCAACAGTCATTTAGAGTCAAAAGATTAAATGTTAAAATTTCATCATTATAGACCATTTTGGGAACGTTCTGCATGTCCGGAGTCATCGTTTTTCATCCGAAAATTGATTTTTTGGACTGTACCAAAAATGATTCAAAATGTCAATTGGATCGTGCCTCATGTTGAATAACCACTTTTTAAACCCTCACAGTGACCAAAAGTGCCATTTTTACAGAGTTTTGCTTACTCAAAAGCTTCAATTTTGACCCGTTTCAGGCACAGAAATGACTTTAAACACACTTATTTTAGTTGAAAAAGTCATAATTCACATCCAACAGTCATTTAGAGTCAAAAGATTAAATGTTAAAATTTCATCATTATAGACCATTTTGGGAACGTTCGACATGTCCGGAGTCATCGTTTTTCATCCGAAAATGGATTTTTTGGACTGTACCAAAAAGGATTCAAAATGTCAATTGGATCGTGCCTCATGTTGAATAACCACTTTTTAAACCCTCACAGTGACCAAAAGTGCCATTTTTACAGAGTTTTGCTTACTCAAAAGCTTCAATTTTGACCCGTTTCAGGCACAGAAATGACTTTAAACACACGTATTTTAGTTGAAAAAGTCATAATTCACATCCAACAGTCATTTAGAGTCAAAAGATTAAATGTTAAAATTTCATCATTATAGACCATTTTGGGAACGTTCGGCATGTCCGGAGTCATCGTTTTTCATCCGAAAATTGATTTTTTGGACTGTACCAAAAATGATTCAAAATGTCAATTGGATCGTGCCTCATGTTGAATAACCACTTTTTAAACCCTCACAGTGACCAAAATTGCCATTTTTACAGAGTTTTGCTTACTCAAAAGCTTCAATTTTGACCCGTTTCAGGCACAGAAAGGACTTTAAACACACTTATTTTAGTTGAAAAAGTCATAATGCACATCCAACAGTCATTTAGAGTCAAAAGATTAAATGTTAAAATTTCATCATTATAGACCATTTTGGGAACGTTCGACATGTCCGGAGTCATCGTTTTTCATCCGAAAATTGATTTTTTGGACTGTACCCAAAATGATTCAAAATGTCAATTGGATCGTGCCTCATGTTGAATAACCACTTTTTGAACCCTCACAGTGACCAAAAGTGCCATTTTTACAGAGTTTTGCTTACTCAAAAGCTTCAATTTTGACCCGTTTCAGGCACAGAAATGACTTTAAACACACTTATTTTAGTTGAAAAAGTCATATAGCACATCCAACAGTCATTTAGAGTCAAAAGATTAAATGTTAAAATTTCATCATTATAGACCATTTTGGGAACGTTCGGCATGTCCGGAGTCATCGTTTTTCATCCGAAAATTGATTTTTTGGACTGTACCAAAAATGATTCAAAATGTCAATTGGATCGTGCCTCATGTTGAATAACCACTTTTTAAACCCTCACAGTGACCAAAAGTGCCATTTTTACAGAGTTTTGCTTACTCAAAAGCTTCAATTTTGACCCGTTTCAGGCACAGAAATGACTTTAAACACACGTATTTTAGTTGAAAAAGTCATAATTCACATCCAACAGTCATTTAGAGTCAAAAGATTAAATGTTAAAATCTCATCATTATAGACCATTTTGGGAACGTTCGACATGTCCGGAGTCATCGTTTTTCATCCGAAAATTGATTTTTTGGACTGTACCCAAAATGATTCAAAATGTAAATTAGATCGTGCCTCATGTTGAATAACCACTTTTTAAACCCTCACAGTGACCAAAAGTGCCATTTTTACAGAGTTTTGCTTACTCAAAAGCTTCAATTTTGACCCGTTTCAGGCACAGAAATGACTTTAAACACACGTATTTTAGTTGAAAAAGTCATAATTCACATCCAACAGTCATTTAGAGTCAAAAGATTAAATGTTAAAATGTCATCATTATAGACCATTTTGGGAACGTTCGACATGTCCGGAGTCATCGTTTTTCATCCGAAAATTGATTTTTTGGACTGTACCAAAAAGGATTCAAAATGTCAATTGGATCGTGCCTCATGTTGAATAACCACTTTTTAAACCCTCACAGTGACCAAAAGTGCCATTTTTACAGAGTTTTGCTTACTCAAAAGCTTCAATTTTGACCCGTTTCAGGCACAGAAATGACTTTAAACACACGTATTTTAGTTGAAAAAGTCATAATTCACATCCAACAGTCATTTAGAGTCAAAAGATTAAATGTTAAAATTTCATCATTATAAACCATTTTGGGAACGTTCGGCATGTCCGGAGTCATCGTTTTTCATCCGAAAATTGATTTTTTGGACTGTACCAAAAATGATTCAAAATGTCAATTGGATCGTGCCTCATGTTGAATAACCACTTTTTAAACCCTCACAGTGACCAAAATTGCCATTTTTACAGAGTTTTGCTTACTCAAAAGCTTCAATTTTGACCCGTTTCAGGCACAGAAAGGACTTTAAACACACTTATTTTAGTTGAAAAAGTCATAATTCACATCCAACAGTCATTAAGAGTCAAGAGATTAAATGTTAAAATTTCATCATTATAGACCATTTTGGGAACGTTCGACATGTCCGGAGTCATCGTTTTTCATCCGAAAATTGATTTTTTGGACTGTACCCAAAATGATTCAAAATGTCAATTGGATCGTGCCTCATGTTGAATAACCACTTTTTAAACCCTCACAGTGACCAAAAGTGCCATTTTTACAGAGTTTTGCTTACTCAAAAGCTTCAATTTTGACCCGTTTCAGGCACAGAAATGACTTTAAACACACGTATTTTAGTTAAAAAAGTCATAATTCACATCCAACAGTCATTTAGAGTCAAAAGATTAAATGTTAAAATTTCATCATTATAGACCATTTTGGGAACGTTCTGCATGTCCGGAGTCATCGTTTTTCATCCGAAAATTGATTTTTTGGACTGTACCAAAAATGATTCAAAATGTCAATTGGATCGTGCCTCATGTTGAATAACCACTTTTTAAACCGTCACAGTGACCAAAAGTGCCATTTTTACAGAGTTTTGCTTACTCAAAAGCTTCAATTTTGACCCGTTTCAGGCACAGAAATGACTTTAAACACACTTATTTTAGTTGAAAAAGTCATAATTCACATCCAACAGTCATTTAGAGTCAAAAGATTAAATGTTAAAATTTCATCATTATAGACCATTTTGGGAACGTTCGGCATGTCCGGAGTCATCGTTTTTCATCCGAAAATTGATTTTTTGGACTGTACCAAAAATGATTCAAAATGTCAATTGGATCGTGCCTCATGTTGAATAACCACTTTTTAAACCCTCACAGTGACCAAAATTGCCATTTTTACAGAGTTTTCCTTACTCAAAAGCTTCAATTTTGACCCGTTTCAGGCACAGAAATGACTTTAAACACACTTATTTTAGTTGAAAAAGTCATAATTCACATCCAACAGTCATTAAGAGTCAAGAGATTAAATGTTAAAATTTCATCATTATAGACCATTTTGGGAACGTTCGACATGTCCGGAGTCATCGTTTTTCATCCGAAAATTGATTTTTTGGACTGTACCCAAAATGATTCAAAATGTCAATTGGATCGTGCCTCATGTTGAATAACCACTTTTTAAACCCTCACAGTGACCAAAAGTGCCATTTTTACAGAGTTTTGCTTACTCAAAAGCTTCAATTTTGACCCGTTTCAGGCACAGAAATGACTTTAAACACACGTATTTTAGTTAAAAAAGTCATAATTCACATCCAACAGTCATTTAGAGTCAAAAGATTAAATGTTAAAATTTCATCATTATAGACCATTTTGGGAACGTTCTGCATGTCCGGAGTCATCGTTTTTCATCCGAAAATTGATTTTTTGGACTGTACCAAAAATGATTCAAAATGTCAATTGGATCGTGCCTCATGTTGAATAACCACTTTTTAAACCCTCACAGTGACCAAAAGTGCCATTTTTACAGAGTTTTGCTTACTCAAAAGCTTCAATTTTGACCCGTTTCAGGCACAGAAATGACTTTAAACACACTTATTTTAGTTGAAAAAGTCATAATTCACATCCAACAGTCATTTAGAGTCAAAAGATTAAATGTTAAAATTTCATCATTATAGACCATTTTGGGAACGTTCGACATGTCCGGAGTCATCGTTTTTCATCCGAAAATGGATTTTTTGGACTGTACCAAAAAGGATTCAAAATGTCAATTGGATCGTGCCTCATGTTGAATAACCACTTTTTAAACCCTCACAGTGACCAAAAGTGCCATTTTTACAGAGTTTTGCTTACTCAAAAGCTTCAATTTTGACCCGTTTCAGGCACAGAAATGACTTTAAACACACGTATTTTAGTTGAAAAAGTCATAATTCACATCCAACAGTCATTTAGAGTCAAAAGATTAAATGTTAAAATTTCATCATTATAGACCATTTTGGGAACGTTCGGCATGTCCGGAGTCATCGTTTTTCATCCGAAAATTGATTTTTTGGACTGTACCAAAAATGATTCAAAATGTCAATTGGATCGTGCCTCATGTTGAATAACCACTTTTTAAACCCTCACAGTGACCAAAATTGCCATTTTTACAGAGTTTTGCTTACTCAAAAGCTTCAATTTTGACCCGTTTCAGGCACAGAAAGGACTTTAAACACACTTATTTTAGTTGAAAAAGTCATAATGCACATCCAACAGTCATTTAGAGTCAAAAGATTAAATGTTAAAATTTCATCATTATAGACCATTTTGGGAACGTTCGACATGTCCGGAGTCATCGTTTTTCATCCGAAAATTGATTTTTTGGACTGTACCCAAAATGATTCAAAATGTCAATTGGATCGTGCCTCATGTTGAATAACCACTTTTTGAACCCTCACAGTGACCAAAAGTGCCATTTTTACAGAGTTTTGCTTACTCAAAAGCTTCAATTTTGACCCGTTTCAGGCACAGAAATGACTTTAAACACACTTATTTTAGTTGAAAAAGTCATATAGCACATCCAACAGTCATTTAGAGTCAAAAGATTAAATGTTAAAATTTCATCATTATAGACCATTTTGGGAACGTTCGGCATGTCCGGAGTCATCGTTTTTCATCCGAAAATTGATTTTTTGGACTGTACCAAAAATGATTCAAAATGTCAATTGGATCGTGCCTCATGTTGAATAACCACTTTTTAAACCCTCACAGTGACCAAAAGTGCCATTTTTACAGAGTTTTGCTTACTCAAAAGCTTCAATTTTGACCCGTTTCAGGCACAGAAATGACTTTAAACACACGTATTTTAGTTGAAAAAGTCATAATTCACATCCAACAGTCATTTAGAGTCAAAAGATTAAATGTTAAAATCTCATCATTATAGACCATTTTGGGAACGTTCGACATGTCCGGAGTCATCGTTTTTCATCCGAAAATTGATTTTTTGGACTGTACCCAAAATGATTCAAAATGTAAATTAGATCGTGCCTCATGTTGAATAACCACTTTTTAAACCCTCACAGTGACCAAAAGTGCCATTTTTACAGAGTTTTGCTTACTCAAAAGCTTCAATTTTGACCCGTTTCAGGCACAGAAATGACTTTAAACACACGTATTTTAGTTGAAAAAGTCATAATTCACATCCAACAGTCATTTAGAGTCAAAAGATTAAATGTTAAAATGTCATCATTATAGACCATTTTGGGAACGTTCGACATGTCCGGAGTCATCGTTTTTCATCCGAAAATTGATTTTTTGGACTGTACCAAAAAGGATTCAAAATGTCAATTGGATCGTGCCTCATGTTGAATAACCACTTTTTAAACCCTCACAGTGACCAAAAGTGCCATTTTTACAGAGTTTTGCTTACTCAAAAGCTTCAATTTTGACCCGTTTCAGGCACAGAAATGACTTTAAACACACGTATTTTAGTTGAAAAAGTCATAATTCACATCCAACAGTCATTTAGAGTCAAAAGATTAAATGTTAAAATTTCATCATTATAAACCATTTTGGGAACGTTCGGCATGTCCGGAGTCATCGTTTTTCATCCGAAAATTGATTTTTTGGACTGTACCAAAAATGATTCAAAATGTCAATTGGATCGTGCCTCATGTTGAATAACCACTTTTTAAACCCTCACAGTGACCAAAATTGCCATTTTTACAGAGTTTTGCTTACTCAAAAGCTTCAATTTTGACCCGTTTCAGGCACAGAAAGGACTTTAAACACACTTATTTTAGTTGAAAAAGTCATAATGCACATCCAACAGTCATTTAGAGTCAAAAGATTAAATGTTAAAATTTCATCATTATAGACCATTTTGGGAACGTTCGACATGTCCGGAGTCATCGTTTTTCATCCGAAAATTGATTTTTTGGACTGTACCCAAAATGATTCAAAATGTCAATTGGATCGTGCCTCATGTTGAATAACCACTTTTTGAACCCTCACAGTGACCAAAAGTGCCATTTTTACAGAGTTTTGCTTACTCAAAAGCTTCAATTTTGACCCGTTTCAGGCACAGAAATGACTTTAAACACACTTATTTTAGTTGAAAAAGTCATAATTCACATCCAACAGTCATTTAGAGTCAAAAGATTAAATGTTAAAATTTCATCATTATAGACCATTTTGGGAACGTTCGGCATGTCCGGAGTCATCGTTTTTTCATCCGAAAATTGATTTTTTGGACTGTACCAAAAATGATTCAAAATGTCAATTGGATCGTGCCTCATGTTGAATAACCACTTTTTAAACCCTCACAGTGACCAAAATTGCCATTTTTACAGAGTTTTCCTTACTCAAAAGCTTCAATTTTGACCCGTTTCAGGCACAGAAATGACTTTAAACACACTTATTTTAGTTGAAAAAGTCATAATTCACATCCAACAGTCATTAAGAGTCAAGAGATTAAATGTTAAAATTTCATCATTATAGACCATTTTGGGAACGTTCGACATGTCCGGAGTCATCGTTTTTCATCCGAAAATTGATTTTTTGGACTGTACCCAAAATGATTCAAAATGTCAATTGGATCGTGCCTCATGTTGAATAACCACTTTTTAAACCCTCACAGTGACCAAAAGTGCCATTTTTACAGACTTTTGCTTACTCAAAAGCTTCAATTTTGACCCGTTTCAGGCACAGAAATGACTTTAAACACACGTATTTTAGTTGAAAAAGTCATAATTCACATCCAACAGTCATTTAGAGTCAAAAGATTAAATGTTAAAATCTCATCATTATAGACCATTTTGGGAACGTTCGACATGTCCGGAGTCATCGTTTTTCATCCGAAAATTGATTTTTTGGACTGTACCCAAAATGATTCAAAATGTAAATTAGATCGTGCCTCATGTTGAATAACCACTTTTTAAACCCTCACAGTGACCAAAAGTGCCATTTTTACAGAGTTTTGCTTACTCAAAAGCTTCAATTTTGACCCGTTTCAGGCACAGAAATGACTTTAAACACACGTATTTTAGTTGAAAAAGTCATAATTCACATCCAACAGTCATTTAGAGTCAAAAGATTAAATGTTAAAATGTCATCATTATAGACCATTTTGGGAACGTTCGGCATGTCCGGAGTCATCGTTTTTCATCCGAAAATTGATTTTTTGGACTGTACCAAAAATGATTCAAAATGTCAATTGGATCGTGCCTCATGTTGAATAACCACTTTTTAAACCCTCACAGTGACCAAAATTGCCATTTTTACAGAGTTTTGCTTACTCAAAAGCTTCAATTTTGACCCGTTTCAGGCACAGAAAGGACTTTAAACACACTTATTTTAGTTGAAAATGTCATAATGCACATCCAACAGTCATTTAGAGTCAAAAGATTAAATGTTAAAATTTCATCATTATAGACCATTTTGGGAACGTTCGGCATGTCCGGAGTCATCGTTTTTCATCCGAAAATTGATTTTTTGGACTGTACCAAAAATGATTCAAAATGTCAATTGGATCGTGCCTCATGTTGAATAACCACTTTTTAAACCCTCACAGTGACCAAAATTGCCATTTTTACAGAGTTTTCCTTACTCAAAAGCTTCAATTTTGACCCGTTTCAGGCACAGAAATGACTTTAAACACACTTATTTTAGTTGAAAAAGTCATAATTCACATCCAACAGTCATTAAGAGTCAAGAGATTAAATGTTAAAATTTCATCATTATAGACCATTTTGGGAACGTTCGACATGTCCGGAGTCATCGTTTTTCATCCGAAAATTGATTTTTTGGACTGTACCCAAAATGATTCAAAATGTCAATTGGATCGTGCCTCATGTTGAATAAGAACTTTTTAAACCCTCACAGTGACCAAAAGTGCCATTTTTACAGAGTTTTGCTTACTCAAAAGCTTCAATTTTGACCCGTTTCAGGCACAGAAATGACTTTAAACACACGTATTTTAGTTGAAAAAGTCATAATTCACATCCAACAGTCATTTAGAGTCAAAAGATTAAATTTTAAATTTTAACATTATAGACCATTTTGGGAACGTTCTGCATGTCCGGAGTCATAGTTTTTCATCCGAAAATTGATTTTTTGGACTGTACCAAAAATGATTCAAAATGTCAATTGGATCGTGCCTCATGTTGAATAACCACTTTTTAAACCCTCACAGAGACCAAAAGTGCCATTTTTACAGAGTTTTGCTTACTCAAAAGCTTCAATTTTGACCCGTTTCAGGCACAGAAATGACTTTAAACACACTTATTTTAGTTGAAAAAGTCATAATTCACATCCAACAGTCATTTAGAGTCAAAAGATTAAATGTTAAAATTTCATCATTATAGACCATTTTGGGAACGTTCGACATGTCCGGAGTCATCGTTTTTCATCCGAAAATTGATTTTTTGGACTGTACCCAAAATGATTCAAAATGTCAATTGGATCGTGCCTCATGTTGAATAACCACTTTTTAAACCCTCACAGTGACCAAAAGTGCCATTTTTACAGAGTTTTGCTTACTCAAAAGCTTCAATTTTGACCCGTTTCAGGCACAGAAATGACTTTAAACACACGTATTTTAGTTGAAAAAGTCATAATTCACATCCAACAGTCATTTAGAGTCAAAAGATTAAATGTTAAAATTTCATCATTATAGACCATTTTGGGAACGTTCGACATGTCCGGAGTCATCGTTTTTCATCCGAAAATTGATTTTTTGGACTGTACCCAAAATGATTCAAAATGTCAATTGGATCGTGCCTCATGTTGAATAACCACTTTTTAAACCCTCACAGTGACCAAAAGTGCCATTTTTACAGACTTTTGCTTACTCAAAAGCTTCAATTTTGACCCGTTTCAGGCACAGAAATGACTTTAAACACACGTATTTTAGTTGAAAAAGTCATAATTCACATCCAACAGTCATTTAGAGTCAAAAGATTAAATGTTAAAATCTCATCATTATAGACCATTTTGGGAACGTTCGACATGTCCGGAGTCATCGTTTTTCATCCGAAAATTGATTTTTTGGACTGTACCCAAAATGATTCAAAATGTAAATTAGATCGTGCCTCATGTTGAATAACCACTTTTTAAACCCTCACAGTGACCAAAAGTGCCATTTTTACAGAGTTTTGCTTACTCAAAAGCTTCAATTTTGACCCGTTTCAGGCACAGAAATGACTTTAAACACACGTATTTTAGTTGAAAAAGTCATAATTCACATCCAACAGTCATTTAGAGTCAAAAGATTAAATGTTAAAATGTCATCATTATAGACCATTTTGGGAACGTTCGGCATGTCCGGAGTCATCGTTTTTCATCCGAAAATTGATTTTTTGGACTGTACCAAAAATGATTCAAAATGTCAATTGGATCGTGCCTCATGTTGAATAACCACTTTTTAAACCCTCACAGTGACCAAAATTGCCATTTTTACAGAGTTTTGCTTACTCAAAAGCTTCAATTTTGACCCGTTTCAGGCACAGAAAGGACTTTAAACACACTTATTTTAGTTGAAAATGTCATAATGCACATCCAACAGTCATTTAGAGTCAAAAGATTAAATGTTAAAATTTCATCATTATAGACCATTTTGGGAACGTTCGGCATGTCCGGAGTCATCGTTTTTCATCCGAAAATTGATTTTTTGGACTGTACCAAAAATGATTCAAAATGTCAATTGGATCGTGCCTCATGTTGAATAACCACTTTTTAAACCCTCACAGTGACCAAAATTGCCATTTTTACAGAGTTTTCCTTACTCAAAAGCTTCAATTTTGACCCGTTTCAGGCACAGAAATGACTTTAAACACACTTATTTTAGTTGAAAAAGTCATAATTCACATCCAACAGTCATTAAGAGTCAAGAGATTAAATGTTAAAATTTCATCATTATAGACCATTTTGGGAACGTTCGACATGTCCGGAGTCATCGTTTTTCATCCGAAAATTGATTTTTTGGACTGTACCCAAAATGATTCAAAATGTCAATTGGATCGTGCCTCATGTTGAATAACCACTTTTTAAACCCTCACAGTGACCAAAAGTGCCATTTTTACAGAGTTTTGCTTACTCAAAAGCTTCAATTTTGACCCGTTTCAGGCACAGAAATGACTTTAAACACACGTATTTTAGTTGAAAAAGTCATAATTCACATCCAACAGTCATTTAGAGTCAAAAGATTAAATTTTAAATTTTAACATTATAGACCATTTTGGGAACGTTCTGCATGTCCGGAGTCATAGTTTTTCATCCGAAAATTGATTTTTTGGACTGTACCAAAAATGATTCAAAATGTCAATTGGATCGTGCCTCATGTTGAATAACCACTTTTTAAACCCTCACAGAGACCAAAAGTGCCATTTTTACAGAGTTTTGCTTACTCAAAAGCTTCAATTTTGACCCGTTTCAGGCACAGAAATGACTTTAAACACACTTATTTTAGTTGAAAAAGTCATAATTCACATCCAACAGTCATTTAGAGTCAAAAGATTAAATGTTAAAATTTCATCATTATAGACCATTTTGGGAACGTTCGACATGTCCGGAGTCATCGTTTTTCATCCGAAAATTGATTTTTTGGACTGTACCCAAAATGATTCAAAATGTCAATTGGATCGTGCCTCATGTTGAATAACCACTTTTTAAACCCTCACAGTGACCAAAATTGCCATTTTTACAGAGTTTTCCTTACTCAAAAGCTTCAATTTTGACCCGTTTCAGGCACAGAAATGACTTTAAACACACTTATTTTAGTTGAAAAAGTCATAATTCACATCCAACAGTCATTAAGAGACAAGAGATTAAATGTTAAAATTTCATCATTATAGACCATTTTGGGAACGTTCGACATGTCCGGAGTCATCGTTTTTCATCCGAAAATTGATTTTTTGGACTGTACCCAAAATGATTCAAAATGTCAATTGGATCGTGCCTCATGTTGAATAACCACTTTTTAAACCCTCACAGTGACCAAAAGTGCCATTTTTACAGAGTTTTGCTTACTCAAAAGCTTCAATTTTGACCCGTTTCAGGCACAGAAATGACTTTAAACACACGTATTTTAGTTGAAAAAGTCATAATTCACATCCAACAGTCATTTAGAGTCAAAAGATTAAATGTTAAAATTTCATCATTATAGACCATTTTGGGAACGTTCTGCATGTCCGGAGTCATCGTTTTTCATCCGAAAATTGATTTTTTGGACTGTACCAAAAATGATTCAAAATGTCAATTGGATCGTGCCTCATGTTGAATAAACACTTTTTAAAGCCTCACAGAGACCAAAAGTGCCATTTTTACAGAGTTTTGCTTACTCAAAAGCTTCAATTTTGACCCGTTTCAGGCACAGAAATGACTTTAAACACACTTATTTTAGTTGAAAAAGTCATAATTCACATCCAACAGTCATTTAGAGTCAAAAGATTAAATGTTAAAATTTCATCATTATAGACCATTTTGGGAACGTTCGGCATGTCCGGAGTCATCGTTTTTCATCCGAAAATTGATTTTTTGGACTGTACCAAAAATGATTCAAAATGTCAATTGGATCGTGCCTCATGTTGAATAACCACTTTTTAAACCCTCACAGTGACCAAAATTGCCATTTTTACAGAGTTTTCCTTACTCAAAAGCTTCCATTTTGACCCGTTTCAGGCACAGAAATGACTTTAAACACACTTATTTTAGTTGAAAAAGTCATAATTCACATCCAACAGTCATTAAGAGTCAAGAGATTAAATGTTAAAATTTCATCATTATAGACCATTTTGGGAACGTTCGACATGTCCGGAGTCATCGTTTTTCATCCGAAAATTGATTTTTTGGACTGTACCCAAAATGATTCAAAATGTCAATTGGATCGTGCCTCATGTTGAATAACCACTTTTTAAACCCTCACAGTGACCAAAAGTGCCATTTTTACAGAGTTTTGCTTACTCAAAAGCTTCAATTTTGACCCGTTTCAGGCACAGAAATGACTTTAAACACACGTATTTTAGTTGAAAAAGTCATAATTCACATCCAACAGTCATTTAGAGTCAAAAGATTAAATGTTAAAATCTCATCATTATAGACCATTTTGGGAACGTTCGACATGTCCGGAGTCATCGTTTTTCATCCGAAAATTGATTTTTTGGACTGTACCCAAAATGATTCAAAATGTAAATTAGATCGTGCCTCATGTTGAATAACCACTTTTTAAACCCTCACAGTGACCAAAAGTGCCATTTTTACAGAGTTTTGCTTACTCAAAAGCTTCAATTTTGACCCGTTTCAGGCACAGAAATGACTTTAAACACACGTATTTTAGTTGAAAAAGTCATAATTCACATCCAACAGTCATTTAGAGTCAAAAGATTAAATGTTAAAATGTCATCATTATAGACCATTTTGGGAACGTTCGACATGTCCGGAGTCATCGTTTTTCATCCGAAAATTGATTTTTTGGACTGTACCAAAAAGGATTCAAAATGTCAATTGGATCGTGCCTCATGTTGAATAACCACTTTTTAAACCCTCACAGTGACCAAAAGTGCCATTTTTACAGAGTTTTGCTTACTCAAAAGCTTCAATTTTGACCCGTTTCAGGCACAGAAATGACTTTAAACACACGTATTTTAGTTGAAAAAGTCATAATTCACATCCAACAGTCATTTAGAGTCAAAAGATTAAATGTTAAAATTTCATCATTATAGACCATTTTGGGAACGTTCGGCATGTCCGGAGTCATCGTTTTTCATCCGAAAATTGATTTTTTGGACTGTACCAAAAATGATTCAAAATGTCAATTGGATCGTGCCTCATGTTGAATAACCACTTTTTAAACCCTCACAGTGACCAAAATTGCCATTTTTACAGAGTTTTGCTTACTCAAAAGCTTCAATTTTGACCCGTTTCAGGCACAGAAAGGACTTTAAACACACTTATTTTAGTTGAAAAAGTCATAATGCACATCCAACAGTCATTTAGAGTCAAAAGATTAAATGTTAAAATTTCATCATTATAGACCATTTTGGGAACGTTCGACATGTCCGGAGTCATCGTTTTTCATCCGAAAATTGATTTTTTGGACTGTACCCAAAATGATTCAAAATGTCAATTGGATCGTGCCTCATGTTGAATAACCACTTTTTGAACCCTCACAGTGACCAAAAGTGCCATTTTTACAGAGTTTTGCTTACTCAAAAGCTTCAATTTTGACCCGTTTCAGGCACAGAAATGACTTTAAACACACTTATTTTAGTTGAAAAAGTCATATAGCACATCCAACAGTCCTTTAGAGTCAAAAGATTAAATGTTAAAATTTCATCATTATAGACCATTTTGGGAACGTTCGGCATGTCCGGAGTCATCGTTTTTCATCCGAAAATTGATTTTTTGGACTGTACCAAAAATGATTCAAAATGTCAATTGGATCGTGCCTCATGTTGAATAACCACTTTTTAAACCCTCACAGTGACCAAAATTGCCATTTTTACAGAGTTTTCCTTACTCAAAAGCTTCAATTTTGACCCGTTTCAGGCACAGAAATGACTTTAAACACACTTATTTTAGTTGAAAAAGTCATAATTCACATCCAACAGTCATTAAGAGTCAAGAGATTAAATGTTAAAATTTCATCATTATAGACCATTTTGGGAACGTTCGACATGACCGGAGTCATCGTTTTTCATCCGAAAATTGATTTTTTGGACTGTACCCAAAATGATTCAAAATGTCAATTGGATCGTGCCTCATGTTGAATAACCACTTTTTAAACCCTCACAGTGACCAAAAGTGCCATTTTTACAGAGTTTTGCTTACTCAAAAGCTTCAATTTTGACCCGTTTCAGGCACAGAAATGACTTTAAACACACGTATTTTAGTTGAAAAAGTCATAATTCACATCCAACAGTCATTTAGAGTCAAAAGATTAAATGTTAAAATTTCATCATTATAGACCATTTTGGGAACGTTCGGCATGTCCGGAGTCATCGTTTTTCATCCGAAAATTGATTTTTTGGACTGTACCAAAAATGATTCAAAATGTCAATTGGATCGTGCCTCATGTTGAATAACCACTTTTTAAACCCTCACAGTGACCAAAATTGCCATTTTTACAGAGTTTTCCTTACTCAAAAGCTTCAATTTTGACCCGTTTCAGGCACAGAAATGACTTTAAACACACTTATTTTAGTTGAAAAAGTCATAATTCACATCCAACAGTCATTAAGAGACAAGAGATTAAATGTTAAAATTTCATCATTATAGACCATTTTGGGAACGTTCGACATGTCCGGAGTCATCGTTTTTCATCCGAAAATTGATTTTTTGGACTGTACCCAAAATGATTCAAAATGTCAATTGGATCGTGCCTCATGTTGAATAACCACTTTTTAAACCCTCACAGTGACCAAAAGTGCCATTTTTACAGAGTTTTGCTTACTCAAAAGCTTCAATTTTGACCCGTTTCAGGCACAGAAATGACTTTAAACACACGTATTTTAGTTGAAAAAGTCATAATTCACATCCAACAGTCATTTAGAGTCAAAAGATTAAATGTTAAAATTTCATCATTATAGACCATTTTGGGAACGTTCTGCATGTCCGGAGTCATCGTTTTTCATCCGAAAATTGATTTTTTGGACTGTACCAAAAATGATTCAAAATGTCAATTGGATCGTGCCTCATGTTGAATAAACACTTTTTAAAGCCTCACAGAGACCAAAAGTGCCATTTTTACAGAGTTTTGCTTACTCAAAAGCTTCAATTTTGACCCGTTTCAGGCACAGAAATGACTTTAAACACACTTATTTTAGTTGAAAAAGTCATAATTCACATCCAACAGTCATTTAGAGTCAAAAGATTAAATATTAAAATTTCATCATTATAGACCATTTTGGGAACGTTCGGCATGTCCGGAGTCATCGTTTTTCATCCGAAAATTGATTTTTTGGACTGTACCAAAAATGATTCAAAATGTCAATTGGATCGTGCCTCATGTTGAATAACCACTTTTTAAACCCTCACAGTGACCAAAATTGCCATTTTTACAGAGTTTTGCTTACTCAGAAGCTTCAATTTTGACCCGTTTCAGGCACAGAAAGGACTTTAAACACACTTATTTTAGTTGAAAAAGTCATAATGCACATCCAACAGTCATTTAGAGTCAAAAGATTAAATGTTAAAATTTCATCATTATAGACCATTTTGGGAACGTTCGACATGTCCGGAGTCATCGTTTTTCATCCGAAAATTGATTTTTTGGACTGTACCCAAAATGATTCAAAATGTCAATTGGATCGTGCCTCATGTTGAATAACCACTTTTTAAACCCTCACAGTGACCAAAAGTGCCATTTTTACAGAGTTTGCTTACTCAAAAGCTTCAATTTTGACCCGTTTCAGGCACAGAAATGACTTTAAACACACTTATTTTAGTTGAAAAAGTCATAATTCACATCCAACAGTCATTTAGAGTCAAAAGATTAAATGTTAAAATTTCATCATTATAGACCATTTTGGGAACGTTCGGCATGTCCGGAGTCATCGTTTTTCATCTGAAAATTGATTTTTTGGACTGTACCCAAAATGATTCAAAATGTCAATTGGATCGTGCCTCATGTTGAATAACCACTTTTTAAACCCTCACAGTGACCAAAAGTGCCATTTTTACAGAGTTTTGCTTACTCAAAAGCTTCAATTTTGACCCGTTTCAGGCACAGAAATGACTTTAAACACACGTATTTTAGTTGAAAAAGTCATAATTCACATCCAACAGTCATTTAGAGTCAAAAGATTAAATGTTAAAATTTCATCATTATAGACCATTTTGGGAACGTTCTGCATGTCCGGAGTCATCGTTTTTCATCAGAAAATTGATTTTTTGGACTGTACAAAAAATGATTCAAAATGTCAATTGGATCGTGCCTCATGTTGAATAACCACTTTTTAAACCCTCACAGTGACCAAAATTGCCATTTTTACAGAGTTTTCCTTACTCAAAAGCTTCAATTTTGACCCGTTTCAGGCACAGAAATGACTTTAAACACACTTATTTTAGTTGAAAAAGTCATAATTCACATC
Organism: Lissotriton vulgaris; assembly: GCF_964263255.1. NCBI lineage: Eukaryota > Metazoa > Chordata > Amphibia > Caudata > Salamandridae > Lissotriton > Lissotriton vulgaris. The sequence goes on along the minus strand of NW_028248500.1, from coordinate 270,944 downwards.
CAACAGTCATTAAGAGTCAAGAGATTAAATGTTAAAATTTCATCATTATAGACCATTTTGGGAACGTTCGACATGTCCGGAGTCATCGTTTTTCATCCGAAAATTGATTTTTTGGACTGTACCCAAAATGATTCAAAATGTCAATTGGATCGTGCCTCATGTTGAATAACCACTTTTTAAACTCTCACAGTGACCAAAAGTGCCATTTTTACAGAGTTTTGCTTACTCAAAAGCTTCAATTTTGACCCGTTTCAGGCACAGAAATGACTTTAAACACACGTATTTTAGTTGAAAAAGTCATAATTCACATCCAACAGTCATTTAGAGTCAAAAGATTAAATGTTAAAATTTCATCAATATAGACCATTTTGGGAACGTTCTGCATGTCCGGAGTCATCGTTTTTCATCCGAAAATTGATTTTTTGGACTGTACCAAAAATGATTCAAAATGTCAATTGGATCGTGCCTCATGTTGAATAACCACTTTTTAAACCCTCACAGTGACCAAAAGTGCCATTTTTACAGAGTTTTGCTTACTCAAAAGCTTCAATTTTGACCCGTTTCAGGCACAGAAATGACTTTAAACACACGTATTTTAGTTGAAAAAGTCATAATTCACATCCAACAGTCATTTAGAGTCAAAAGATTAAATGTTAAAATTTCATCATTATAGACCATTTTGGGAACGTTCGACATGTCCGGAGTCATCGTTTTTCATCCGAAAATTGATTTTTTGGACTGTACCCAAAATGATTCAAAATGTCAATTGGATCGTGCCTCATGTTGAATAACCACTTTTTAAACCCTCACAGTGACCAAAAGTGCCATTTTTACAGAGTTTTGCTTACTCAAAAGCTTCAATTTTGACCCGTTTCAGGCACAGAAATGACTTTAAAAAAACGTATTTTAGTTGAAAAAGTCATAATTCACATCCAACAGTCATTTAGAGTCAAAAGATTAAATGTTAAAATTTCATCATTATAGACCATTTTGGGAACGTTCGGCATGTCCGGAGTCATCGTTTTTCATCCGAAAATTTATTTTTTGGACTGTACCAAAAATGATTCAAAATGTCAATTGGATCGTGCCTCATGTTGAATAACCACTTTTTAAACCCTCACAGTGACCAAAATTGCCATTTTTACAGAGTTTTGCTTACTCAAAAGCTTCAATTTTGACCCGTTTCAGGCACAGAAAGGACTTTAAACACACTTATTTTAGTTGAAAAAGTCATAATGCACATCCAACAGTCATTTAGAGTCAAAAGATTAAATGTTAAAATTTCATCATTATAGACCATTTTGGGAACGTTCGACATGTCCGGAGTCATCGTTTTTCATCCGAAAATTGATTTTTTGGACTGTACCCAAAATGATTCAAAATGTCAATTGGATCGTGCCTCATGTTGAATAACCACTTTTTAAACCCTCACAGTGACCAAAAGTGCCATTTTTACAGAGTTTTGCTTACTCAAAAGCTTCAATTTTGACCCGTTTCAGGCACAGAAATGACTTTAAACACACGTATTTTAGTTGAAAAAGTCATAATTCACATCCAACAGTCATTTAGAGTCAAAAGATTAAATGTTAAAATTTCATCATTATAGACCATTTTGGGAACGTTCGACATGTCCGGAGTCATCGTTTTTCATCCGAAAATTGATTTTTTGGACTGTACCCAAAATGATTCAAAATGTCAATTGGATCATGCCTCATGTTGAATAACCACTTTTTAAACCCTCACAGTGACCAAAAGTGCCATTTTTACAGAGTTTTGCTTACTCAAAAGCTTCAATTTTGACCCGTTTCAGGCACAGAAATGACTTTAAACACACTTATTTTAGTTGAAAAAGTCATAATTCACATCCAACAGTCATTTAGAGTCAAAAGATTAAATGTTAAAATTTCATCATTATAGACCATTTTGGGAACGTTCGGCATGTCCGGAGTCATCGTTTTTCATCCGAAAATTGATTTTTTGGACTGTACCAAAAATGATTCAAAATGTCAATTGGATCGTGCCTCATGTTGAATAACCACTTTTTAAACCCTCACAGTGACCAAAATTGCCATTTTTACAGAGTTTTGATTACTCAGAAGCTTCAATTTTGACCCGTTTCAGGCACAGAAAGGACTTTAAACACACTTATTTTAGTTGAAAAAGTCATAATGCACATCCAACAGTCATTTAGAGTCAAAAGATTAAATGTTAAAATTTCAACATTATAGACCATTTTGGGAACGTTCGACATGTCCGGAGTCATCGTTTTTCATCCGAAAATTGATTTTTTGGACTGTACCCAAAATGATTCAAAATGTCAATTGGATCGTGCCTCATGTTGAATAACCACTTTTTAAACCCTCACAGTGACCAAAAGTGCCATTTTTACAGAGTTTGCTTACTCAAAAGCTTCAATTTTGACCCGTTTCAGGCACAGAAATGACTTTAAACACACTTATTTTAGTTGAAAAAGTCATAATTCACATCCAACAGTCATTTAGAGTCAAAAGATTAAATGTTAAAATTTCATCATTATAGACCATTTTGGGAACGTTCGGCATGTCCGGAGTCATCGTTTTTCATCTGAAAATTGATTTTTTGGACTGTACCCAAAATGATTCAAAATGTCAATTGGATCGTGCCTCATGTTGAATAACCACTTTTTAAACCCTCACAGTGACCAAAAGTGCCATTTTTACAGAGTTTTGCTTACTCAAAAGCTTCAATTTTGACCCGTTTCAGGCACAGAAATGACTTTAAACACACGTATTTTAGTTGAAAAAGTCATAATTCACATCCAACAGTCATTTAGAGTCAAAAGATTAAATGTTAAAATTTCATCATTATAGACCATTTTGGGAACGTTCTGCATGTCCGGAGTCATCGTTTTTCATCAGAAAATTGATTTTTTGGACTGTACAAAAAATGATTCAAAATGTCAATTGGATCGTGCCTCATGTTGAATAACCACTTTTTAAACCCTCACAGTGACCAAAATTGCCATTTTTACAGAGTTTTCCTTACTCAAAAGCTTCAATTTTGACCCGTTTCAGGCACAGAAATGACTTTAAACACACTTATTTTAGTTGAAAAAGTCATAATTCACATCCAACAGTCATTAAGAGTCAAGAGATTAAATGTTAAAATTTCATCATTATAGACCATTTTGGGAACGTTCGACATGTCCGGAGTCATCGTTTTTCATCCGAAAATTGATTTTTTGGACTGTACCCAAAATGATTCAAAATGTCAATTGGATCGTGCCTCATGTTGAATAACCACTTTTTAAACTCTCACAGTGACCAAAAGTGCCATTTTTACAGAGTTTTGCTTACTCAAAAGCTTCAATTTTGACCCGTTTCAGGCACAGAAATGACTTTAAACACACGTATTTTAGTTGAAAAAGTCATAATTCACATCCAACAGTCATTTAGAGTCAAAAGATTAAATGTTAAAATTTCATCATTATAGACCATTTTGGGAACGTTCTGCATGTCCGGAGTCATCGTTTTTCATCCGAAAATTGATTTTTTGGACTGTACCAAAAATGATTCAAAATGTCAATTGGATCGTGCCTCATGTTGAATAACCACTTTTTAAACCCTCACAGTGACCAAAAGTGCCATTTTTACAGAGTTTTGCTTACTCAAAAGCTTCAATTTTGACCCGTTTCAGGCACAGAAATGACTTTAAACACACGTATTTTAGTTGAAAAAGTCATAATTCACATCCAACAGTCATTTAGAGTCAAAAGATTAAATGTTAAAATTTCATCATTATAGACCATTTTGGGAACGTTCGACATGTCCGGAGTCATCGTTTTTCATCCGAAAATTGATTTTTTGGACTGTACCCAAAATGATTCAAAATGTCAATTGGATCGTGCCTCATGTTGAATAACCACTTTTTAAACCCTCACAGTGACCAAAAGTGCCATTTTTACAGAGTTTTGCTTACTCAAAAGCTTCAATTTTGACCCGTTTCAGGCACAGAAATGACTTTAAAAAAACGTATTTTAGTTGAAAAAGTCATAATTCACATCCAACAGTCATTTAGAGTCAAAAGATTAAATGTTAAAATTTCATCATTATAGACCATTTTGGGAACGTTCGGCATGTCCGGAGTCATCGTTTTTCATCCGAAAATTTATTTTTTGGACTGTACCAAAAATGATTCAAAATGTCAATTGGATCGTGCCTCATGTTGAATAACCACTTTTTAAACCCTCACAGTGACCAAAATTGCCATTTTTACAGAGTTTTGCTTACTCAAAAGCTTCAATTTTGACCCGTTTCAGGCACAGAAAGGACTTTAAACACACTTATTTTAGTTGAAAAAGTCATAATGCACATCCAACAGTCATTTAGAGTCAAAAGATTAAATGTTAAAATTTCATCATTATAGACCATTTTGGGAACGTTCGACATGTCCGGAGTCATCGTTTTTCATCCGAAAATTGATTTTTTGGACTGTACCCAAAATGATTCAAAATGTCAATTGGATCATGCCTCATGTTGAATAACCACTTTTTAAACCCTCACAGTGACCAAAAGTGCCATTTTTACAGAGTTTTGCTTACTCAAAAGCTTCAATTTTGACCCGTTTCAGGCACAGAAATGACTTTAAACACACGTATTTTAGTTGAAAAAGTCATAATTCACATCCAACAGTCATTTAGAGTCAAAAGATTAAATGTTAAAATTTCATCATTATAGACCATTTTGGGAACGTTCGACATGTCCGGAGTCATCGTTTTTCATCCGAAAATTGATTTTTTGGACTGTACCCAAAATGATTCAAAATGTCAATTGGATCATGCCTCATGTTGAATAACCACTTTTTAAACCCTCACAGTGACCAAAAGTGCCATTTTTACAGAGTTTTGCTTACTCAAAAGCTTCAATTTTGACCCGTTTCAGGCACAGAAATGACTTTAAACACACTTATTTTAGTTGAAAAAGTCATAATTCACATCCAACAGTCATTTAGAGTCAAAAGATTAAATGTTAAAATTTCATCATTATAGACCATTTTGGGAACGTTCGACATGTCCGGAGTCATCGTTTTTCATCTGAAAATTGATTTTTTGGACTGTACACAAAATGATTCAAAATGTCAATTGGATCGTGCCTCATGTTGAATAACCACTTTTTAAACCCTCACAGTGACCAAAATTGCCATTTTTACAGAGTTTTCCTTACTCAAAAGCTTCAATTTTGACCCGTTTCAGGCACAGAAATGACTTTAAACACACTTATTTTAGTTGAAAAAGTCATAATTCACATCCAACAGTCATTTAGAGTCAAAAGATTAAATGTTAAATTTTCATCATTATAGACCATTTTGGGAACGTTCGGCATGTCCGGAGTCATCGTTTTTCATCCGAAAATTGATTTTTTGGACTGTACCAAAAATGATTCAAAATGTCAATTGGATCGTGCCTCATGTTGAATAACCACTTTTTAAACCCTCACAGTGACCAAAATTGCCATTTTTACAGAGTTTTCCTTACTCAAAAGCTTCAATTTTGACCCGTTTCAGGCACAGAAATGACTTTAAACACACTTATTTTAGTTGAAAAAGTCATAATTCACATCCAACAGTCATTAAGAGTCAAGAGATTAAATGTTAAAATTTCATCATTATAGACCATTTTGGGAACGTTCGACATGTCCGGAGTCATCGTTTTTCATCCGAAAATTGATTTTTTGGACTGTACCCAAAATGATTCAAAATGTCAATTGGATCGTGCCTCATGTTGAATAACCACTTTTTAAACCCTCACAGTGACCAAAAGTGCCATTTTTACAGAGTTTTGCTTACTCAAAAGCTTCAATTTTGACCCGTTTCAGGCACAGAAATGACTTTAAACACACGTATTTTATTGAAAAAGTCATAATTCACATCCAACAGTCATTTAGAGTCAAAAGATTAAATGTTAAAATTTCATCATTATAGACCATTTTGGGAACGTTCTGCATGTCCGGAGTCATCGTTTTTCATCCGAAAATTGATTTTTTGGACTGTACCAAAAATGATTCAAAATGTCAATTGGATCGTGCCTCATGTTGAATAACCACTTTTTAAACCCTCACAGTGACCAAAATTGCCATTTTTACAGAGTTTTGCTTACTCAGAAGCTTCAATTTTGACCCGTTTCAGGCACAGAAAGGACTTTAAACACACTTATTTTAGTTGAAAAAGTCATAATGCACATCCAACAGTCATTTAGAGTCAAAAGATTAAATGTTAAAATTTCATCATTATAGACCATTTTGGGAACGTTCGACATGTCCGGAGTCATCGTTTTTCATCCGAAAATTGATTTTTTGGACTGTACCCAAAATGATTCAAAATGTCAATTGGATCGTGCCTCATGTTGAATAACCACTTTTTAAACCCTCACAGTGACCAAAAGTGCCATTTTTACAGAGTTTGCTTACTCAAAAGCTTCAATTTTGACCCGTTTCAGGCACAGAAATGACTTTAAACACACTTATTTTAGTTGAAAAAGTCATAATTCACATCCAACAGTCATTTAGAGTCAAAAGATTAAATGTTAAAATTTCATCATTATAGACCATTTTGGGAACGTTCGGCATGTCCGGAGTCATCGTTTTTCATCTGAAAATTGATTTTTTGGACTGTACCCAAAATGATTCAAAATGTCAATTGGATCGTGCCTCATGTTGAATAACCACTTTTTAAACCCTCACAGTGACCAAAAGTGCCATTTTTACAGAGTTTTGCTTACTCAAAAGCTTCAATTTTGACCCGTTTCAGGCACAGAAATGACTTTAAACACACGTATTTTAGTTGAAAAAGTCATAATTCACATCCAACAGTCATTTAGAGTCAAAAGATTAAATGTTAAAATTTCATCATTATAGACCATTTTGGGAATGTTCTGCATGTCCGGAGTCATCGTTTTTCATCAGAAAATTGATTTTTTGGACTGTACAAAAAATGATTCAAAATGTCAATTGGATCGTGCCTCATGTTGAATAACCACTTTTTAAACCCTCACAGTGACCAAAATTGCCATTTTTACAGAGTTTTCCTTACTCAAAAGCTTCAATTTTGACCCGTTTCAGGCACAGAAATGACTTTAAACACACTTATTTTAGTTGAAAAAGTCATAATTCACATCCAACAGTCATTAAGAGTCAAGAGATTAAATGTTAAAATTTCATCATTATAGACCATTTTGGGAACGTTCGACATGTCCGGAGTCATCGTTTTTCATCCGAAAATTGATTTTTTGGACTGTACCCAAAATGATTCAAAATGTCAATTGGATCGTGCCTCATGTTGAATAACCACTTTTTAAACTCTCACAGTGACCAAAAGTGCCATTTTTACAGAGTTTTGCTTACTCAAAAGCTTCAATTTTGACCCGTTTCAGGCACAGAAATGACTTTAAACACACGTATTTTAGTTGAAAAAGTCATAATTCACATCCAACAGTCATTTAGAGTCAAAAGATTAAATGTTAAAATTTCATCAATATAGACCATTTTGGGAACGTTCTGCATGTCCGGAGTCATCGTTTTTCATCCGAAAATTGATTTTTTGGACTGTACCAAAAATGATTCAAAATGTCAATTGGATCGTGCCTCATGTTGAATAACCACTTTTTAAACCCTCACAGTGACCAAAAGTGCCATTTTTACAGAGTTTTGCTTACTCAAAAGCTTCAATTTTGACCCGTTTCAGGCACAGAAATGACTTTAAACACACGTATTTTAGTTGAAAAAGTCATAATTCACATCCAACAGTCATTTAGGGTCAAAAGATTAAATGTTAAAATTTCATCATTATAGACCATTTTGGGAACGTTCGACATGTCCGGAGTCATCGTTTTTCATCCGAAAATTGATTTTTTGGACTGTACCCAAAATGATTCAAAATGTCAATTGGATCGTGCCTCATGTTGAATAACCACTTTTTAAACCCTCACAGTGACCAAAAGTGCCATTTTTACAGAGTTTTGCTTACTCAAAAGCTTCAATTTTGACCCGTTTCAGGCACAGAAATGACTTTAAAAAAACGTATTTTAGTTGAAAAAGTCATAATTCACATCCAACAGTCATTTAGGGTCAAAAGATTAAATGTTAAAATTTCATCATTATAGACCATTTTGGGAACGTTCCGCATGTCCGGAGTCATCGTTTTTCATCCGAAAATTTATTTTTTGGACTGTACCAAAAATGATTCAAAATGTCAATTGGATCGTGCCTCATGTTGAATAACCACTTTTTAAACCCTCACAGTGACCAAAATTGCCATTTTTACAGAGTTTTGCTTACTCAAAAGCTTCAATTTTGACCCGTTTCAGGCACAGAAAGGACTTTAAACACACTTATTTTAGTTGAAAAAGTCATAATGCACATCCAACAGTCATTTAGAGTCAAAAGATTAAATGTTAAAATTTCATCATTATAGACCATTTTGGGAACGTTCGACATGTCCGGAGTCATCGTTTTTCATCCGAAAATTGATTTTTTGGACTGTACCCAAAATGATTCAAAATGTCAATTGGATCGTGCCTCATGTTGAATAACCACTTTTTAAACCCTCACAGTGACCAAAAGTGCCATTTTTACAGAGTTTTGCTTACTCAAAAGCTTCAATTTTGACCCGTTTCAGGCACAGAAATGACTTTAAACACACGTATTTTAGTTGAAAAAGTCATAATTCACATCCAACAGTCATTTAGAGTCAAAAGATTAAATGTTAAAATTTCATCATTATAGACCATTTTGGGAACGTTCGACATGTCCGGAGTCATCGTTTTTCATCCGAAAATTGATTTTTTGGACTGTACCCAAAATGATTCAAAATGTCAATTGGATCATGCCTCATGTTGAATAACCACTTTTTAAACCCTCACAGTGACCAAAAGTGCCATTTTTACAGAGTTTTGCTTACTCAAAAGCTTCAATTTTGACCCGTTTCAGGCACAGAAATGACTTTAAACACACTTATTTTAGTTGAAAACGTCATAATTCACATCCAACAGTCATTTAGAGTCAAAAGATTAAATGTTAAAATTTCATCATTATAGACCATTTTGGGAACGTTCGGCATGTCCGGAGTCATCGTTTTTCATCCGAAAATTGATTTTTTGGACTGTACCAAAAATGATTCAAAATGTCAATTGGATCGTGCCTCATGTTGAATAACCACTTTTTAAACCCTCACAGTGACCAAAATTGCCATTTTTACAGAGTTTTGCTTACTCAGAAGCTTCAATTTTGACCCGTTTCAGGCACAGAAAGGACTTTAAACACACTTATTTTAGTTGAAAAAGTCATAATGCACATCCAACAGTCATTTAGAGTCAAAAGATTAAATGTTAAAATTTCAACATTATAGACCATTTTGGGAACGTTCGACATGTCCGGAGTCATCGTTTTTCATTCGAAAATTGATTTTTTGGACTGTACCCAAAATGATTCAAAATGTCAATTGGATCGTGCCTCATGTTGAATAACCACTTTTTAAACCCTCACAGTGACCAAAAGTGCCATTTTTACAGAGTTTGCTTACTCAAAAGCTTCAATTTTGACCCGTTTCAGGCACAGAAATGACTTTAAACACACTTATTTTAGTTGAAAAAGTCATAATTCACATCCAACAGTCATTTAGAGTCAAAAGATTAAATGTTAAAATTTCATCATTATAGACCATTTTGGGAACGTTCGGCATGTCCGGAGTCATCGTTTTTCATCTGAAAATTGATTTTTTGGACTGTACCCAAAATGATTCAAAATGTCAATTGGATCGTGCCTCATGTTGAATAACCACTTTTTAAACCCTCACAGTGACCAAAAGTGCCATTTTTACAGAGTTTTGCTTACTCAAAAGCTTCAATTTTGACCCGTTTCAGGCACAGAAATGACTTTAAACACACGTATTTTAGTTGAAAAAGTCATAATTCACATCCAACAGTCATTTAGAGTCAAAAGATTAAATGTTAAAATTTCATCATTATAGACCATTTTGGGAACGTTCTGCATGTCCGGAGTCATCGTTTTTCATCAGAAAATTGATTTTTTGGACTGTACAAAAAATGATTCAAAATGTCAATTGGATCGTGCCTCATGTTGAATAACCACTTTTTAAACCCTCACAGTGACCAAAATTGCCATTTTTACAGAGTTTTCCTTACTCAAAAGCTTCAATTTTGACCCGTTTCAGGCACAGAAATGACTTTAAACACACTTATTTTAGTTGAAAAAGTCATAATTCACATCCAACAGTCATTAAGAGTCAAGAGATTAAATGTTAAAATTTCATCATTATAGACCATTTTGGGAACGTTCGACATGTCCGGAGTCATCGTTTTTCATCCGAAAATTGATTTTTTGGACTGTACCCAAAATGATTCAAAATGTCAATTGGATCGTGCCTCATGTTGAATAACCACTTTTTAAACTCTCACAGTGACCAAAAGTGCCATTTTTACAGAGTTTTGCTTACTCAAAAGCTTCAATTTTGACCCGTTTCAGGCACAGAAATGACTTTAAACACACGTATTTTAGTTGAAAAAGTCATAATTCACATCCAACAGTCATTTAGAGTCAAAAGATTAAATGTTAAAATTTCATCATTATAGACCATTTTGGGAACGTTCTGCATGTCCGGAGTCATCGTTTTTCATCCGAAAATTGATTTTTTGGACTGTACCAAAAATTATTCAAAATGTCAATTGGATCGTGCCTCATGTTGAATAACCACTTTTTAAACCCTCACAGTGACCAAAAGTGCCATTTTTACAGAGTTTTGCTTACTCAAAAGCTTCAATTTTGACCCGTTTCAGGCACAGAAATGACTTTAAACACACGTATTTTAGTTGAAAAAGTCATAATTCACATCCAACAGTCATTTAGAGTCAAAAGATTAAATGTTAAAATTTCATCATTATAGACCATTTTGGGAACGTTCGACATGTCCGGAGTCATCGTTTTTCATCCGAAAATTGATTTTTTGGACTGTACCCAAAATGATTCAAAATGTCAATTGGATCGTGCCTCATGTTGAATAACCACTTTTTAAACCCTCACAGTGACCAAAAGTGCCATTTTTACAGAGTTTTGCTTACTCAAAAGCTTCAATTTTGACCCGTTTCAGGCACAGAAATGACTTTAAAAAAACGTATTTTAGTTGAAAAAGTCATAATTCACATCAAACAGTCATTTAGAGTCAAAAGATTAAATGTTAAAATTTCATCATTATAGACCATTTTGGGAACGTTCGGCATGTCCGGAGTCATCGTTTTTCATCCGAAAATTTATTTTTTGGACTGTACCAAAAATGATTCAAAATGTCAATTGGATCGTGCCTCATGTTGAATAACCACTTTTTAAACCCTCACAGTGACCAAAATTGCCATTTTTACAGAGTTTTGCTTACTCAAAAGCTTCAATTTTGACCCGTTTCAGGCACAGAAAGGACTTTAAACACACTTATTTTAGTTGAAAAAGTCATAATGCACATCCAACAGTCATTTAGAGTCAAAAGATTAAATGTTAAAATTTCATCATTATAGACCATTTTGGGAACGTTCGACATGTCCGGAGTCATCGTTTTTCATCCGAAAATTGATTTTTTGGACTGTACCCAAAATGATTCAAAATGTCAATTGGATCGTGCCTCATGTTGAATAACCACTTTTTAAAACCTCACAGTGACCAAAAGTGCCATTTTTACAGAGTTTTGCTTACTCAAAAGCTTCAATTTTGACCCGTTTCAGGCACAGAAATGACTTTAAACACACGTATTTTAGTTGAAAAAGTCATAATTCACATCCAACAGTCATTTAGAGTCAAAAGATTAAATGTTAAAATTTCATCATTATAGACCATTTTGGGAACGTTCGACATGTCCGGAGTCATCGTTTTTCATCCGAAAATTGATTTTTTGGACTGTACCCAAAATGATTCAAAATGTCAATTGGATCATGCCTCATGTTGAATAACCACTTTTTAAACCCTCACAGTGACCAAAAGTGCCATTTTTACAGAGTTTTGCTTACTCAAAAGCTTCAATTTTGACCCGTTTCAGGCACAGAAATGACTTTAAACACACTTATTTTAGTTGAAAAAGTCATAATTCACATCCAACAGTCATTTAGAGTCAAAAGATTAAATGTTAAAATTTCATCATTATAGACCATTTTGGGAACGTTCGACATGTCCGGAGTCATCGTTTTTCATCTGAAAATTGATTTTTTGGACTGTACACAAAATGATTCAAAATGTCAATTGGATCGTGCCTCATGTTGAATAACCACTTTTTAAACCCTCACAGTGACCAAAATTGCCATTTTTACAGAGTTTTCCTTACTCAAAAGCTTCAATTTTGACCCGTTTCAGGCACAGAAATGACTTTAAACACACTTATTTTAGTTGAAAAAGTCATAATTCACATCCAACAGTCATTTAGAGTCAAAAGATTAAATGTTAAATTTTCATCATTATAGACCATTTTGGGAACGTTCGGCATGTCCGGAGTCATCGTTTTTCATCCGAAAATTGATTTTTTGGACTGTACCAAAAATGATTCAAAATGTCAATTGGATCGTGCCTCATGTTGAATAACCACTTTTTAAACCCTCACAGTGACCAAAATTGCCATTTTTACAGAGTTTTCCTTACTCAAAAGCTTCAATTTTGACCCGTTTCAGGCACAGAAATGACTTTAAACACACTTATTTTAGTTGAAAAAGTCATAATTCACATCCAACAGTCATTAAGAGTCAAGAGATTAAATGTTAAAATTTCATCATTATAGACCATTTTGGGAACGTTCGACATGTCCGGAGTCATCGTTTTTCATCCGAAAATTGATTTTTTGGACTGTACCCAAAATGATTCAAAATGTCAATTGGATCGTGCCTCATGTTGAATAACCACTTTTTAAACCCTCACAGTGACCAAAAGTGCCATTTTTACAGAGTTTTGCTTACTCAAAAGCTTCAATTTTGACCCGTTTCAGGCACAGAAATGACTTTAAACACACGTATTTTATTGAAAAAGTCATAATTCACATCCAACAGTCATTTAGAGTCAAAAGATTAAATGTTAAAATTTCATCATTATAGACCATTTTGGGAACGTTCTGCATGTCCGGAGTCATCGTTTTTCATCCGAAAATTGATTTTTTGGACTGTACCAAAAATGATTCAAAATGTCAATTGGATCGTGCCTCATGTTGAATAACCACTTTTTAAACCCTCACAGAGACCAAAAGTGCCATTTTTACAGAGTTTTGCTTACTCAAAAGCTTCAATTTTGACCTGTTTCAGGCACAGAAATGACTTTAAACACACTTATTTTAGTTGAAAAAGTCATAATTCACATCCAACAGTCATTTAGAGTCAAAAGATTAAATGTTAAAATTTCATCATTATAGACCATTTTGGGAACGTTCGACATGTCCGGAGTCATCGTTTTTCATCCAAAAATTGATTTTTTGGACTGTACCCAAAATGATTCAAAATGTCAATTGGATCGTGCCTCATGTTGAATAACCACTTTTTAAACCCTCACTGTGACCAAAAGTGCCATTTTTACAGAGTTTTGCTTACTCAAAAGCTTCAATTTTGACCCGTTTCAGGCACAGAAATGACTTTAAACACACGTATTTTAGTTGAAAAAGTCATAATTCACATCCAACAGTCATTTAGAGTCAAAAGATTAAATGTTAAAATTTCATCATTATAGACCATTTTGGGAACGTTCGGCATGTCCGGAGTCATCGTTTTTCATCCGAAAATTGATTTTTTGGACTGTACCAAAAATGATTCAAAATGTCAATTGGATCGTGCCTCATGTTGAATAACCACTTTTTAAACCCTCACAGTGACCAAAATTGCCATTTTTACAGAGTTTTGCTTACTCAAAAGCTTCAATTTTGACCCGTTTCAGGCACAGAAAGGACTTTAAACACACTTATTTTAGTTGAAAAAGTCATAATGCACATCCAACAGTCATTTAGAGTCAAAAGATTAAATGTTAAAATTTCATCATTATAGACCATTTTGGGAACGTTCGACATGTCCGGAGTCATCGTTTTTCATCCGAAAATTGATTTTTTGGACTGTACCCAAAATGATTCAAAATGTCAATTGGATCGTGCCTCATGTTGAATAACCACTTTTTAAACCCTCACAGTGACCAAAAGTGCCATTTTTACAGAGTTTTGCTTACTCAAAAGCTTCAATTTTGACCCGTTTCAGGCACAGAAATGACTTTAAACACACTTATTTTAGTTGAAAAAGTCATAATTCACATCCAACAGTCATTTAGAGTCAAAAGATTAAATGTTAAAATTTCATCATTATAGACCATTTTGGGAACGTTCGGCATGTCCGGAGTCATCGTTTTTCATCCGAAAATTGATTTTTTGGACTGTACCAAAAATGATTCAAAATGTCAATTGGATCGTGCCTCATGTTGAATAACCACTTTTTAAACCCTCACAGTGACCAAAATTGCCATTTTTACAGAGTTTTCCTTACTCAAAAGCTTCAATTTTGACCCGTTTCAGGCACAGAAATGACTTTAAACACACTTATTTTAGTTGAAAAAGTCATAATTCACATCCAACAGTCATTAAGAGTCAAGAGATTAAATGTTAAAATTTCATCATTATAGACCATTTTGGGAACGTTCGACATGTCCGGAGTCATCGTTTTTCATCCGAAAATTGATTTTTTGGACTGTACCCAAAATGATTCAAAATGTCAATTGGATCGTGCCTCATGTTGAATAACCACTTTTTAAACCCTCACAGTGACCAAAAGTGCCATTTTTACAGAGTTTTGCTTACTCAAAAGCTTCAATTTTGACCCGTTTCAGGCACAGAAATGACTTTAAACACACGTATTTTAGTTAAAAAAGTCATAATTCACATCCAACAGTCATTTAGAGTCAAAAGATTAAATGTTAAAATTTCATCATTATAGACCATTTTGGGAACGTTCTGCATGTCCGGAGTCATCGTTTTTCATCCGAAAATTGATTTTTTGGACTGTACCAAAAATGATTCAAAATGTCAATTGGATCGTGCCTCATGTTGAATAACCACTTTTTAAACCCTCACAGTGACCAAAAGTGCCATTTTTACAGAGTTTTGCTTACTCAAAAGCTTCAATTTTGACCCGTTTCAGGCACAGAAATGACTTTAAACACACTTATTTTAGTTGAAAAAGTCATAATTCACATCCAACAGTCATTTAGAGTCAAAAGATTAAATGTTAAAATTTCATCATTATAGACCATTTTGGGAACGTTCGACATGTCCGGAGTCATCGTTTTTCATCCGAAAATTGATTTTTTGGACTGTACCAAAAAGGATTCAAAATGTCAATTGGATCGTGCCTCATGTTGAATAACCACTTTTTAAACCCTCACAGTGACCAAAAGTGCCATTTTTACAGAGTTTTGCTTACTCAAAAGCTTCAATTTTGACCCGTTTCAGGCACAGAAATGACTTTAAACACACGTATTTTAGTTGAAAAAGTCATAATTCACATCCAACAGTCATTTAGAGTCAAAAGATTAAATGTTAAAATTTCATCATTATAGACCATTTTGGGAACGTTCGGCATGTCCGGAGTCATCGTTTTTCATCCGAAAATTGATTTTTTGGACTGTACCAAAAATGATTCAAAATGTCAATTGGATCGTGCCTCATGTTGAATAACCACTTTTTAAACCCTCACAGTGACCAAAATTGCCATTTTTACAGAGTTTTGCTTACTCAAAAGCTTCAATTTTGACCCGTTTCAGGCACAGAAAGGACTTTAAACACACTTATTTTAGTTGAAAAAGTCATAATGCACATCCAACAGTCATTTAGAGTCAAAAGATTAAATGTTAAAATTTCATCATTATAGACCATTTTGGGAACGTTCGACATGTCCGGAGTCATCGTTTTTCATCCGAAAATTGATTTTTTGGACTGTACCCAAAATGATTCAAAATGTCAATTGGATCGTGCCTCATGTTGAATAACCACTTTTTGAACCCTCACAGTGACCAAAAGTGCCATTTTTACAGAGTTTTGCTTACTCAAAAGCTTCAATTTTGACCCGTTTCAGGCACAGAAATGACTTTAAACACACTTATTTTAGTTGAAAAAGTCATATAGCACATCCAACAGTCATTTAGAGTCAAAAGATTAAATGTTAAAATTTCATCATTATAGACCATTTTGGGAACGTTCGGCATGTCCGGAGTCATCGTTTTTCATCCGAAAATTGATTTTTTGGACTGTACCCAAAATGATTCAAAATGTCAATTGGATCGTGCCTCATGTTGAATAACCACTTTTTAAACCCTCACAGTGACCAAAAGTGCCATTTTTACAGAGTTTTGCTTACTCAAAAGCTTCAATTTTGACCCGTTTCAGGCACAGAAATGACTTTAAACACACGTATTTTAGTTGAAAAAGTCATAATTCACATCCAACAGTCATTTAGAGTCAAAAGATTAAATGTTAAACTCTCATCATTATAGACCATTTTGGGAACGTTCGACATGTCCGGAGTCATCGTTTTTCATCCGAAAATTGATTTTTTGGACTGTACCCAAAATGATTCAAAATGTAAATTAGATCGTGCCTCATGTTGAATAACCACTTTTTAAACCCTCACAGTGACCAAAAGTGCCATTTTTACAGAGTTTTGCTTACTCAAAAGCTTCAATTTTGACCCGTTTCAGGCACAGAAATGACTTTAAACACACGTATTTTAGTTGAAAAAGTCATAATTCACATCCAACAGTCATTTAGAGTCAAAAGATTAAATGTTAAAATGTCATCATTATAGACCATTTTGGGAACGTTCGGCATGTCCGGAGTCATCGTTTTTCATCCGAAAATTGATTTTTTGGACTGTACCAAAAATGATTCAAAATGTCAATTGGATCGTGCCTCATGTTGAATAACCACTTTTTAAACCCTCACAGTGACCAAAATTGCCATTTTTACAGAGTTTTGCTTACTCAAAAGCTTCAATTTTGACCCGTTTCAGGCACAGAAAGGACTTTAAACACACTTATTTTAGTTGAAAATGTCATAATGCACATCCAACAGGCATTTAGAGTCAAAAGATTACATGTTAAAATTTCATCATTATAGACCATTTTGGGAACGTTCGGCATGTCCGGAGTCATCGTTTTTCATCCGAAAATTGATTTTTTGGACTGTACCAAAAATGATTCAAAATGTCAATTGGATCGTGCCTCATGTTGAATAACCACTTTTTAAACCCTCACAGTGACCAAAATTGCCATTTTTACAGAGTTTTCCTTACTCAAAAGCTTCAATTTTGACCCGTTTCAGGCACAGAAATGACTTTAAACACACTTATTTTAGTTGAAAAAGTCATAATTCACATCCAACAGTCATTAAGAGTCAAGAGATTAAATGTTAAAATTTCATCATTATAGAACATTTTGGGAACGTTCGACATGTCCGGAGTCATCGTTTTTCATCCGAAAATTGATTTTTTGGACTGTACCCAAAATGATTCAAAATGTCAATTGGATCGTGCCTCATGTTGAATAACCACTTTTTAAACCCTCACAGTGACCAAAAGTGCCATTTTTACAGAGTTTTGCTTACTCAAAAGCTTCAATTTTGACCCGTTTCAGGCACAGAAATGACTTTAAACACACGTATTTTAGTTGAAAAAGTCATAATTCACATCCAACAGTCATTTAGAGTCAAAAGATTAAATTTTAAATTTTAACATTATAGACCATTTTGGGAACGTTCTGCATGTCCGGAGTCATAGTTTTTCATCCGAAAATTGATTTTTTGGACTGTACCAAAAATGATTCAAAATGTCAATTGGATCGTGCCTCATGTTGAATAACCACTTTTTAAACCCTCACAGAGACCAAAAGTGCCATTTTTACAGAGTTTTGCTTACTCAAAAGCTTCAATTTTGACCCGTTTCAGGCACAGAAATGACTTTAAACACACTTATTTTAGTTGAAAAAGTCATAATTCACATCCAACAGTCATTTAGAGTCAAAAGATTAAATGTTAAAATTTCATCATTATAGACCATTTTGGGAACGTTCGACATGTCCGGAGTCATCGTTTTTCATCCGAAAATTGATTTTTTGGACTGTACCCAAAATGATTCAAAATGTCAATTGGATCGTGCCTCATGTTGAATAACCACTTTTTAAACCCTCACAGTGACCAAAAGTGCCATTTTTACAGAGTTTTGCTTACTCAAAAGCTTCAATTTTGACCCGTTTCAGGCACAGAAATGACTTTAAACACACGTATTTTAGTTGAAAAAGTCATAATTCACATCCAACAGTCATTTAGAGTCAAAAGATTAAATGTTAAAATTTCATCATTATAGACCATTTTGGGAACGTTCGGCATGTCCGGAGTCATAGTTTTTCATCCGAAAATTGATTTTTTGGACTGTACCAAAAATGATTCAAAATGTCAATTGGATCGTGCCTCATGTTGAATAACCACTTTTTAAACCCTCACAGTGACCAAAATTGCCATTTTTACAGAGTTTTCCTTACTCAAAAGCTTCAATGTTGACCCGTTTCAGGCACAGAAATGACTTTAAACACACTTATTTTAGTTGAAAAAGTCATAATTCACATCCAACAGTCATTTAGAGTCAAAAGATTAAATGTTAAAATTTCATCATTATAGACCATTTTGGGAACGTTCGACATGTCCGGAGTCATCGTTTTTCATCCGAAAATTGATTTTTTGGACTGTACCCAAAATGATTCAAAATGTCAATTGGATCGTGCCTCATGTTGAATAACCACTTTTTAAACCCTCACAGTGACCAAAAGTGCCATTTTTACAGAGTTTTGCTTACTCAAAAGCTTCAATTTTGACCCGTTTCAGGCACAGAAATGACTTTAAACACACGTATTTTAGTTGAAAAAGTCATAATTCACATCCAACAGTCATTTAGAGTCAAAAGATTAAATGTTAAAATTTCATCATTATAGACCATTTTGGGAACGTTCGGCATGTCCGGAGTCATCGTTTTTCATCCGAAAATTGATTTTTTGGACTGTACCAAAAATGATTCAAAATGTCAATTGGATCGTGCCTCATGTTGAATAACCACTTTTTAAACCCTCACAGTGACCAAAATTGCCATTTTTACAGAGTTTTCCTTACTCAAAAGCTTCAATTTTGACCCGTTTCAGGCACAGAAATGACTTTAAACACACTTATTTTAGTTGAAAAAGTCATAATTCACATCCAACAGTCATTAAGAGACAAGAGATTAAATGTTAAAATTTCATCATTATAGACCATTTTGGGAACGTTCGACATGTCCGGAGTCATCGTTTTTCATCCGAAAATTGATTTTTTGGACTGTACCCAAAATGATTCAAAATGTCAATTGGATCGTGCCTCATGTTGAATAACCACTTTTTAAACCCTCACAGTGACCAAAAGTGCCATTTTTACAGAGTTTTGCTTACTCAAAAGCTTCAATTTTGACCCGTTTCAGGCACAGAAATGACTTTAAACACACGTATTTTAGTTGAAAAAGTCATAATTCACATCCAACAGTCATTTAGAGTCAAAAGATTAAATGTTAAAATTTCATCATTATAGACCATTTTGGGAACGTTCGGCATGTCCGGAGTCATCGTTTTTCATCCGAAAATTGATTTTTTGGACTGTACCAAAAATGATTCAAAATGTCAATTGGATCGTGCCTCATGTTGAATAACCACTTTTTAAACCCTCACAGTGACCAAAATTGCCATTTTTACAGAGTTTTCCTTACTCAAAAGCTTCAATTTTGACCCGTTTCAGGCACAGAAATGACTTTAAACACACTTATTTTAGTTGAAAAAGTCATAATTCACATCCAACAGTCATTAAGAGACAAGAGATTAAATGTTAAAATTTCATCATTATAGACCATTTTGGGAACGTTCGACATGTCCGGAGTCATCGTTTTTCATCCGAAAATTGATTTTTTGGACTGTACCCAAAATGATTCAAAATGTCAATTGGATCGTGCCTCATGTTGAATAACCACTTTTTGAACCCTCACAGTGACCAAAAGTGCCATTTTTACAGAGTTTTGCTTACTCAAAAGCTTCAATTTTGACCCGTTTCAGGCACAGAAATGACTTTAAACACACTTATTTTAGTTGAAAAAGTCATATAGCACATCCAACAGTCATTTAGAGTCAAAAGATTAAATGTTAAAATTTCATCATTATAGACCATTTTGGGAACGTTCGGCATGTCCGGAGTCATCGTTTTTCATCCGAAAATTGATTTTTTGGACTGTACCAAAAATGATTCAAAATGTCAATTGGATCGTGCCTCATGTTGAATAACCACTTTTTAAACCCTCACAGTGACCAAAATTGCCATTTTTACAGAGTTTTCCTTACTCAAAAGCTTCAATTTTGACCCGTTTCAGGCACAGAAATGACTTTAAACACACTTATTTTAGTTGAAAAAGTCATAATTCACATCCAACAGTCATTAAGAGTCAAGAGATTAAATGTTAAAATTTCATCATTATAGACCATTTTGGGAACGTTCGACATGTCCGGAGTCATCGTTTTTCATCCGAAAATTGATTTTTTGGACTGTACCCAAAATGATTCAAAATGTCAATTGGATCGTGCCTCATGTTGAATAACCACTTTTTAAACCCTCACAGTGACCAAAAGTGCCATTTTTACAGAGTTTTGCTTACTCAAAAGCTTCAATTTTGACCCGTTTCAGGCACAGAAATGACTTTAAACACACGTATTTTAGTTGAAAAAGTCATAATTCACATCCAACAGTCATTTAGAGTCAAAAGATTAAATGTTAAACTCTCATCATTATAGACCATTTTGGGAACGTTCGACATGTCCGGAGTCATCGTTTTTCATCCGAAAATTGATTTTTTGGACTGTACCCAAAATGATTCAAAATGTAAATTAGATCGTGCCTCATGTTGAATAACCACTTTTTAAACCCTCACAGTGACCAAAAGTGCCATTTTTACAGAGTTTTGCTTACTCAAAAGCTTCAATTTTGACCCGTTTCAGGCACAGAAATGACTTTAAACACACGTATTTTAGTTGAAAAAGTCATAATTCACATCCAACAGTCATTTAGAGTCAAAAGATTAAATGTTAAAATGTCATCATTATAGACCATTTTGGGAACGTTCGGCATGTCCGGAGTCATCGTTTTTCATCCGAAAATTGATTTTTTGGACCGTACCAAAAATGATTCAAAATGTCAATTGGATCGTGCCTCATGTTGAATAACCACTTTTTAAACCCTCACAGTGACCAAAATTGCCATTTTTACAGAGTTTTGCTTACTCAAAAGCTTCAATTTTGACCCGTTTCAGGCACAGAAAGGACTTTAAACACACTTATTTTAGTTGAAAATGTCATAATGCACATCCAACAGTCATTTAGAGTCAAAAGATTAAATGTTAAAATTTCATCATTATAGACCATTTTGGGAACGTTCGGCATGTCCGGAGTCATCGTTTTTCATCCGAAAATTGATTTTTTGGACTGTACCAAAAATGATTCAAAATGTCAATTGGATCGTGCCTCATGTTGAATAACCACTTTTTAAACCCTCACAGTGACCAAAATTGCCATTTTTACAGAGTTTTCCTTACTCAAAAGCTTCAATTTTGACCCGTTTCAGGCACAGAAATGACTTTAAACACACTTATTTTAGTTGAAAAAGTCATAATTCACATCCAACAGTCATTAAGAGTCAAGAGATTAAATGTTAAAATTTCATCATTATAGACCATTTTGGGAACGTTCGACATGTCCGGAGTCATCGTTTTTCATCCGAAAATTGATTTTTTGGACTGTACCCAAAATGATTCAAAATGTCAATTGGATCGTGCCTCATGTTGAATAACCACTTTTTAAACCCTCACAGTGACCAAAAGTGCCATTTTTACAGAGTTTTGCTTACTCAAAAGCTTCAATTTTGACCCGTTTCAGGCACAGAAATGACTTTAAACACACGTATTTTAGTTGAAAAAGTCATAATTCACATCCAACAGTCATTTAGAGTCAAAAGATTAAATGTTAAACTCTCATCATTATAGACCATTTTGGGAACGTTCGACATGTCCGGAGTCATCGTTTTTCATCCGAAAATTGATTTTTTGGACTGTACCCAAAATGATTCAAAATGTAATTAGATCGTGCCTCATGTTGAATAACCACTTTTTAAACCCTCACAGTGACCAAAAGTGCCATTTTTACAGAGTTTTGCTTACTCAAAAGCTTCAATTTTGACCCGTTTCAGGCACAGAAATGACTTTAAACACACGTATTTTAGTTGAAAAAGTCATAATTCACATCCAACAGTCATTTAGAGTCAAAAGATTAAATGTTAAAATGTCATCATTATAGACCATTTTGGGAACGTTCGGCATGTCCGGAGTCATCGTTTTTCATCCGAAAATTGATTTTTTGGACTGTACCAAAAATGATTCAAAATGTCAATTGGATCGTGCCTCATGTTGAATAACCACTTTTTAAACCCTCACAGTGACCAAAATTGCCATTTTTACAGAGTTTTGCTTACTCAAAAGCTTCAATTTTGACCCGTTTCAGGCACAGAAAGGACTTTAAACACACTTATTTTAGTTGAAAATGTCATAATGCACATCCAACAGTCATTTAGAGTCAAAAGATTAAATGTTAAAATTTCATCATTATAGACCATTTTGGGAACGTTCGGCATGTCCGGAGTCATCGTTTTTCATCCGAAAATTGATTTTTTGGACTGTACCAAAAATGATTCAAAATGTCAATTGGATCGTGCCTCATGTTGAATAACCACTTTTTAAACCCTCACAATGACCAAAATTGCCATTTTTACAGAGTTTTCCTTACTCAAAAGCTTCAATTTTGACCCGTTTCAGGCACAGAAATGACTTTAAACACACTTATTTTAGTTGAAAAAGTCATAATTCACATCCAACAGTCATTAAGAGTCAAGAGATTAAATGTTAAAATTTCATCATTATAGACCATTTTGGGAACGTTCGACATGTCCGGAGTCATCGTTTTTCATCCGAAAATTGATTTTTTGGACTGTACCCAAAATGATTCAAAATGTCAATTGGATCGTGCCTCATGTTGAATAACCACTTTTTAAACCCTCACAGTGACCAAAAGTGCCATTTTTACAGAGTTTTGCTTACTCAAAAGCTTCAATTTTGACCCGTTTCAGGCACAGAAATGACTTTAAACACACGTATTTTAGTTGAAAAAGTCATAATTCACATCCAACAGTCATTTAGAGTCAAAAGATTAAATTTTTAATTTTAACATTATAGACCATTTTGGGAACGTTCTGCATGTCCGGAGTCATAGTTTTTCATCCGAAAATTGATTTTTTGGACTGTACCAAAAATGATTCAAAATGTCAATTGGATCGTGCCTCATGTTGAATAACCACTTTTTAAACCCTCACAGAGACCAAAAGTGCCATTTTTACAGAGTTTTGCTTACTCAAAAGCTTAAATTTTGACCCGTTTCAGGCACAGAAATGACTTTAAACACACTTATTTTAGTTGAAAAAGTCATAATTCACATGCAACAGTCATTTAGAGTCAAAAGATTAAATGTTAAAATTTCATCATTATAGACCATTTTGGGAACGTTCGACATGTCCGGAGTCATCGTTTTTCATCCGAAAATTGATTTTATGGACTGTACCCAAAATGATTCAAAATGTCAATTGGATCGTGCCTCATGTTGAATAACCACTTTTTAAACCCTCACAGTGACCAAAAGTGCCATTTTTACAGAGTTTTGCTTACTCAAAAGCTTCAATTTTGACCCGTTTCAGGCACAGAAATGACTTTAAACACACGTATTTTAGTTGAAAAAGTCATAATTCACATCCAACAGTCATTTAGAGTCAAAAGATTAAATGTTAAAATTTCATCATTATAGACCATTTTGGGAACGTTCGACATGTCCGGAGTCATCGTTTTTCATCCGAAAATTGATTTTTTGGACTGTACCAAAAATGATTCAAAATGTCAATTGGATCGTGCCTCATGTTGAATAACCACTTTTTAAACCCTCACAGTGACCAAAATTGCCATTTTTACAGAGTTTTGCTTACACAAAAGCTTCAATTTTGACCCGTTTCAGGCACAGAAAGGACTTTAAACACACTTATTTTAGTTGAAAAAGTCATAATGCACATCCAACAGTCATTTAGAGTCAAAAGATTAAATGTTAAAATTTCATCATTATAGACCATTTTGGGAACATTCGACATGTCCGGAGTCATCGTTTTTCATCCGAAAATTGATTTTTTGGACTGTACCCAAAATGATTCAAAATGTCAATTGGATCGTGCCTCATGTTGAATAACCACTTTTTAAACCCTCACAGTGACCAAAAGTGCCATTTTTACAGAGTTTTGCTTACTCAAAAGCTTCAATTTTGACCCGTTTCAGGCACAGAAATGACTTTAAACACACGTATTTTAGTTGAAAAAGTCATAATTCACATCCAACAGTCATTTAGAGTCAAAAGATTAAATGTTAAAATTTCATCATTATAGACCATTTTGGGAACGTTCGACATGTCCGGAGTCATCGTTTTTCATCCGAAAATTGATTTTTTGGACTGTACCCAAAATGATTCAAAATGTCAATTGGATCATGCCTCTTGTTGAATAACCACTTTTTAAACCCTCACAGTGACCAAAAGTGCCATTTTTACAGAGTTTTGCTTACTCAAAAGCTTCAATTTTGACCCGTTTCAGGCACAGAAATGACTTTAAACACACTTATTTTAGTTGAAAAAGTCATAATTCACATCCAACAGTCATTTAGAGTCAAAAGATTAAATGTTAAAATTTCATCATTATAGACCATTTTGGGAACGTTCGGCATGTCCGGAGTCATCGTTTTTCATCCGAAAATTGATTTTTTGGACTGTACCAAAAATGATTCAAAATGTCAATTGGATCGTGCCTCATGTTGAATAACCACTTTTTAAACCCTCACAGTGACCAAAATTGCCATTTTTACAGAGTTTTCCTTACTCAAAAGCTTCAATTTTGACCCGTTTCAGGCACAGAAATGACTTTAAACACACTTATTTTAGTTGAAAAAGTCATAATTCACATCCAACAGTCATTAAGAGTCAAGAGATTAAATGTTAAAATTTCATCATTATAGACCATTTTGGGAACGTTCGGCATGTCCGGAGTCATCGTTTTTCATCCGAAAATTGATTTTTTGGACTGTACCAAAAATGATTCAAAATGTCAATTGGATCGTGCCTCATGTTGAATAACCACTTTTTAAACCCTCACAGTGACCAAAATTGCCATTTTTACAGAGTTTTCCTTACTCAAAAGCTTCAATTTTGACCCGTTTCAGGCACAGAAATGACTTTAAACACACTTATTTTAGTTGAAAAAGTCATAATTCACATCCAACAGTCATTAAGAGTCAAGAGATTAAATGTTAAAATTTCATCATTATAGACCATTTTGGGAACGTTCGACATGTCCGGAGTCATCGTTTTTCATCCGAAAATTGATTTTTTGGACTGTACCCAAAATGATTCAAAATGTCAATTGGATCGTGCCTCATGTTGAATAACCACTTTTTGAACCCTCACAGTGACCAAAAGTGCCATTTTTACAGAGTTTTGCTTACTCAAAAGCTTCAATTTTGACCCGTTTCAGGCACAGAAATGACTTTAAACACACTTATTTTAGTTGAAAAAGTCATATAGCACATCCAACAGTCATTTAGAGTCAAAAGATTAAATGTTAAAATTTCATCATTATAGACCATTTTGGGAACGTTCGGCATGTCCGGAGTCATCGTTTTTCATCCGAAAATTGATTTTTTGGACTGTACCAAAAATGATTCAAAATGTCAATTGGATCGTGCCTCATGTTGAATAACCACTTTTTAAACCCTCACAGTGACCAAAATTGCCATTTTTACAGAGTTTTCCTTACTCAAAAGCTTCAATTTTGACCCGTTTCAGGCACAGAAATGACTTTAAACACACTTATTTTAGTTGAAAAAGTCATAATTCACATCCAACAGTCATTAAGAGTCAAGAGATTAAATGTTAAAATTTCATCATTATAGACCATTTTGGGAACGTTCGACATGTCCGGAGTCATCGTTTTTCATCCGAAAATTGATTTTTTGGACTGTACCCAAAATGATTCAAAATGTCAATTGGATCGTGCCTCATGTTGAATAACCACTTTTTAAACCCTCACAGTGACCAAAAGTGCCATTTTTACAGAGTTTTCCTTACTCAAAAGCTTCAATTTTGACCCGTTTCAGGCACAGAAATGACTTTAAACACACGTATTTTAGTTGAAAAAGTCATAATTCACATCCAACAGTCATTTAGAGTCAAAAGATTAAATGTTAAACTCTCATCATTATAGACCATTTTGGGAACGTTCGACATGTCCGGAGTCATCGTTTTTCATCCGAAAATTGATTTTTTGGACTGTACCCAAAATGATTCAAAATGTAAATTAGATCGTGCCTCATGTTGAATAACCACTTTTTAAACCCTCACAGTGACCAAAAGTGCCATTTTTACAGAGTTTTGCTTACTCAAAAGCTTCAATTTTGACCCGTTTCAGGCACAGAAATGACTTTAAACACACGTATTTTAGTTGAAAAAGTCATAATTCACATCCAACAGTCATTTAGAGTCAAAAGATTAAATGTTAAAATGTCATCATTATAGACCATTTTGGGAACGTTCGGCATGTCCGGAGTCATCGTTTTTCATCCGAAAATTGATTTTTTGGACTGTACCAAAAATGATTCAAAATGTCAATTGGATCGTGCCTCATGTTGAATAACCACTTTTTAAACCCTCACAGTGACCAAAATTGCCATTTTTACAGAGTTTTGCTTACTCAAAAGCTTCAATTTTGACCCGTTTCAGGCACAGAAAGGACTTTAAACACACTTATTTTAGTTGAAAATGTCATAATGCACATCCAACAGTCATTTAGAGTCAAAAGATTAAATGTTAAAATTTCATCATTATAGACCATTTTGGGAACGTTCGGCATGTCCGGAGTCATCGTTTTTCATCCGAAAATTGATTTTTTGGACTGTACCAAAAATGATTCAAAATGTCAATTGGATCGTGCCTCATGTTGAATAACCACTTTTTAAACCCTCACAGTGACCAAAATTGCCATTTTTACAGAGTTTTCCTTACTCAAAAGCTTCAATTTTGACCCGTTTCAGGCACAGAAATGACTTTAAACACACTTATTTTAGTTGAAAAAGTCATAATTCACATCCAACAGTCATTAAGAGTCAAGAGATTAAATGTTAAAATTTCATCATTATAGACCATTTTGGGAACGTTCGACATGTCCGGAGTCATCGTTTTTCATCCGAAAATTGATTTTTTGGACTGTACCCAAAATGATTCAAAATGTCAATTGGATCGTGCCTCATGTTGAATAACCACTTTTTAAACCCTCACAGTGACCAAAAGTGCCATTTTTACAGAGTTTTGCTTACTCAAAAGCTTCAATTTTGACCCGTTTCAGGCACAGAAATGACTTTAAACACACGTATTTTAGTTGAAAAAGTCATAATTCACATCCAACAGTCATTTAGAGTCAAAAGATTAAATTTTTAATTTTAACATTATAGACCATTTTGGGAACGTTCTGCATGTCCGGAGTCATAGTTTTTCATCCGAAAATTGATTTTTTGGACTGTACCAAAAATGATTCAAAATGTCAATTGGATCGTGCCTCATGTTGAATAACCACTTTTTAAACCCTCACAGAGACCAAAAGTGCCATTTTTACAGAGTTTTGCTTACTCAAAAGCTTCAATTTTGACCCGTTTCAGGCACAGAAATGACTTTAAACACACTTATTTTAGTTGAAAAAGTCATAATTCACATCCAACAGTCATTTAGAGTCAAAAGATTAAATGTTAAAATTTCATCATTATAGACCATTTTGGGAACGTTCGACATGTCCGGAGTCATCGTTTTTCATCCGAAAATTGATTTTTTGGACTGTACCCAAAATGATTCAAAATGTCAATTGGATCGTGCCTCATGTTGAATAACCACTTTTTAAACCCTCACAGTGACCAAAAGTGCCATTTTTACAGAGTTTTGCTTACTCAAAAGCTTCAATTTTGACCCGTTTCAGGCACAGAAATGACTTTAAACACACGTATTTTAGTTGAAAAAGTCATAATTCACATCCAACAGTCATTTAGAGTCAAAAGATTAAATGTTAAAATTTCATCATTATAGACCATTTTGGGAACGTTCGACATGTCCGGAGTCATCGTTTTTCATCCGAAAATTGATTTTTTGGACTGTACCAAAAATGATTCAAAATGTCAATTGGATCGTGCCTCATGTTGAATAACCACTTTTTAAACCCTCACAGTGACCAAAATTGCCATTTTTACAGAGTTTTGCTTACACAAAAGCTTCAATTTTGACCCGTTTCAGGCACAGAAAGGACTTTAAACACACTTATTTTAGTTGAAAAAGTCATAATGCACATCCAACAGTCATTTAGAGTCAAAAGATTAAATGTTAAAATTTCATCATTATAGACCATTTTGGGAACGTTCGACATGTCCGGAGTCATCGTTTTTCATCCGAAAATTGATTTTTTGGACTGTACCCAAAATGATTCAAAATGTCAATTGGATCATGCCTCTTGTTGAATAACCACTTTTTAAACCCTCACAGTGACCAAAAGTGCCATTTTTACAGAGTTTTGCTTACTCAAAAGCTTCAATTTTGACCCGTTTCAGGCACAGAAATGACTTTAAACACACGTATTTTAGTTGAAAAAGTCATAATTCACATCCAACAGTCATTTAGAGTCAAAAGATTAAATGTTAAAATTTCATCATTATAGACCATTTTGGGAACGTTCTGCATGTCCGGAGTCATCGTTTTTCATCAGAAAATTGATTTTTTGGACTGTACAAAAAATGATTCAAAATGTCAATTGGATCGTGCCTCATGTTGAATAACCACTTTTTAAACCCTCACAGTGACCAAAAGTGCCATTTTTACAGAGTTTTGCTTACTCAAAAGCTTCAATTTTGACCCGTTTCAGGCACAGAAATGACTTTAAACACACGTATTTTAGTTGAAAAAGTCATAATTCACATCCAACAGTCATTTAGAGTCAAAAGATTAAATGTTAAAATTTCATCATTATAGACCATTTTGGGAACGTTCGACATGTCCGGAGTCATCGTTTTTCATCCGAAAATTGATTTTTTGGACTGTACCCAAAATGATTCAAAATGTCAATTGGATCGTGCCTCATGTTGAATAACCACTTTTTAAACCCTCACAGTGACCAAAAGTGCCATTTTTACAGAGTTTTGCTTACTCAAAAGCTTCAATTTTGACCCGTTTCAGGCACAGAAATGACTTTAAAAAAACGTATTTTAGTTGAAAAAGTCATAATTCACATCCAACAGTCATTTAGAGTCAAAAGATTAAATGTTAAAATTTCATCATTATAGACCATTTTGGGAACGTTCGGCATGTCCGGAGTCATCGTTTTTCATCCGAAAATTTATTTTTTGGACTGTACCAAAAATGATTCAAAATGTCAATTGGATCGTGCCTCATGTTGAATAACCACTTTTTAAACCCTCACAGTGACCAAAATTGCCATTTTTACAGAGTTTTGCTTACTCAAAAGCTTCAATTTTGACCCGTTTCAGGCACAGAAAGGACTTTAAACACACTTATTTTAGTTGAAAAAGTCATAATGCACATCCAACAGTCATTTAGAGTCAAAAGATTAAATGTTAAAATTTCATCATTATAGACCATTTTGGGAACGTTCGACATGTCCGGAGTCATCGTTTTTCATCCGAAAATTGATTTTTTGGACTGTACCCAAAATGATTCAAAATGTCAATTGGATCGTGCCTCATGTTGAATAACCACTTTTTAAAACCTCACAGTGACCAAAAGTGCCATTTTTACAGAGTTTTGCTTACTCAAAAGCTTCAATTTTGACCCGTTTCAGGCACAGAAATGACTTTAAACACACGTATTTTAGTTGAAAAAGTCATAATTCACATCCAACAGTCATTTAGAGTCAAAAGATTAAATGTTAAAATTTCATCATTATAGACCATTTTGGGAACGTTCGACATGTCCGGAGTCATCGTTTTTCATCCGAAAATTGATTTTTTGGACTGTACCCAAAATGATTCAAAATGTCAATTGGATCATGCCTCATGTTGAATAACCATTTTTTAAACCCTCACAGTGACCAAAAGTGCCATTTTTACAGAGTTTTGCTTACTCAAAAGCTTCAATTTTGACCCGTTTCAGGCACAGAAATGACTTTAAACACACTTATTTTAGTTGAAAAAGTCATAATTCACATCCAACAGTCATTTAGAGTCAAAAGATTAAATGTTAAAATTTCATCATTATAGACCATTTTGGGAACGTTCGACATGTCCGGAGTCATCGTTTTTCATCTGAAAATTGATTTTTTGGACTGTACACAAAATGATTCAAAATGTCAATTGGATCGTGCCTCATGTTGAATAACCACTTTTTAAACCCTCACAGTGACCAAAATTGCCATTTTTACAGAGTTTTCCTTACTCAAAAGCTTCAATTTTGACCTGTTTCAGGCACAGAAATGACTTTAAACACACTTATTTTAGTTGAAAAAGTCATAATTCACATCCAACAGTCATTTAGAGTCAAAAGATTAAATGTTAAATTTTCATCATTATAGACCATTTTGGGAACGTTCGGCATGTCCGGAGTCATCGTTTTTCATCCGAAAATTGATTTTTTGGACTGTACCAAAAATGATTCAAAATGTCAATTGGATCGTGCCTCATGTTGAATAACCACTTTTTAAACCCTCACAGTGACCA
This sequence comes from Lissotriton vulgaris, assembly GCF_964263255.1. Taxonomy (NCBI): domain Eukaryota; kingdom Metazoa; phylum Chordata; class Amphibia; order Caudata; family Salamandridae; genus Lissotriton; species Lissotriton vulgaris. The sequence continues at coordinate 239,968 of NW_028248500.1, read as the reverse complement.
AAATTGCCATTTTTACAGAGTTTTCCTTACTCAAAAGCTTCAATTTTGACCCGTTTCAGGCACAGAAATGACTTTAAACACACTTATTTTAGTTGAAAAAGTCATAATTCACATCCAACAGTCATTAAGAGTCAAGAGATTAAATGTTAAAATTTCATCATTATAGACCATTTTGGGAACGTTCGACATGTCCGGAGTCATCGTTTTTCATCCGAAAATTGATTTTTTGGACTGTACCCAAAATGATTCAAAATGTCAATTGGATCGTGCCTCATGTTGAATAACCACTTTTTAAACCCTCACAGTGACCAAAAGTGCCATTTTTACAGAGTTTTGCTTACTCAAAAGCTTCAATTTTGACCCGTTTCAGGCACAGAAATGACTTTAAACACACGTATTTTATTGAAAAAGTCATAATTCACATCCAACAGTCATTTAGAGTCAAAAGATTAAATGTTAAAATTTCATCATTATAGACCATTTTGGGAACGTTCTGCATGTCCGGAGTCATCGTTTTTCATCCGAAAATTGATTTTTTGGACTGTACCAAAAATGATTCAAAATGTCAATTGGATCGTGCCTCATGTTGAATAACCACTTTTTAAACCCTCACAGTGACCAAAATTGCCATTTTTACAGAGTTTTGCTTACTCAGAAGCTTCAATTTTGACCCGTTTCAGGCACAGAAAGGACTTTAAACACACTTATTTTAGTTGAAAAAGTCATAATGCACATCCAACAGTCATTTAGAGTCAAAAGATTAAATGTTAAAATTTCATCATTATAGACCATTTTGGGAACGTTCGACATGTCCGGAGTCATCGTTTTTCATCCGAAAATTGATTTTTTGGACTGTACCCAAAATGATTCAAAATGTCAATTGGATCGTGCCTCATGTTGAATAACCACTTTTTAAACCCTCACAGTGACCAAAAGTGCCATTTTTACAGAGTTTGCTTACTCAAAAGCTTCAATTTTGACCCGTTTCAGGCACAGAAATGACTTTAAACACACTTATTTTAGTTGAAAAAGTCATAATTCACATCCAACAGTCATTTAGAGTCAAAAGATTAAATGTTAAAATTTCATCATTATAGACCATTTTGGGAACGTTCTGCATGTCCGGAGTCATCGTTTTTCATCAGAAAATTGATTTTTTGGACTGTACAAAAAATGATTCAAAATGTCAATTGGATCGTGCCTCATGTTGAATAACCACTTTTTAAACCCTCACAGTGACCAAAATTGCCATTTTTACAGAGTTTTCCTTACTCAAAAGCTTCAATTTTGACCCGTTTCAGGCACAGAAATGACTTTAAACACACTTATTTTAGTTGAAAAAGTCATAATTCACATCCAACAGTCATTAAGAGTCAAGAGATTAAATGTTAAAATTTCATCATTATAGACCATTTTGGGAACGTTCGACATGTCCGGAGTCATCGTTTTTCATCCGAAAATTGATTTTTTGGACTGTACCCAAAATGATTCAAAATGTCAATTGGATCGTGCCTCATGTTGAATAACCACTTTTTAAACTCTCACAGTGACCAAAAGTGCCATTTTTACAGAGTTTTGCTTACTCAAAAGCTTCAATTTTGACCCGTTTCAGGCACAGAAATGACTTTAAACACACGTATTTTAGTTGAAAAAGTCATAATTCACATCCAACAGTCATTTAGAGTCAAAAGATTAAATGTTAAAATTTCATCAATATAGACCATTTTGGGAACGTTCTGCATGTCCGGAGTCATCGTTTTTCATCCGAAAATTGATTTTTTGGACTGTACCAAAAATGATTCAAAATGTCAATTGGATCGTGCCTCATGTTGAATAACCACTTTTTAAACCCTCACAGTGACCAAAATTGCCATTTTTACAGAGTTTTCCTTACTCAAAAGCTTCAATTTTGACCCGTTTCAGGCACAGAAATGACTTTAAACACACTTATTTTAGTTGAAAAAGTCATAATTCACATCCAACAGTCATTAAGAGTCAAGAGATTAAATGTTAAAATTTCATCATTATAGACCATTTTGGGAACGTTCGACATGTCCGGAGTCATCGTTTTTCATCCGAAAATTGATTTTTTGGACTGTACCCAAAATGATTCAAAATGTCAATTGGATCGTGCCTCATGTTGAATAACCACTTTTTAAACCCTCACAGTGACCAAAAGTGCCATTTTTACAGAGTTTTGCTTACTCAAAAGCTTCAATTTTGACCCGTTTCAGGCACAGAAATGACTTTAAACACACGTATTTTAGTTGAAAAAGTCATAATTCACATCCAACAGTCATTTAGAGTCAAAAGATTAAATGTTAAACTCTCATCATTATAGACCATTTTGGGAACGTTCGACATGTCCGGAGTCATCGTTTTTCATCCGAAAATTGATTTTTTGGACTGTACCCAAAATGATTCAAAATGTAAATTAGATCGTGCCTCATGTTGAATAACCACTTTTTAAACCCTCACAGTGACCAAAAGTGCCATTTTTACAGAGTTTTGCTTACTCAAAAGCTTCAATTTTGACCCGTTTCAGGCACAGAAATGACTTTAAACACACGTATTTTAGTTGAAAAAGTCATAATTCACATCCAACAGTCATTTAGAGTCAAAAGATTAAATGTTAAAATGTCATCATTATAGACCATTTTGGGAACGTTCGGCATGTCCGGAGTCATCGTTTTTCATCCGAAAATTGATTTTTTGGACTGTACCAAAAATGATTCAAAATGTCAATTGGATCGTGCCTCATGTTGAATAACCACTTTTTAAACCCTCACAGTGACCAAAATTGCCATTTTTACAGAGTTTTCCTTACTCAAAAGCTTCAATTTTGACCCGTTTCAGGCACAGAAATGACTTTAAACACACTTATTTTAGTTGAAAAAGTCATAATTCACATCCAACAGTCATTAAGAGACAAGAGATTAAATGTTAAAATTTCATCATTATAGACCATTTTGGGAACGTTCGACATGTCCGGAGTCATCGTTTTTCATCCGAAAATTGATTTTTTGGACTGTACCCAAAATGATTCAAAATGTCAATTGGATCGTGCCTCATGTTGAATAACCACTTTTTGAACCCTCACAGTGACCAAAAGTGCCATTTTTACAGAGTTTTGCTTACTCAAAAGCTTCAATTTTGACCCGTTTCAGGCACAGAAATGACTTTAAACACACTTATTTTAGTTGAAAAAGTCATATAGCACATCCAACAGTCATTTAGAGTCAAAAGATTAAATGTTAAAATTTCATCATTATAGACCATTTTGGGAACGTTCGGCATGTCCGGAGTCATCGTTTTTCATCCGAAAATTGATTTTTTGGACTGTACCAAAAATGATTCAAAATGTCAATTGGATCGTGCCTCATGTTGAATAACCACTTTTTAAACCCTCACAGTGACCAAAATTGCCATTTTTACAGAGTTTTCCTTACTCAAAAGCTTCAATTTTGACCCGTTTCAGGCACAGAAATGACTTTAAACACACTTATTTTAGTTGAAAAAGTCATAATTCACATCCAACAGTCATTAAGAGTCAAGAGATTAAATGTTAAAATTTCATCATTATAGACCATTTTGGGAACGTTCGACATGTCCGGAGTCATCGTTTTTCATCCGAAAATTGATTTTTTGGACTGTACCCAAAATGATTCAAAATGTCAATTGGATCGTGCCTCATGTTGAATAACCACTTTTTAAACCCTCACAGTGACCAAAAGTGCCATTTTTACAGAGTTTTGCTTACTCAAAAGCTTCAATTTTGACCCGTTTCAGGCACAGAAATGACTTTAAACACACGTATTTTAGTTGAAAAAGTCATAATTCACATCCAACAGTCATTTAGAGTCAAAAGATTAAATGTTAAACTCTCATCATTATAGACCATTTTGGGAACGTTCGACATGTCCGGAGTCATCGTTTTTCATCCGAAAATTGATTTTTTGGACTGTACCCAAAATGATTCAAAATGTAAATTAGATCGTGCCTCATGTTGAATAACCACTTTTTAAACCCTCACAGTGACCAAAAGTGCCATTTTTACAGAGTTTTGCTTACTCAAAAGCTTCAATTTTGACCCGTTTCAGGCACAGAAATGACTTTAAACACACGTATTTTAGTTGAAAAAGTCATAATTCACATCCAACAGTCATTTAGAGTCAAAAGATTAAATGTTAAAATGTCATCATTATAGACCATTTTGGGAACGTTCGGCATGTCCGGAGTCATCGTTTTTCATCCGAAAATTGATTTTTTGGACTGTACCAAAAATGATTCAAAATGTCAATTGGATCGTGCCTCATGTTGAATAACCACTTTTTAAACCCTCACAGTGACCAAAATTGCCATTTTTACAGAGTTTTGCTTACTCAAAAGCTTCAATTTTGACCCGTTTCAGGCACAGAAAGGACTTTAAACACACTTATTTTAGTTGAAAATGTCATAATGCACATCCAACAGTCATTTAGAGTCAAAAGATTAAATGTTAAAATTTCATCATTATAGACCATTTTGGGAACGTTCGGCATGTCCGGAGTCATCGTTTTTCATCCGAAAATTGATTTTTTGGACTGTACCAAAAATGATTCAAAATGTCAATTGGATCGTGCCTCATGTTGAATAACCACTTTTTAAACCCTCACAGTGACCAACATTGCCATTTTTACAGAGTTTTCCTTACTCAAAAGCTTCAATTTTGACCCGTTTCAGGCACAGAAATGACTTTAAACACACTTATTTTAGTTGAAAAAGTCATAATTCACATCCAACAGTCATTAAGAGTCAAGAGATTAAATGTTAAAATTTCATCATTATAGACCATTTTGGGAACGTTCGACATGTCCGGAGTCATCGTTTTTCATCCGAAAATTGATTTTTTGGACTGTACCCAAAATGATTCAAAATGTCAATTGGATCGTGCCTCATGTTGAATAACCACTTTTTAAACCCTCACAGTGACCAAAAGTGCCATTTTTACAGAGTTTTGCTTACTCAAAAGCTTCAATTTTGACCCGTTTCAGGCACAGAAATGACTTTAAACACACGTATTTTAGTTGAAAAAGTCATAATTCACATCCAACAGTCATTTAGAGTCAAAAGATTAAATGTTAAACTCTCATCATTATAGACCATTTTGGGAACGTTCGACATGTCCGGAGTCATCGTTTTTCATCCGAAAATTGATTTTTTGGACTGTACCCAAAATGATTCAAAATGTAAATTAGATCGTGCCTCATGTTGAATAACCACTTTTTAAACCCTCACAGTGACCAAAAGTGCCATTTTTACAGAGTTTTGCTTACTCAAAAGCTTCAATTTTGACCCGTTTCAGGCACAGAAATGACTTTAAACACACGTATTTTAGTTGAAAAAGTCATAATTCACATCCAACAGTCATTTAGAGTCAAAAGATTAAATGTTAAAATGTCATCATTATAGACCATTTTGGGAACGTTCGGCATGTCCGGAGTCATCGTTTTTCATCCGAAAATTGATTTTTTGGACTGTACCAAAAATGATTCAAAATGTCAATTGGATCGTGCCTCATGTTGAATAACCACTTTTTAAACCCTCACAGTGACCAAAATTGCCATTTTTACAGAGTTTTGCTTACTCAAAAGCTTCAATTTTGACCCGTTTCAGGCACAGAAAGGACTTTAAACACACTTATTTTAGTTGAAAATGTCATAATGCACATCCAACAGTCATTTAGAGTCAAAAGATTAAATGTTAAAATTTCATCATTATAGACCATTTTGGGAACGTTCGGCATGTCCGGAGTCATCGTTTTTCATCCGAAAATTGATTTTTTGGACTGTACCAAAAATGATTCAAAATGTCAATTGGATCGTGCCTCATGTTGAATAACCACTTTTTAAACCCTCACAGTGACCAAAATTGCCATTTTTACAGAGTTTTCCTTACTCAAAAGCTTCAATTTTGACCCGTTTCAGGCACAGAAATGACTTTAAACACACGTATTTTAGTTGAAAAAGTCATAATTCACATCCAACAGTCATTTAGAGTCAAAAGATTAAATGTTAAAATGTCATCATTATAGACCATTTTGGGAACGTTCGGCATGTCCGGAGTCATCGTTTTTCATCCGAAAATTGATTTTTTGGACTGTACCAAAAATGATTCAAAATGTCAATTGGATCGTGCCTCATGTTGAATAACCACTTTTTAAACCCTCACAGTGACCAAAATTGCCATTTTTACAGAGTTTTGCTTACTCAAAAGCTTCAATTTTGACCCGTTTCAGGCACAGAAAGGACTTTAAACACACTTATTTTAGTTGAAAATGTCATAATGCACATCCAACAGTCATTTAGAGTCAAAAGATTAAATGTTAAAATTTCATCATTATAGACCATTTTGGGAACGTTCGGCATGTCCGGAGTCATCGTTTTTCATCCGAAAATTGATTTTTTGGACTGTACCAAAAATGATTCAAAATGTCAATTGGATCGTGCCTCATGTTGAATAACCACTTTTTAAACCCTCACAGTGACCAAAATTGCCATTTTTACAGAGTTTTCCTTACTCAAAAGCTTCAATTTTGACCCGTTTCAGGCACAGAAATGACTTTAAACACACTTATTTTAGTTGAAAAAGTCATAATTCACATCCAACAGTCATTAAGAGTCAAGAGATTAAATGTTAAAATTTCATCATTATAGACCATTTTGGGAACGTTCGACATGTCCGGAGTCATCGTTTTTCATCCGAAAATTGATTTTTTGGACTGTACCCAAAATGATTCAAAATGTCAATTGGATCGTGCCTCATGTTGAATAACCACTTTTTAAACCCTCACAGTGACCAAAAGTGCCATTTTTACAGAGTTTTGCTTACTCAAAAGCTTCAATTTTGACCCGTTTCAGGCACAGAAATGACTTTAAACACACGTATTTTAGTTGAAAAAGTCATAATTCACATCCAACAGTCATTTAGAGTCAAAAGATTAAATTTTTAATTTTAACATTATAGACCATTTTGGGAACGTTCTGCATGTCCGGAGTCATAGTTTTTCATCCGAAAATTGATTTTTTGGACTGTACCAAAAATGATTCAAAATGTCAATTGGATCGTGCCTCATGTTGAATAACCACTTTTTAAACCCTCACAGAGACCAAAAGTGCCATTTTTACAGAGTTTTGCTTACTCAAAAGCTTCAATTTTGACCCGTTTCAGGCACAGAAATGACTTTAAACACACTTATTTTAGTTGAAAAAGTCATAATTCACATGCAACAGTCATTTAGAGTCAAAAGATTAAATGTTAAAATTTCATCATTATAGACCATTTTGGGAACGTTCGACATGTCCGGAGTCATCGTTTTTCATCCGAAAATTGATTTTTTGGACTGTACCCAAAATGATTCAAAATGTCAATTGGATCGTGCCTCATGTTGAATAACCACTTTTTAAACCCTCACAGTGACCAAAAGTGCCATTTTTACAGAGTTTTGCTTACTCAAAAGCTTCAATTTTGACCCGTTTCAGGCACAGAAATGACTTTAAACACACGTATTTTAGTTGGAAAAGTCATAATTCACATCCAACAGTCATTTAGAGTCAAAAGATTAAATGTTAAAATTTCATCATTATAGACCATTTTGGGAACGTTCGGCATGTCCGGAGTCATAGTTTTTCATCCGAAAATTGATTTTTTGGACTGTACCAAAAATGATTCAAAATGTCAATTGGATCGTGCCTCATGTTGAATAACCACTTTTTAAACCCTCACAGTGACCAAAATTGCCATTTTTACAGAGTTTTCCTTACTCAAAAGCTTCAATTTTGACCCGTTTCAGGCACAGAAATGACTTTAAACACACTTATTTTAGTTGAAAAAGTCATAATTCACATCCAACAGTCATTTAGAGTCAAAAGATTAAATGTTAAAATTTCATCATTATAGACCATTTTGGGAACGTTCGACATGTCCGGAGTCATCGTTTTTCATCCGAAAATTGATTTTTTGGACTGTACCCAAAATGATTCAAAATGTCAATTGGATCGTGCCTCATGTTGAATAACCACTTTTTAAACCCTCACAGTGACCAAAAGTGCCATTTTTACAGAGTTTTGCTTACTCAAAAGCTTCAATTTTGACCCGTTTCAGGCACAGAAATGACTTTAAACACACGTATTTTAGTTGAAAAAGTCATAATTCACATCCAACAGTCCTTTAGAGTCAAAAGATTAAATGTTAAAATTTCATCATTATAGACCATTTTGGGAACGTTCGGCATGTCCGGAGTCATCGTTTTTCATCCGAAAATTGATTTTTTGGACTGTACCAAAAATGATTCAAAATGTCAATTGGATCGTGCCTCATGTTGAATAACCACTTTTTAAACCCTCACAGTGACCAAAATTGCCATTTTTACAGAGTTTTCCTTACTCAAAAGCTTCAATTTTGACCCGTTTCAGGCACAGAAATGACTTTAAACACACGTATTTTAGTTGAAAAAGTCATAATTCACATCCAACAGTCCTTTAGAGTCAAAAGATTAAATGTTAAAATTTCATCATTATAGACCATTTTGGGAACGTTCGGCATGTCCGGAGTCATCGTTTTTCATCCGAAAATTGATTTTTTGGACTGTACCAAAAATGATTCAAAATGTCAATTGGATCGTGCCTCATGTTGAATAACCACTTTTTAAACCCTCACAGTGACCAAAATTGCCATTTTTACAGAGTTTTCCTTACTCAAAAGCTTCAATTTTGACCCGTTTCAGGCACAGAAATGACTTTAAACACACTTATTTTAGTTGAAAAAGTCATAATTCACATCCAACAGTCATTAAGAGACAAGAGATTAAATGTTAAAATTTCATCATTATAGACCATTTTGGGAACGTTCGACATGTCCGGAGTCATCGTTTTTCATCCGAAAATTGATTTTTTGGACTGTACCCAAAATGATTCAAAATGTCAATTGGATCGTGCCTCATGTTGAATAACCACTTTTTAAACCCTCACAGTGACCAAAAGTGCCATTTTTACAGAGTTTTGCTTACTCAAAAGCTTCAATTTTGACCCGTTTCAGGCACAGAAATGACTTTAAACACACGTATTTTAGTTGAAAAAGTCATAATTCACATCCAACAGTCATTTAGAGTCAAAAGATTAAATGTTAAAATGTCATCATTATAGACCATTTTGGGAACGTTCGGCATGTCCGGAGTCATCGTTTTTCATCCGAAAATTGATTTTTTGGACTGTACCAAAAATGATTCAAAATGTCAATTGGATCGTGCCTCATGTTGAATAACCACTTTTTAAACCCTCACAGTGACCAAAATTGCCATTTTTACAGAGTTTTCCTTACTCAAAAGCTTCAATTTTGACCCGTTTCAGGCACAGAAATGACTTTAAACACACTTATTTTAGTTGAAAAAGTCATAATTCACATCCAACAGTCATTAAGAGACAAGAGATTAAATGTTAAAATTTCATCATTATAGACCATTTTGGGAACGTTCGACATGTCCGGAGTCATCGTTTTTCATCCGAAAATTGATTTTTTGGACTGTACCCAAAATGATTCAAAATGTCAATTGGATCGTGCCTCATGTTGAATAACCACTTTTTGAACCCTCACAGTGACCAAAAGTGCCATTTTTACAGAGTTTTGCTTACTCAAAAGCTTCAATTTTGACCCGTTTCAGGCACAGAAATGACTTTAAACACACTTATTTTAGTTGAAAAAGTCATATAGCACATCCAACAGTCATTTAGAGTCAAAAGATTAAATGTTAAAATTTCATCATTATAGACCATTTTGGGAACGTTCGGCATGTCCGGAGTCATCGTTTTTCATCCGAAAATTGATTTTTTGGACTGTACCAAAAATGATTCAAAATGTCAATTGGATCGTGCCTCATGTTGAATAACCACTTTTTAAACCCTCACAGTGACCAAAATTGCCATTTTTACAGAGTTTTCCTTACTCAAAAGCTTCAATTTTGACCCGTTTCAGGCACAGAAATGACTTTAAACACACTTATTTTAGTTGAAAAAGTCATAATTCACATCCAACAGTCATTAAGAGTCAAGAGATTAAATGTTAAAATTTCATCATTATAGACCATTTTGGGAACGTTCGACATGTCCGGAGTCATCGTTTTTCATCCGAAAATTGATTTTTTGGACTGTACCCAAAATGATTCAAAATGTCAATTGGATCGTGCCTCATGTTGAATAACCACTTTTTAAACCCTCACAGTGACCAAAAGTGCCATTTTTACAGAGTTTTGCTTACTCAAAAGCTTCAATTTTGACCCGTTTCAGGCACAGAAATGACTTTAAACACACGTATTTTAGTTGAAAAAGTCATAATTCACATCCAACAGTCATTTAGAGTCAAAAGATTAAATGTTAAACTCTCATCATTATAGACCATTTTGGGAACGTTCGACATGTCCGGAGTCATCGTTTTTCATCCGAAAATTGATTTTTTGGACTGTACCCAAAATGATTCAAAATGTAAATTAGATCGTGCCTCATGTTGAATAACCACTTTTTAAACCCTCACAGTGACCAAAAGTGCCATTTTTACAGAGTTTTGCTTACTCAAAAGCTTCAATTTTGACCCGTTTCAGGCACAGAAATGACTTTAAACACACGTATTTTAGTTGAAAAAGTCATAATTCACATCCAACAGTCATTTAGAGTCAAAAGATTAAATGTTAAAATGTCATCATTATAGACCATTTTGGGAACGTTCGGCATGTCCGGAGTCATCGTTTTTCATCCGAAAATTGATTTTTTGGACTGTACCAAAAATGATTCAAAATGTCAATTGGATCGTGCCTCATGTTGAATAACCACTTTTTAAACCCTCACAGTGACCAAAATTGCCATTTTTACAGAGTTTTGCTTACTCAAAAGCTTCAATTTTGACCCGTTTCAGGCACAGAAAGGACTTTAAACACACTTATTTTAGTTGAAAATGTCATAATGCACATCCAACAGTCATTTAGAGTCAAAAGATTAAATGTTAAAATTTCATCATTATAGACCATTTTGGGAACGTTCGGCATGTCCGGAGTCATCGTTTTTCATCCGAAAATTGATTTTTTGGACTGTACCAAAAATGATTCAAAATGTCAATTGGATCGTGCCTCATGTTGAATAACCACTTTTTAAACCCTCACAGTGACCAACATTGCCATTTTTACAGAGTTTTCCTTACTCAAAAGCTTCAATTTTGACCCGTTTCAGGCACAGAAATGACTTTAAACACACTTATTTTAGTTGAAAAAGTCATAATTCACATCCAACAGTCATTAAGAGTCAAGAGATTAAATGTTAAAATTTCATCATTATAGACCATTTTGGGAACGTTCGACATGTCCGGAGTCATCGTTTTTCATCCGAAAATTGATTTTTTGGACTGTACCCAAAATGATTCAAAATGTCAATTGGATCGTGCCTCATGTTGAATAACCACTTTTTAAACCCTCACAGTGACCAAAAGTGCCATTTTTACAGAGTTTTGCTTACTCAAAAGCTTCAATTTTGACCCGTTTCAGGCACAGAAATGACTTTAAACACACGTATTTTAGTTGAAAAAGTCATAATTCACATCCAACAGTCATTTAGAGTCAAAAGATTAAATGTTAAACTCTCATCATTATAGACCATTTTGGGAACGTTCGACATGTCCGGAGTCATCGTTTTTCATCCGAAAATTGATTTTTTGGACTGTACCCAAAATGATTCAAAATGTAAATTAGATCGTGCCTCATGTTGAATAACCACTTTTTAAACCCTCACAGTGACCAAAAGTGCCATTTTTACAGAGTTTTGCTTACTCAAAAGCTTCAATTTTGACCCGTTTCAGGCACAGAAATGACTTTAAACACACGTATTTTAGTTGAAAAAGTCATAATTCACATCCAACAGTCATTTAGAGTCAAAAGATTAAATGTTAAAATGTCATCATTATAGACCATTTTGGGAACGTTCGGCATGTCCGGAGTCATCGTTTTTCATCCGAAAATTGATTTTTTGGACTGTACCAAAAATGATTCAAAATGTCAATTGGATCGTGCCTCATGTTGAATAACCACTTTTTAAACCCTCACAGTGACCAAAATTGCCATTTTTACAGAGTTTTGCTTACTCAAAAGCTTCAATTTTGACCCGTTTCAGGCACAGAAAGGACTTTAAACACACTTATTTTAGTTGAAAATGTCATAATGCACATCCAACAGTCATTTAGAGTCAAAAGATTAAATGTTAAAATTTCATCATTATAGACCATTTTGGGAACGTTCGGCATGTCCGGAGTCATCGTTTTTCATCCGAAAATTGATTTTTTGGACTGTACCAAAAATGATTCAAAATGTCAATTGGATCGTGCCTCATGTTGAATAACCACTTTTTAAACCCTCACAGTGACCAAAATTGCCATTTTTACAGAGTTTTCCTTACTCAAAAGCTTCAATTTTGACCCGTTTCAGGCACAGAAATGACTTTAAACACACGTATTTTAGTTGAAAAAGTCATAATTCACATCCAACAGTCATTTAGAGTCAAAAGATTAAATGTTAAAATGTCATCATTATAGACCATTTTGGGAACGTTCGGCATGTCCGGAGTCATCGTTTTTCATCCGAAAATTGATTTTTTGGACTGTACCAAAAATGATTCAAAATGTCAATTGGATCGTGCCTCATGTTGAATAACCACTTTTTAAACCCTCACAGTGACCAAAATTGCCATTTTTACAGAGTTTTGCTTACTCAAAAGCTTCAATTTTGACCCGTTTCAGGCACAGAAAGGACTTTAAACACACTTATTTTAGTTGAAAATGTCATAATGCACATCCAACAGTCATTTAGAGTCAAAAGATTAAATGTTAAAATTTCATCATTATAGACCATTTTGGGAACGTTCGGCATGTCCGGAGTCATCGTTTTTCATCCGAAAATTGATTTTTTGGACTGTACCAAAAATGATTCAAAATGTCAATTGGATCGTGCCTCATGTTGAATAACCACTTTTTAAACCCTCACAGTGACCAAAATTGCCATTTTTACAGAGTTTTCCTTACTCAAAAGCTTCAATTTTGACCCGTTTCAGGCACAGAAATGACTTTAAACACACTTATTTTAGTTGAAAAAGTCATAATTCACATCCAACAGTCATTAAGAGTCAAGAGATTAAATGTTAAAATTTCATCATTATAGACCATTTTGGGAACGTTCGACATGTCCGGAGTCATCGTTTTTCATCCGAAAATTGATTTTTTGGACTGTACCCAAAATGATTCAAAATGTCAATTGGATCGTGCCTCATGTTGAATAACCACTTTTTAAACCCTCACAGTGACCAAAAGTGCCATTTTTACAGAGTTTTGCTTACTCAAAAGCTTCAATTTTGACCCGTTTCAGGCACAGAAATGACTTTAAACACACGTATTTTAGTTGAAAAAGTCATAATTCACATCCAACAGTCATTTAGAGTCAAAAGATTAAATTTTTAATTTTAACATTATAGACCATTTTGGGAACGTTCTGCATGTCCGGAGTCATAGTTTTTCATCCGAAAATTGATTTTTTGGACTGTACCAAAAATGATTCAAAATGTCAATTGGATCGTGCCTCATGTTGAATAACCACTTTTTAAACCCTCACAGAGACCAAAAGTGCCATTTTTACAGAGTTTTGCTTACTCAAAAGCTTCAATTTTGACCCGTTTCAGGCACAGAAATGACTTTAAACACACTTATTTTAGTTGAAAAAGTCATAATTCACATGCAACAGTCATTTAGAGTCAAAAGATTAAATGTTAAAATTTCATCATTATAGACCATTTTGGGAACGTTCGACATGTCCGGAGTCATCGTTTTTCATCCGAAAATTGATTTTTTGGACTGTACCCAAAATGATTCAAAATGTCAATTGGATCGTGCCTCATGTTGAATAACCACTTTTTAAACCCTCACAGTGACCAAAAGTGCCATTTTTACAGAGTTTTGCTTACTCAAAAGCTTCAATTTTGACCCGTTTCAGGCACAGAAATGACTTTAAACACACGTATTTTAGTTGGAAAAGTCATAATTCACATCCAACAGTCATTTAGAGTCAAAAGATTAAATGTTAAAATTTCATCATTATAGACCATTTTGGGAACGTTCGGCATGTCCGGAGTCATAGTTTTTCATCCGAAAATTGATTTTTTGGACTGTACCAAAAATGATTCAAAATGTCAATTGGATCGTGCCTCATGTTGAATAACCACTTTTTAAACCCTCACAGTGACCAAAATTGCCATTTTTACAGAGTTTTCCTTACTCAAAAGCTTCAATTTTGACCCGTTTCAGGCACAGAAATGACTTTAAACACACTTATTTTAGTTGAAAAAGTCATAATTCACATCCAACAGTCATTTAGAGTCAAAAGATTAAATGTTAAAATTTCATCATTATAGACCATTTTGGGAACGTTCGACATGTCCGGAGTCATCGTTTTTCATCCGAAAATTGATTTTTTGGACTGTACCCAAAATGATTCAAAATGTCAATTGGATCGTGCCTCATGTTGAATAACCACTTTTTAAACCCTCACAGTGACCAAAAGTGCCATTTTTACAGAGTTTTGCTTACTCAAAAGCTTCAATTTTGACCCGTTTCAGGCACAGAAATGACTTTAAACACACGTATTTTAGTTGAAAAAGTCATAATTCACATCCAACAGTCCTTTAGAGTCAAAAGATTAAATGTTAAAATTTCATCATTATAGACCATTTTGGGAACGTTCGGCATGTCCGGAGTCATCGTTTTTCATCCGAAAATTGATTTTTTGGACTGTACCAAAAATGATTCAAAATGTCAATTGGATCGTGCCTCATGTTGAATAACCACTTTTTAAACCCTCACAGTGACCAAAATTGCCATTTTTACAGAGTTTTCCTTACTCAAAAGCTTCAATTTTGACCCGTTTCAGGCACAGAAATGACTTTAAACACACGTATTTTAGTTGAAAAAGTCATAATTCACATCCAACAGTCCTTTAGAGTCAAAAGATTAAATGTTAAAATTTCATCATTATAGACCATTTTGGGAACGTTCGGCATGTCCGGAGTCATCGTTTTTCATCCGAAAATTGATTTTTTGGACTGTACCAAAAATGATTCAAAATGTCAATTGGATCGTGCCTCATGTTGAATAACCACTTTTTAAACCCTCACAGTGACCAAAATTGCCATTTTTACAGAGTTTTCCTTACTCAAAAGCTTCAATTTTGACCCGTTTCAGGCACAGAAATGACTTTAAACACACTTATTTTAGTTGAAAAAGTCATAATTCACATCCAACAGTCATTAAGAGACAAGAGATTAAATGTTAAAATTTCATCATTATAGACCATTTTGGGAACGTTCGACATGTCCGGAGTCATCGTTTTTCATCCGAAAATTGATTTTTTGGACTGTACCCAAAATGATTCAAAATGTCAATTGGATCGTGCCTCATGTTGAATAACCACTTTTTAAACCCTCACAGTGACCAAAAGTGCCATTTTTACAGAGTTTTGCTTACTCAAAAGCTTCAATTTTGACCCGTTTCAGGCACAGAAATGACTTTAAACACACGTATTTTAGTTGAAAAAGTCATAATTCACATCCAACAGTCATTTAGAGTCAAAAGATTAAATGTTAAAATGTCATCATTATAGACCATTTTGGGAACGTTCGGCATGTCCGGAGTCATCGTTTTTCATCCGAAAATTGATTTTTTGGACTGTACCAAAAATGATTCAAAATGTCAATTGGATCGTGCCTCATGTTGAATAACCACTTTTTAAACCCTCACAGTGACCAAAATTGCCATTTTTACAGAGTTTTCCTTACTCAAAAGCTTCAATTTTGACCCGTTTCAGGCACAGAAATGACTTTAAACACACTTATTTTAGTTGAAAAAGTCATAATTCACATCCAACAGTCATTAAGAGACAAGAGATTAAATGTTAAAATTTCATCATTATAGACCATTTTGGGAACGTTCGACATGTCCGGAGTCATCGTTTTTCATCCGAAAATTGATTTTTTGGACTGTACCCAAAATGATTCAAAATGTCAATTGGATCGTGCCTCATGTTGAATAACCACTTTTTGAACCCTCACAGTGACCAAAAGTGCCATTTTTACAGAGTTTTGCTTACTCAAAAGCTTCAATTTTGACCCGTTTCAGGCACAGAAATGACTTTAAACACACTTATTTTAGTTGAAAAAGTCATATAGCACATCCAACAGTCATTTAGAGTCAAAAGATTAAATGTTAAAATTTCATCATTATAGACCATTTTGGGAACGTTCGGCATGTCCGGAGTCATCGTTTTTCATCCGAAAATTGATTTTTTGGACTGTACCAAAAATGATTCAAAATGTCAATTGGATCGTGCCTCATGTTGAATAACCACTTTTTAAACCCTCACAGTGACCAAAATTGCCATTTTTACAGAGTTTTCCTTACTCAAAAGCTTCAATTTTGACCCGTTTCAGGCACAGAAATGACTTTAAACACACTTATTTTAGTTGAAAAAGTCATAATTCACATCCAACAGTCATTAAGAGTCAAGAGATTAAATGTTAAAATTTCATCATTATAGACCATTTTGGGAACGTTCGACATGTCCGGAGTCATCGTTTTTCATCCGAAAATTGATTTTTTGGACTGTACCCAAAATGATTCAAAATGTCAATTGGATCGTGCCTCATGTTGAATAACCACTTTTTAAACCCTCACAGTGACCAAAAGTGCCATTTTTACAGAGTTTTGCTTACTCAAAAGCTTCAATTTTGACCCGTTTCAGGCACAGAAATGACTTTAAACACACGTATTTTAGTTGAAAAAGTCATAATTCACATCCAACAGTCATTTAGAGTCAAAAGATTAAATGTTAAACTCTCATCATTATAGACCATTTTGGGAACGTTCGACATGTCCGGAGTCATCGTTTTTCATCCGAAAATTGATTTTTTGGACTGTACCCAAAATGATTCAAAATGTAAATTAGATCGTGCCTCATGTTGAATAACCACTTTTTAAACCCTCACAGTGACCAAAAGTGCCATTTTTACAGAGTTTTGCTTACTCAAAAGCTTCAATTTTGACCCGTTTCAGGCACAGAAATGACTTTAAACACACGTATTTTAGTTGAAAAAGTCATAATTCACATCCAACAGTCATTTAGAGTCAAAAGATTAAATGTTAAAATGTCATCATTATAGACCATTTTGGGAACGTTCGGCATGTCCGGAGTCATCGTTTTTCATCCGAAAATTGATTTTTTGGACTGTACCAAAAATGATTCAAAATGTCAATTGGATCGTGCCTCATGTTGAATAACCACTTTTTAAACCCTCACAGTGACCAAAATTGCCATTTTTACAGAGTTTTGCTTACTCAAAAGCTTCAATTTTGACCCGTTTCAGGCACAGAAAGGACTTTAAACACACTTATTTTAGTTGAAAATGTCATAATGCACATCCAACAGTCATTTAGAGTCAAAAGATTAAATGTTAAAATTTCATCATTATAGACCATTTTGGGAACGTTCGGCATGTCCGGAGTCATCGTTTTTCATCCGAAAATTGATTTTTTGGACTGTACCAAAAATGATTCAAAATGTCAATTGGATCGTGCCTCATGTTGAATAACCACTTTTTAAACCCTCACAGTGACCAACATTGCCATTTTTACAGAGTTTTCCTTACTCAAAAGCTTCAATTTTGACCCGTTTCAGGCACAGAAATGACTTTAAACACACTTATTTTAGTTGAAAAAGTCATAATTCACATCCAACAGTCATTAAGAGTCAAGAGATTAAATGTTAAAATTTCATCATTATAGACCATTTTGGGAACGTTCGACATGTCCGGAGTCATCGTTTTTCATCCGAAAATTGATTTTTTGGACTGTACCCAAAATGATTCAAAATGTCAATTGGATCGTGCCTCATGTTGAATAACCACTTTTTAAACCCTCACAGTGACCAAAAGTGCCATTTTTACAGAGTTTTGCTTACTCAAAAGCTTCAATTTTGACCCGTTTCAGGCACAGAAATGACTTTAAACACACGTATTTTAGTTGAAAAAGTCATAATTCACATCCAACAGTCATTTAGAGTCAAAAGATTAAATGTTAAACTCTCATCATTATAGACCATTTTGGGAACGTTCGACATGTCCGGAGTCATCGTTTTTCATCCGAAAATTGATTTTTTGGACTGTACCCAAAATGATTCAAAATGTAAATTAGATCGTGCCTCATGTTGAATAACCACTTTTTAAACCCTCACAGTGACCAAAAGTGCCATTTTTACAGAGTTTTGCTTACTCAAAAGCTTCAATTTTGACCCGTTTCAGGCACAGAAATGACTTTAAACACACGTATTTTAGTTGAAAAAGTCATAATTCACATCCAACAGTCATTTAGAGTCAAAAGATTAAATGTTAAAATGTCATCATTATAGACCATTTTGGGAACGTTCGGCATGTCCGGAGTCATCGTTTTTCATCCGAAAATTGATTTTTTGGACTGTACCAAAAATGATTCAAAATGTCAATTGGATCGTGCCTCATGTTGAATAACCACTTTTTAAACCCTCACAGTGACCAAAATTGCCATTTTTACAGAGTTTTGCTTACTCAAAAGCTTCAATTTTGACCCGTTTCAGGCACAGAAAGGACTTTAAACACACTTATTTTAGTTGAAAATGTCATAATGCACATCCAACAGTCATTTAGAGTCAAAAGATTAAATGTTAAAATTTCATCATTATAGACCATTTTGGGAACGTTCGGCATGTCCGGAGTCATCGTTTTTCATCCGAAAATTGATTTTTTGGACTGTACCAAAAATGATTCAAAATGTCAATTGGATCGTGCCTCATGTTGAATAACCACTTTTTAAACCCTCACAGTGACCAAAATTGCCATTTTTACAGAGTTTTCCTTACTCAAAAGCTTCAATTTTGACCCGTTTCAGGCACAGAAATGACTTTAAACACACTTATTTTAGTTGAAAAAGTCATAATTCACATCCAACAGTCATTAAGAGTCAAGAGATTAAATGTTAAAATTTCATCATTATAGACCATTTTGGGAACGTTCGACATGTCCGGAGTCATCGTTTTTCATCCGAAAATTGATTTTTTGGACTGTACCCAAAATGATTCAAAATGTCAATTGGATCGTGCCTCATGTTGAATAACCACTTTTTAAACCCTCACAGTGACCAAAAGTGCCATTTTTACAGAGTTTTGCTTACTCAAAAGCTTCAATTTTGACCCGTTTCAGGCACAGAAATGACTTTAAACACACGTATTTTAGTTGAAAAAGTCATAATTCACATCCAACAGTCATTTAGAGTCAAAAGATTAAATTTTTAATTTTAACATTATAGACCATTTTGGGAACGTTCTGCATGTCCGGAGTCATAGTTTTTCATCCGAAAATTGATTTTTTGGACTGTACCAAAAATGATTCAAAATGTCAATTGGATCGTGCCTCATGTTGAATAACCACTTTTTAAACCCTCACAGAGACCAAAAGTGCCATTTTTACAGAGTTTTGCTTACTCAAAAGCTTCAATTTTGACCCGTTTCAGGCACAGAAATGACTTTAAACACACTTATTTTAGTTGAAAAAGTCATAATTCACATGCAACAGTCATTTAGAGTCAAAAGATTAAATGTTAAAATTTCATCATTATAGACCATTTTGGGAACGTTCGACATGTCCGGAGTCATCGTTTTTCATCCGAAAATTGATTTTTTGGACTGTACCCAAAATGATTCAAAATGTCAATTGGATCGTGCCTCATGTTGAATAACCACTTTTTAAACCCTCACAGTGACCAAAAGTGCCATTTTTACAGAGTTTTGCTTACTCAAAAGCTTCAATTTTGACCCGTTTCAGGCACAGAAATGACTTTAAACACACGTATTTTAGTTGGAAAAGTCATAATTCACATCCAACAGTCATTTAGAGTCAAAAGATTAAATGTTAAAATTTCATCATTATAGACCATTTTGGGAACGTTCGGCATGTCCGGAGTCATAGTTTTTCATCCGAAAATTGATTTTTTGGACTGTACCAAAAATGATTCAAAATGTCAATTGGATCGTGCCTCATGTTGAATAACCACTTTTTAAACCCTCACAGTGACCAAAATTGCCATTTTTACAGAGTTTTCCTTACTCAAAAGCTTCAATTTTGACCCGTTTCAGGCACAGAAATGACTTTAAACACACTTATTTTAGTTGAAAAAGTCATAATTCACATCCAACAGTCATTTAGAGTCAAAAGATTAAATGTTAAAATTTCATCATTATAGACCATTTTGGGAACGTTCGACATGTCCGGAGTCATCGTTTTTCATCCGAAAATTGATTTTTTGGACTGTACCCAAAATGATTCAAAATGTCAATTGGATCGTGCCTCATGTTGAATAACCACTTTTTAAACCCTCACAGTGACCAAAAGTGCCATTTTTACAGAGTTTTGCTTACTCAAAAGCTTCAATTTTGACCCGTTTCAGGCACAGAAATGACTTTAAACACACGTATTTTAGTTGAAAAAGTCATAATTCACATCCAACAGTCCTTTAGAGTCAAAAGATTAAATGTTAAAATTTCATCATTATAGACCATTTTGGGAACGTTCGGCATGTCCGGAGTCATCGTTTTTCATCCGAAAATTGATTTTTTGGACTGTACCAAAAATGATTCAAAATGTCAATTGGATCGTGCCTCATGTTGAATAACCACTTTTTAAACCCTCACAGTGACCAAAATTGCCATTTTTACAGAGTTTTCCTTACTCAAAAGCTTCAATTTTGACCCGTTTCAGGCACAGAAATGACTTTAAACACACTTATTTTAGTTGAAAAAGTCATAATTCACATCCAACAGTCATTAAGAGACAAGAGATTAAATGTTAAAATTTCATCATTATAGACCATTTTGGGAACGTTCGACATGTCCGGAGTCATCGTTTTTCATCCGAAAATTGATTTTTTGGACTGTACCCAAAATGATTCAAAATGTCAATTGGATCGTGCCTCATGTTGAATAACCACTTTTTAAACCCTCACAGTGACCAAAAGTGCCATTTTTACAGAGTTTTGCTTACTCAAAAGCTTCAATTTTGACCCGTTTCAGGCACAGAAATGACTTTAAACACACGTATTTTAGTTGAAAAAGTCATAATTCACATCCAACAGTCATTTAGAGTCAAAAGATTAAATGTTAAAATGTCATCATTATAGACCATTTTGGGAACGTTCGGCATGTCCGGAGTCATCGTTTTTCATCCGAAAATTGATTTTTTGGACTGTACCAAAAATGATTCAAAATGTCAATTGGATCGTGCCTCATGTTGAATAACCACTTTTTAAACCCTCACAGTGACCAAAATTGCCATTTTTACAGAGTTTTCCTTACTCAAAAGCTTCAATTTTGACCCGTTTCAGGCACAGAAATGACTTTAAACACACTTATTTTAGTTGAAAAAGTCATAATTCACATCCAACAGTCATTAAGAGACAAGAGATTAAATGTTAAAATTTCATCATTATAGACCATTTTGGGAACGTTCGACATGTCCGGAGTCATCGTTTTTCATCCGAAAATTGATTTTTTGGACTGTACCCAAAATGATTCAAAATGTCAATTGGATCGTGCCTCATGTTGAATAACCACTTTTTGAACCCTCACAGTGACCAAAAGTGCCATTTTTACAGAGTTTTGCTTACTCAAAAGCTTCAATTTTGACCCGTTTCAGGCACAGAAATGACTTTAAACACACTTATTTTAGTTGAAAAAGTCATATAGCACATCCAACAGTCATTTAGAGTCAAAAGATTAAATGTTAAAATTTCATCATTATAGACCATTTTGGGAACGTTCGGCATGTCCGGAGTCATCGTTTTTCATCCGAAAATTGATTTTTTGGACTGTACCAAAAATGATTCAAAATGTCAATTGGATCGTGCCTCATGTTGAATAACCACTTTTTAAACCCTCACAGTGACCAAAATTGCCATTTTTACAGAGTTTTCCTTACTCAAAAGCTTCAATTTTGACCCGTTTCAGGCACAGAAATGACTTTAAACACACTTATTTTAGTTGAAAAAGTCATAATTCACATCCAACAGTCATTAAGAGTCAAGAGATTAAATGTTAAAATTTCATCATTATAGACCATTTTGGGAACGTTCGACATGTCCGGAGTCATCGTTTTTCATCCGAAAATTGATTTTTTGGACTGTACCCAAAATGATTCAAAATGTCAATTGGATCGTGCCTCATGTTGAATAACCACTTTTTAAACCCTCACAGTGACCAAAAGTGCCATTTTTACAGAGTTTTGCTTACTCAAAAGCTTCAATTTTGACCCGTTTCAGGCACAGAAATGACTTTAAACACACGTATTTTAGTTGAAAAAGTCATAATTCACATCCAACAGTCATTTAGAGTCAAAAGATTAAATGTTAAACTCTCATCATTATAGACCATTTTGGGAACGTTCGACATGTCCGGAGTCATCGTTTTTCATCCGAAAATTGATTTTTTGGACTGTACCCAAAATGATTCAAAATGTAAATTAGATCGTGCCTCATGTTGAATAACCACTTTTTAAACCCTCACAGTGACCAAAAGTGCCATTTTTACAGAGTTTTGCTTACTCAAAAGCTTCAATTTTGACCCGTTTCAGGCACAGAAATGACTTTAAACACACGTATTTTAGTTGAAAAAGTCATAATTCACATCCAACAGTCATTTAGAGTCAAAAGATTAAATGTTAAAATGTCATCATTATAGACCATTTTGGGAACGTTCGGCATGTCCGGAGTCATCGTTTTTCATCCGAAAATTGATTTTTTGGACTGTACCAAAAATGATTCAAAATGTCAATTGGATCGTGCCTCATGTTGAATAACCACTTTTTAAACCCTCACAGTGACCAAAATTGCCATTTTTACAGAGTTTTGCTTACTCAAAAGCTTCAATTTTGACCCGTTTCAGGCACAGAAAGGACTTTAAACACACTTATTTTAGTTGAAAATGTCATAATGCACATCCAACAGTCATTTAGAGTCAAAAGATTAAATGTTAAAATTTCATCATTATAGACCATTTTGGGAACGTTCGGCATGTCCGGAGTCATCGTTTTTCATCCGAAAATTGATTTTTTGGACTGTACCAAAAATGATTCAAAATGTCAATTGGATCGTGCCTCATGTTGAATAACCACTTTTTAAACCCTCACAGTGACCAAAATTGCCATTTTTACAGAGTTTTCCTTACTCAAAAGCTTCAATTTTGACCCGTTTCAGGCACAGAAATGACTTTAAACACACTTATTTTAGTTGAAAAAGTCATAATTCACATCCAACAGTCATTAAGAGTCAAGAGATTAAATGTTAAAATTTCATCATTATAGACCATTTTGGGAACGTTCGACATGTCCGGAGTCATCGTTTTTCATCCGAAAATTGATTTTTTGGACTGTACCCAAAATGATTCAAAATGTCAATTGGATCGTGCCTCATGTTGAATAACCACTTTTTAAACCCTCACAGTGACCAAAAGTGCCATTTTTACAGAGTTTTGCTTACTCAAAAGCTTCAATTTTGACCCGTTTCAGGCACAGAAATGACTTTAAACACACGTATTTTAGTTGAAAAAGTCATAATTCACATCCAACAGTCATTTAGAGTCAAAAGATTAAATGTTAAACTCTCATCATTATAGACCATTTTGGGAACGTTCGACATGTCCGGAGTCATCGTTTTTCATCCGAAAATTGATTTTTTGGACTGTACCCAAAATGATTCAAAATGTAAATTAGATCGTGCCTCATGTTGAATAACCACTTTTTAAACCCTCGCAGTGACCAAAAGTGCCATTTTTACAGAGTTTTGCTTACTCAAAAGCTTCAATTTTGACCCGTTTCAGGCACAGAAATGACTTTAAACACACGTATTTTAGTTGAAAAAGTCATAATTCACATCCAACAGTCATTTAGAGTCAAAAGATTAAATGTTAAAATGTCATCATTATAGACCATTTTGGGAACGTTCGGCATGTCCGGAGTCATCGTTTTTCATCCGAAAATTGATTTTTTGGACTGTACCAAAAATGATTCAAAATGTCAATTGGATCGTGCCTCATGTTGAATAACCACTTTTTAAACCCTCACAGTGACCAAAATTGCCATTTTTACAGAGTTTTGCTTACTCAAAAGCTTCAATTTTGACCCGTTTCAGGCACAGAAAGGACTTTAAACACACTTATTTTAGTTGAAAATGTCATAATGCACATCCAACAGTCATTTAGAGTCAAAAGATTAAATGTTAAAATTTCATCATTATAGACCATTTTGGGAACGTTCGGCATGTCCGGAGTCATCGTTTTTCATCCGAAAATTGATTTTTTGGACTGTACCAAAAATGATTCAAAATGTCAATTGGATCGTGCCTCATGTTGAATAACCACTTTTTAAACCCTCACAGTGACCAAAATTGCCATTTTTACAGAGTTTTCCTTACTCAAAAGCTTCAATTTTGACCCGTTTCAGGCACAGAAATGACTTTAAACACACTTATTTTAGTTGAAAAAGTCATAATTCACATCCAACAGTCATTAAGAGTCAAGAGATTAAATGTTAAAATTTCATCATTATAGACCATTTTGGGAACGTTCGACATGTCCGGAGTCATCGTTTTTCATCCGAAAATTGATTTTTTGGACTGTACCCAAAATGATTCAAAATGTCAATTGGATCGTGCCTCATGTTGAATAACCACTTTTTAAACCCTCACAGTGACCAAAAGTGCCATTTTTACAGAGTTTTGCTTACTCAAAAGCTTCAATTTTGACCCGTTTCAGGCACAGAAATGACTTTAAACACACGTATTTTAGTTGAAAAAGTCATAATTCACATCCAACAGTCATTTAGAGTCAAAAGATTAAATTTTTAATTTTACCATTATAGACCATTTTGGGAACGTTCTGCATGTCCGGAGTCATAGTTTTTCATCCGAAAATTGATTTTTTGGACTGTACCAAAAATGATTCAAAATGTCAATTGGATCGTGCCTCATGTTGAATAACCACTTTTTAAACCCTCACAGAGACCAAAAGTGCCATTTTTACAGAGTTTTGCTTACTCAAAAGCTTCAATTTTGACCCGTTTCAGGCACAGAAATGACTTTAAACACACTTATTTTAGTTGAAAAAGTCATAATTCACATGCAACAGTCATTTAGAGTCAAAAGATTAAATGTTAAAATTTCATCATTATAGACCATTTTGGGAACGTTCGACATGTCCGGAGTCATCGTTTTTCATCCGAAAATTGATTTTTTGGACTGTACCCAAAATGATTCAAAATGTCAATTGGATCGTGCCTCATGTTGAATAACCACTTTTTAAACCCTCACAGTGACCAAAAGTGCCATTTTTACAGAGTTTTGCTTACTCAAAAGCTTCAATTTTGACCCGTTTCAGGCACAGAAATGACTTTAAACACACGTATTTTAGTTGAAAAAGTCATAATTCACATCCAACAGTCATTTAGAGTCAAAAGATTAAATGTTAAAATTTCATCATTATAGACCATTTTGGGAACGTTCGGCATGTCCGGAGTCATAGTTTTTCATCCGAAAATTGATTTTTTGGACTGTACCAAAAATGATTCAAAATGTCAATTGGATCGTGCCTCATGTTGAATAACCACTTTTTAAACCCTCACAGTGACCAAAATTGCCATTTTTACAGAGTTTTCCTTACTCAAAAGCTTCAATTTTGACCCGTTTCAGGCACAGAAATGACTTTAAACACACTTATTTTAGTTGAAAAAGTCATAATTCACATCCAACAGTCATTTAGAGTCAAAAGATTAAATGTTAAAATTTCATCATTATAGACCATTTTGGGAACGTTCGACATGTCCGGAGTCATCGTTTTTCATCCGAAAATTGATTTTTTGGACTGTACCCAAAATGATTCAAAATGTCAATTGGATCGTGCCTCATGTTGAATAACCACTTTTTAAACCCTCACAGTGACCAAAAGTGCCATTTTTACAGAGTTTTGCTTACTCAAAAGCTTCAATTTTGACCCGTTTCAGGCACAGAAATGACTTTAAACACACGTATTTTAGTTGAAAAAGTCATAATTCACATCCAACAGTCCTTTAGAGTTAAAAGATTAAATGTTAAAATTTCATCATTATAGACCATTTTGGGAACGTTCGGCATGTCCGGAGTCATCGTTTTTCATCCGAAAATTGATTTTTTGGACTGTACCAAAAATGATTCAAAATGTCAATTGGATCGTGCCTCATGTTGAATAACCACTTTTTAAACCCTCACAGTGACCAAAATTGCCATTTTTACAGAGTTTTCCTTACTCAAAAGCTTCAATTTTGACCCGTTTCAGGCACAGAAATGACTTTAAACACACTTATTTTAGTTGAAAAAGTCATAATTCACATCCAACAGTCATTAAGAGACAAGAGATTAAATGTTAAAATTTCATCATTATAGACCATTTTGGGAACGTTCGACATGTCCGGAGTCATCGTTTTTCATCCGAAAATTGATTTTTTGGACTGTACCCAAAATGATTCAAAATGTCAATTGGATCGTGCCTCATGTTGAATAACCACTTTTTAAACCCTCACAGTGACCAAAAGTGCCATTTTTACAGAGTTTTGCTTACTCAAAAGCTTCAATTTTGACCCGTTTCAGGCACAGAAATGACTTTAAACACACGTATTTTAGTTGAAAAAGTCATAATTCACATCCAACAGTCATTTAGAGTCAAAAGATTAAATGTTAAAATGTCATCATTATAGACCATTTGGGGAACGTTCGGCATGTCCGGAGTCATCGTTTTTCATCCGAAAATTGATTTTTTGGACTGTACCAAAAATGATTCAAAATGTCAATTGGATCGTGCCTCATGTTGAATAACCACTTTTTAAACCCTCACAGTGACCAAAATTGCCATTTTTACAGAGTTTTCCTTACTCAAAAGCTTCAATTTTGACCCGTTTCAGGCACAGAAATGACTTTAAACACACTTATTTTAGTTGAAAAAGTCATAATTCACATCCAACAGTCATTAAGAGACAAGAGATTAAATGTTAAAATTTCATCATTATAGACCATTTTGGGAACGTTCGACATGTCCGGAGTCATCGTTTTTCATCCGAAAATTGATTTTTTGGACTGTACCCAAAATGATTCAAAATGTCAATTGGATCGTGCCTCATGTTGAATAACCACTTTTTGAACCCTCACAGTGACCAAAAGTGCCATTTTTACAGAGTTTTGCTTACTCAAAAGCTTCAATTTTGACCCGTTTCAGGCACAGAAATGACTTTAAACACACTTATTTTAGTTGAAAAAGTCATATAGCACATCCAACAGTCATTTAGAGTCAAAAGATTAAATGTTAAAATTTCATCATTATAGACCATTTTGGGAACGTTCGGCATGTCCGGAGTCATCGTTTTTCATCCGAAAATTGATTTTTTGGACTGTACCAAAAATGATTCAAAATGTCAATTGGATCGTGCCTCATGTTGAATAACCACTTTTTAAACCCTCACAGTGACCAAAATTGCCATTTTTACAGAGTTTTCCTTACTCAAAAGCTTCAATTTTGACCCGTTTCAGGCACAGAAATGACTTTAAACACACTTATTTTAGTTGAAAAAGTCATAATTCACATCCAACAGTCATTAAGAGTCAAGAGATTAAATGTTAAAATTTCATCATTATAGACCATTTTGGGAACGTTCGACATGTCCGGAGTCATCGTTTTTCATCCGAAAATTGATTTTTTGGACTGTACCCAAAATGATTCAAAATGTCAATTGGATCGTGCCTCATGTTGAATAACCACTTTTTAAACCCTCACAGTGACCAAAAGTGCCATTTTTACAGAGTTTTGCTTACTCAAAAGCTTCAATTTTGACCCGTTTCAGGCACAGAAATGACTTTAAACACACGTATTTTAGTTGAAAAAGTCATAATTCACATCCAACAGTCATTTAGAGTCAAAAGATTAAATGTTAAACTCTCATCATTATAGACCATTTTGGGAACGTTCGACATGTCCGGAGTCATCGTTTTTCATCCGAAAATTGATTTTTTGGACTGTACCCAAAATGATTCAAAATGTAAATTAGATCGTGCCTCATGTTGAATAACCACTTTTTAAACCCTCACAGTGACCAAAAGTGCCATTTTTACAGAGTTTTGCTTACTCAAAAGCTTCAATTTTGACCCGTTTCAGGCACAGAAATGACTTTAAACACACGTATTTTAGTTGAAAAAGTCATAATTCACATCCAACAGTCATTTAGAGTCAAAAGATTAAATGTTAAAATGTCATCATTATAGACCATTTTGGGAACGTTCGGCATGTCCGGAGTCATCGTTTTTCATCCGAAAATTGATTTTTTGGACTGTACCAAAAATGATTCAAAATGTCAATTGGATCGTGCCTCATGTTGAATAACCACTTTTTAAACCCTCACAGTGACCAAAATTGCCATTTTTACAGAGTTTTGCTTACTCAAAAGCTTCAATTTTGACCCGTTTCAGGCACAGAAAGGACTTTAAACACACTTATTTTAGTTGAAAATGTCATAATGCACATCCAACAGTCATTTAGAGTCAAAAGATTAAATGTTAAAATTTCATCATTATAGACCATTTTGGGAACGTTCGGCATGTCCGGAGTCATCGTTTTTCATCCGAAAATTGATTTTTTGGACTGTACCAAAAATGATTCAAAATGTCAATTGGATCGTGCCTCATGTTGAATAACCACTTTTTAAACCCTCACAGTGACCAAAATTGCCATTTTTACAGAGTTTTCCTTACTCAAAAGCTTCAATTTTGACCCGTTTCAGGCACAGAAATGACTTTAAACACACTTATTTTAGTTGAAAAAGTCATAATTCACATCCAACAGTCATTAAGAGTCAAGAGATTAAATGTTAAAATTTCATCATTATAGACCATTTTGGGAACGTTCGACATGTCCGGAGTCATCGTTTTTCATCCGAAAATTGATTTTTTGGACTGTACCCAAAATGATTCAAAATGTCAATTGGATCGTGCCTCATGTTGAATAACCACTTTTTAAACCCTCACAGTGACCAAAAGTGCCATTTTTACAGAGTTTTGCTTACTCAAAAGCTTCAATTTTGACCCGTTTCAGGCACAGAAATGACTTTAAACACACGTATTTTAGTTGAAAAAGTCATAATTCACATCCAACAGTCATTTAGAGTCAAAAGATTAAATGTTAAACTCTCATCATTATAGACCATTTTGGGAACGTTCGACATGTCCGGAGTCATCGTTTTTCATCCGAAAATTGATTTTTTGGACTGTACCCAAAATGATTCAAAATGTAAATTAGATCGTGCCTCATGTTGAATAACCACTTTTTAAACCCTCGCAGTGACCAAAAGTGCCATTTTTACAGAGTTTTGCTTACTCAAAAGCTTCAATTTTGACCCGTTTCAGGCACAGAAATGACTTTAAACACACGTATTTTAGTTGAAAAAGTCATAATTCACATCCAACAGTCATTTAGAGTCAAAAGATTAAATGTTAAAATGTCATCATTATAGACCATTTTGGGAACGTTCGGCATGTCCGGAGTCATCGTTTTTCATCCGAAAATTGATTTTTTGGACTGTACCAAAAATGATTCAAAATGTCAATTGGATCGTGCCTCATGTTGAATAACCACTTTTTAAACCCTCACAGTGACCAAAATTGCCATTTTTACAGAGTTTTGCTTACTCAAAAGCTTCAATTTTGACCCGTTTCAGGCACAGAAAGGACTTTAAACACACTTATTTTAGTTGAAAATGTCATAATGCACATCCAACAGTCATTTAGAGTCAAAAGATTAAATGTTAAAATTTCATCATTATAGACCATTTTGGGAACGTTCGGCATGTCCGGAGTCATCGTTTTTCATCCGAAAATTGATTTTTTGGACTGTACCAAAAATGATTCAAAATGTCAATTGGATCGTGCCTCATGTTGAATAACCACTTTTTAAACCCTCACAGTGACCAAAATTGCCATTTTTACAGAGTTTTCCTTACTCAAAAGCTTCAATTTTGACCCGTTTCAGGCACAGAAATGACTTTAAACACACTTATTTTAGTTGAAAAAGTCATAATTCACATCCAACAGTCATTAAGAGTCAAGAGATTAAATGTTAAAATTTCATCATTATAGACCATTTTGGGAACGTTCGACATGTCCGGAGTCATCGTTTTTCATCCGAAAATTGATTTTTTGGACTGTACCCAAAATGATTCAAAATGTCAATTGGATCGTGCCTCATGTTGAATAACCACTTTTTAAACCCTCACAGTGACCAAAAGTGCCATTTTTACAGAGTTTTGCTTACTCAAAAGCTTCAATTTTGACCCGTTTCAGGCACAGAAATGACTTTAAACACACGTATTTTAGTTGAAAAAGTCATAATTCACATCCAACAGTCATTTAGAGTCAAAAGATTAAATTTTTAATTTTACCATTATAGACCATTTTGGGAACGTTCTGCATGTCCGGAGTCATAGTTTTTCATCCGAAAATTGATTTTTTGGACTGTACCAAAAATGATTCAAAATGTCAATTGGATCGTGCCTCATGTTGAATAACCACTTTTTAAACCCTCACAGAGACCAAAAGTGCCATTTTTACAGAGTTTTGCTTACTCAAAAGCTTCAATTTTGACCCGTTTCAGGCACAGAAATGACTTTAAACACACTTATTTTAGTTGAAAAAGTCATAATTCACATGCAACAGTCATTTAGAGTCAAAAGATTAAATGTTAAAATTTCATCATTATAGACCATTTTGGGAACGTTCGACATGTCCGGAGTCATCGTTTTTCATCCGAAAATTGATTTTTTGGACTGTACCCAAAATGATTCAAAATGTCAATTGGATCGTGCCTCATGTTGAATAACCACTTTTTAAACCCTCACAGTGACCAAAAGTGCCATTTTTACAGAGTTTTGCTTACTCAAAAGCTTCAATTTTGACCCGTTTCAGGCACAGAAATGACTTTAAACACACGTATTTTAGTTGAAAAAGTCATAATTCACATCCAACAGTCATTTAGAGTCAAAAGATTAAATGTTAAAATTTCATCATTATAGACCATTTTGGGAACGTTCGGCATGTCCGGAGTCATAGTTTTTCATCCGAAAATTGATTTTTTGGACTGTACCAAAAATGATTCAAAATGTCAATTGGATCGTGCCTCATGTTGAATAACCACTTTTTAAACCCTCACAGTGACCAAAATTGCCATTTTTACAGAGTTTTCCTTACTCAAAAGCTTCAATTTTGACCCGTTTCAGGCACAGAAATGACTTTAAACACACTTATTTTAGTTGAAAAAGTCATAATTCACATCCAACAGTCATTTAGAGTCAAAAGATTAAATGTTAAAATTTCATCATTATAGACCATTTTGGGAACGTTCGACATGTCCGGAGTCATCGTTTTTCATCCGAAAATTGATTTTTTGGACTGTACCCAAAATGATTCAAAATGTCAATTGGATCGTGCCTCATGTTGAATAACCACTTTTTAAACCCTCACAGTGACCAAAAGTGCCATTTTTACAGAGTTTTGCTTACTCAAAAGCTTCAATTTTGACCCGTTTCAGGCACAGAAATGACTTTAAACACACGTATTTTAGTTGAAAAAGTCATAATTCACATCCAACAGTCCTTTAGAGTTAAAAGATTAAATGTTAAAATTTCATCATTATAGACCATTTTGGGAACGTTCGGCATGTCCGGAGTCATCGTTTTTCATCCGAAAATTGATTTTTTGGACTGTACCAAAAATGATTCAAAATGTCAATTGGATCGTGCCTCATGTTGAATAACCACTTTTTAAACCCTCACAGTGACCAAAATTGCCATTTTTACAGAGTTTTCCTTACTCAAAAGCTTCAATTTTGACCCGTTTCAGGCACAGAAATGACTTTAAACACACTTATTTTAGTTGAAAAAGTCATAATTCACATCCAACAGTCATTAAGAGACAAGAGATTAAATGTTAAAATTTCATCATTATAGACCATTTTGGGAACGTTCGACATGTCCGGAGTCATCGTTTTTCATCCGAAAATTGATTTTTTGGACTGTACCCAAAATGATTCAAAATGTCAATTGGATCGTGCCTCATGTTGAATAACCACTTTTTAAACCCTCACAGTGACCAAAAGTGCCATTTTTACAGAGATTTGCTTACTCAAAAGCTTCAATTTTGACCCGTTTCAGGCACAGAAATGACTTTAAACACACGTATTTTAGTTGAAAAAGTCATAATTCACATCCAACAGTCATTTAGAGTCAAAAGATTAAATGTTAAAATGTCATCATTATAGACCATTTGGGGAACGTTCGGCATGTCCGGAGTCATCGTTTTTCATCCGAAAATTGATTTTTTGGACTGTACCAAAAATGATTCAAAATGTCAATTGGATCGTGCCTCATGTTGAATAACCACTTTTTAAACCCTCACAGTGACCAAAATTGCCATTTTTACAGAGTTTTCCTTACTCAAAAGCTTCAATTTTGACCCGTTTCAGGCACAGAAATGACTTTAAACACACTTATTTTAGTTGAAAAAGTCATAATTCACATCCAACAGTCATTAAGAGACAAGAGATTAAATGTTAAAATTTCATCATTATAGACCATTTTGGGAACGTTCGACATGTCCGGAGTCATCGTTTTTCATCCGAAAATTGATTTTTTGGACTGTACCCAAAATGATTCAAAATGTCAATTGGATCGTGCCTCATGTTGAATAACCACTTTTTGAACCCTCACAGTGACCAAAAGTGCCATTTTTACAGAGTTTTGCTTACTCAAAAGCTTCAATTTTGACCCGTTTCAGGCACAGAAATGACTTTAAACACACTTATTTTAGTTGAAAAAGTCATATAGCACATCCAACAGTCATTTAGAGTCAAAAGATTAAATGTTAAAATTTCATCATTATAGACCATTTTGGGAACGTTCGGCATGTCCGGAGTCATCGTTTTTCATCCGAAAATTGATTTTTTGGACTGTACCAAAAATGATTCAAAATGTCAATTGGATCGTGCCTCATGTTGAATAACCACTTTTTAAACCCTCACAGTGACCAAAATTGCCATTTTTACAGAGTTTTCCTTACTCAAAAGCTTCAATTTTGACCCGTTTCAGGCACAGAAATGACTTTAAACACACTTATTTTAGTTGAAAAAGTCATAATTCACATCCAACAGTCATTAAGAGTCAAGAGATTAAATGTTAAAATTTCATCATTATAGACCATTTTGGGAACGTTCGACATGTCCGGAGTCATCGTTTTTCATCCGAAAATTGATTTTTTGGACTGTACCCAAAATGATTCAAAATGTCAATTGGATCGTGCCTCATGTTGAATAACCACTTTTTAAACCCTCACAGTGACCAAAAGTGCCATTTTTACAGAGTTTTGCTTACTCAAAAGCTTCAATTTTGACCCGTTTCAGGCACAGAAATGACTTTAAACACACGTATTTTAGTTGAAAAAGTCATAATTCACATCCAACAGTCATTTAGAGTCAAAAGATTAAATGTTAAACTCTCATCATTATAGACCATTTTGGGAACGTTCGACGTGTCCGGAGTCATCGTTTTTCATCCGAAAATTGATTTTTTGGACTGTACCCAAAATGATTCAAAATGTAAATTAGATCGTGCCTCATGTTGAATAACCACTTTTTAAACCCTCACAGTGACCAAAAGTGCCATTTTTACAGAGTTTTGCTTACTCAAAAGCTTCAATTTTGACCCGTTTCAGGCACAGAAATGACTTTAAACACACGTATTTTAGTTGAAAAAGTCATAATTCACATCCAACAGTCATTTAGAGTCAAAAGATTAAATGTTAAAATGTCATCATTATAGACCATTTTGGGAACGTTCGGCATGTCCGGAGTCATCGTTTTTCATCCGAAAATTGATTTTTTGGACTGTACCAAAAATGATTCAAAATGTCAATTGGATCGTGCCTCATGTTGAATAACCACTTTTTAAACCCTCACAGTGACCAAAATTGCCATTTTTACAGAGTTTTGCTTACTCAAAAGCTTCAATTTTGACCCGTTTCAGGCACAGAAAGGACTTTAAACACACTTATTTTAGTTGAAAATGTCATAATGCACATCCAACAGGCATTTAGAGTCAAAAGATTACATGTTAAAATTTCATCATTATAGACCATTTTGGGAACGTTCGGCATGTCCGGAGTCATCGTTTTTCATCCGAAAATTGATTTTTTGGACTGTACCAAAAATGATTCAAAATGTCAATTGGATCGTGCCTCATGTTGAATAACCACTTTTTAAACCCTCACAGTGACCAAAATTGCCATTTTTACAGAGTTTTCCTTACTCAAAAGCTTCAATTTTGACCCGTTTCAGGCACAGAAATGACTTTAAACACACTTATTTTAGTTGAAAAAGTCATAATTCACATCCAACAGTCATTAAGAGTCAAGAGATTAAATGTTAAAATTTCATCATTATAGAACATTTTGGGAACGTTCGACATGTCCGGAGTCATCGTTTTTCATCCGAAAATTGATTTTTTGGACTGTACCCAAAATGATTCAAAATGTCAATTGGATCGTGCCTCATGTTGAATAACCACTTTTTAAACCCTCACAGTGACCAAAAGTGCCATTTTTACAGAGTTTTGCTTACTCAAAAGCTTCAATTTTGACCCGTTTCAGGCACAGAAATGACTTTAAACACACGTATTTTAGTTGAAAAAGTCATAATTCACATCCAACAGTCATTTAGAGTCAAAAGATTAAATTTTAAATTTTAACATTATAGACCATTTTGGGAACGTTCTGCATGTCCGGAGTCATAGTTTTTCATCCGAAAATTGATTTTTTGGACTGTACCAAAAATGATTCAAAATGTCAATTGGATCGTGCCTCATGTTGAATAACCACTTTTTAAACCCTCACAGAGACCAAAAGTGCCATTTTTACAGAGTTTTGCTTACTCAAAAGCTTCAATTTTGACCCGTTTCAGGCACAGAAATGACTTTAAACACACTTATTTTAGTTGAAAAAGTCATAATTCACATCCAATAGTCATTTAGAGTCAAAAGATTAAATGTTAAAATTTCATCATTATAGACCATTTTGGGAACGTTCGAAATGTCCGGAGTCATCGTTTTTCATCCGAAAATTGATTTTTTGGACTGTACCCAAAATGATTCAAAATGTCAATTGGATCGTGCCTCATGTTGAATAACCACTTTTTAAACCCTCACAGTGACCAAAAGTGCCATTTTTACAGAGTTTTGCTTACTCAAAAGCTTCAATTTTGACCCGTTTCAGGCACAGAAATGACTTTAAACACACGTATTTTAGTTGAAAAAGTCATAATTCACATCCAACAGTCATTTAGAGTCAAAAGATTAAATGTTAAAATTTCATCATTATAGACCATTTTGGGAACGTTCGGCATGTCCGGAGTCATAGTTTTTCATCCGAAAATTGATTTTTTGGACTGTACCAAAAATGATTCAAAATGTCAATTGGATCGTGCCTCATGTTGAATAACCACTTTTTAAACCCTCACAGTGACCAAAATTGCCATTTTTACAGAGTTTTCCTTACTCAAAAGCTTCAATTTTGACCCGTTTCAGGCACAGAAATGACTTTAAACACACTTATTTTAGTTGAAAAAGTCATAATTCACATCCAACAGTCATTTAGAGTCAAAAGATTAAATGTTAAAATTTCATCATTATAGACCATTTTGGGAACGTTCGACATGTCCGGAGTCATCGTTTTTCATCCGAAAATTGATTTTTTGGACTGTACCCAAAATGATTCAAAATGTCAATTGGATCGTGCCTCATGTTGAATAACCACTTTTTAAACCCTCACAGTGACCAAAAGTGCCATTTTTACAGAGTTTTGCTTACTCAAAAGCTTCAATTTTGACCCGTTTCAGGCACAGAAATGACTTTAAACACACGTATTTTAGTTGAAAAAGTCATAATTCACATCCAACAGTCCTTTAGAGTCAAAAGATTAAATGTTAAAATTTCATCATTATAGACCATTTTGGGAACGTTCGGCATGTCCGGAGTCATCGTTTTTCATCCGAAAATTGATTTTTTGGACTGTACCAAAAATGATTCAAAATGTCAATTGGATCGTGCCTCATGTTGAATAACCACTTTTTAAACCCTCACAGTGACCAAAATTGCCATTTTTACAGAGTTTTCCTTACTCAAAAGCTTCAATTTTGACCCGTTTCAGGCACAGAAATGACTTTAAACACACTTATTTTAGTTGAAAAAGTCATAATTCACATCCAACAGTCATTAAGAGACAAGAGATTAAATGTTAAAATTTCATCATTATAGACCATTTTGGGAACGTTCGACATGTCCGGAGTCATCGTTTTTCATCCGAAAATTGATTTTTTGGACTGTACCCAAAATGATTCAAAATGTCAATTGGATCGTGCCTCATGTTGAATAACCACTTTTTAAACCCTCACAGTGACCAAAAGTGCCATTTTTACAGAGTTTTGCTTACTCAAAAGCTTCAATTTTGACCCGTTTCAGGCACAGAAATGACTTTAAACACACGTATTTTAGTTGAAAAAGTCATAATTCACATCCAACAGTCATTTAGAGTCAAAAGATTAAATGTTAAAATTTCATCATTATAGACCATTTTGGGAACGTTCGACATGTCCGGAGTCATCGTTTTTCATCCGAAAATTGATTTTTTGGACTGTACCAAAAATGATTCAAAATGTCAATTGGATCGTGCCTCATGTTGAATAACCACTTTTTAAACCCTCACAGTGACCAAAATTGCCATTTTTACAGAGTTTTGCTTACACAAAAGCTTCAATTTTGACCCGTTTCAGGCACAGAAAGGACTTTAAACACACTTATTTTAGTTGAAAAAGTCATAATTCACATCCAACAGTCATTAAGAGACAAGAGATTAAATGTTAAAATTTCATCATTATAGACCATTTTGGGAACGTTCGACATGTCCGGAGTCATCGTTTTTCATCCGAAAATTGATTTTTTGGACTGTACCCAAAATGATTCAAAATGTCAATTGGATCGTGCCTCATGTTGAATAACCACTTTTTAAACCCTCACAGTGACCAAAAGTGCCATTTTTACAGAGTTTTGCTTACTCAAAAGCTTCAATTTTGACCCGTTTCAGGCACAGAAATGACTTTAAACACACGTATTTTAGTTGAAAAAGTCATAATTCACATCCAACAGTCCTTTAGAGTCAAAAGATTAAATGTTAAAATTTCATCATTATAGACCATTTTGGGAACGTTCGGCATGTCCGGAGTCATCGTTTTTCATCCGAAAATTGATTTTTTGGACTGTACCAAAAATGATTCAAAATGTCAATTGGATCGTGCCTCATGTTGAATAACCACTTTTTAAACCCTCACAGTGACCAAAAGTGCCATTTTTACAGAGTTTTGCTTACTCAAAAGCTTCAATTTTGACCCGTTTCAGGCACAGAAATGACTTTAAACACACGTATTTTAGTTGAAAAAGTCATAATTCACATCCAACAGTCATTTAGAGTCAAAAGATTAAATGTTAAAATTTCATCATTATAGACCATTTTGGGAACGTTCGACATGTCCGGAGTCATCGTTTTTCATCCGAAAATTGATTTTTTGGACTGTACCAAAAATGATTCAAAATGTCAATTGGATCGTGCCTCATGTTGAATAACCACTTTTTAAACCCTCACAGTGACCAAAATTGCCATTTTTACAGAGTTTTGCTTACACAAAAGCTTCAATTTTGACCCGTTTCAGGCACAGAAAGGACTTTAAACACACTTATTTTAGTTGAAAAAGTCATAATTCACATCCAACAGTCATTAAGAGACAAGAGATTAAATGTTAAAATTTCATCATTATAGACCATTTTGGGAACGTTCGACATGTCCGGAGTCATCGTTTTTCATCCGAAAATTGATTTTTTGGACTGTACCCAAAATGATTCAAAATGTCAATTGGATCGTGCCTCATGTTGAATAACCACTTTTTAAACCCTCACAGTGACCAAAAGTGCCATTTTTACAGAGTTTTGCTTACTCAAAAGCTTCAATTTTGACCCGTTTCAGGCACAGAAATGACTTTAAACACACGTATTTTAGTTGAAAAAGTCATAATTCACATCCAACAGTCCTTTAGAGTCAAAAGATTAAATGTTAAAATTTCATCATTATAGACCATTTTGGGAACGTTCGACATGTCCGGAGTCATCGTTTTTCATCCGAAAATTGATTTTTTGGACTGTACCCAAAATGATTCAAAATGTCAATTGGATCGTGCCTCATGTTGAATAACCACTTTTTAAACCCTCACAGTGACCAAAATTGCCATTTTTACAGAGTTTTCCTTACTCAAAAGCTTCAATTTTGACCCGTTTCAGGCACAGAAATGACTTTAAACACACTTATTTTAGTTGAAAAAGTCATAATTCACATCCAACAGTCATTAAGAGTCAAGAGATTAAATGTTAAAATTTCATCATTATAGACCATTTTGGGAACGTTCGACATGTCCGGAGTCATCGTTTTTCATCCGAAAATTGATTTTTTGGACTGTACCCAAAATGATTCAAAATGTCAATTGGATCGTGCCTCATGTTGAATAACCACTTTTTAAACCCTCACAGTGACCAAAAGTGCCATTTTTACAGAGTTTTGCTTACTCAAAAGCTTCAATTTTGACCCGTTTCAGGCACAGAAATGACTTTAAACACACGTATTTTAGTTGAAAAAGTCATAATTCACATCCAACAGTCATTTAGAGTCAAAAGATTAAATGTTAAACTCTCATCATTATAGACCATTTTGGGAACGTTCGACATGTCCGGAGTCATCGTTTTTCATCCGAAAATTGATTTTTTGGACTGTACCCAAAATGATTCAAAATGTAAATTAGATCGTGCCTCATGTTGAATAACCACTTTTTAAACCCTCACAGTGACCAAAAGTGCCATTTTTACAGAGTTTTGCTTACTCAAAAGCTTCAATTTTGACCCGTTTCAGGCACAGAAATGACTTTAAACACACGTATTTTAGTTGAAAAAGTCATAATTCACATCCAACAGTCATTTAGAGTCAAAAGATTAAATGTTAAAATGTCATCATTATAGACCATTTTGGGAACGTTCGGCATGTCCAGAGTCATCGTTTTTCATCCGAAAATTGATTTTTTGGACTGTACCAAAAATGATTCAAAATGTCAATTGGATCGTGCCTCATGTTGAATAACCACTTTTTAAACCCTCACAGTGACCAAAATTGCCATTTTTACAGAGTTTTGCTTACTCAAAAGCTTCAATTTTGACCCGTTTCAGGCACAGAAAGGACTTTAAACACACTTATTTTAGTTGAAAATGTCATAATGCACATCCAACAGTCATTTAGAGTCAAAAGATTAAATGTTAAAATTTCATCATTATAGACCATTTTGGGAACGTTCGGCATGTCCGGAGTCATCGTTTTTCATCCGAAAATTGATTTTTTGGACTGTACCAAAAATGATTCAAAATGTCAATTGGATCGTGCCTCATGTTGAATAACCACTTTTTAAACCCTCACAGTGACCAAAATTGCCATTTTTACAGAGTTTTCCTTACTCAAAAGCTTCAATTTTGACCCGTTTCAGGCACAGAAATGACTTTAAACACACTTATTTTAGTTGAAAAAGTCATAATTCACATCCAACAGTCATTAAGAGTCAAGAGATTAAATGTTAAAATTTCATCATTATAGACCATTTTGGGAACGTTCGACATGTCCGGAGTCATCGTTTTTCATCCGAAAATTGATTTTTTGGACTGTACCCAAAATGATTCAAAATGTCAATTGGATCGTGCCTCATGTTGAATAACCACTTTTTAAACCCTCACAGTGACCAAAAGTGCCATTTTTACAGAGTTTTGCTTACTCAAAAGCTTCAATTTTGACCCGTTTCAGGCACAGAAATGACTTTAAACACACGTATTTTAGTTGAAAAAGTCATAATTCACATCCAACAGTCATTTAGAGTCAAAAGATTAAATGTTAAACTCTCATCATTATAGACCATTTTGGGAACGTTCGACATGTCCGGAGTCATCGTTTTTCATCCGAAAATTGATTTTTTGGACTGTACCCAAAATGATTCAAAATGTAAATTAGATCGTGCCTCATGTTGAATAACCACTTTTTAAACCCTCACAGTGACCAAAAGTGCCATTTTTACAGAGTTTTGCTTACTCAAAAGCTTCAATTTTGACCCGTTTCAGGCACAGAAATGACTTTAAACACACGTATTTTAGTTGAAAAAGTCATAATTCACATCCAACAGTCATTTAGAGTCAAAAGATTAAATGTTAAAATGTCATCATTATAGACCATTTTGGGAACGTTCGGCATGTCCGGAGTCATCGTTTTTCATCCGAAAATTGATTTTTTGGACTGTACCAAAAATGATTCAAAATGTCAATTGGATCGTGCCTCATGTTGAATAACCACTTTTTAAACCCTCACAGTGACCAAAATTGCCATTTTTACAGAGTTTTGCTTACTCAAAAGCTTCAATTTTGACCCGTTTCAGGCACAGAAAGGACTTTAAACACACTTATTTTAGTTGAAAATGTCATAATGCACATCCAACAGTCATTTAGAGTCAAAAGATTAAATGTTAAAATTTCATCATTATAGACCATTTTGGGAACGTTCGGCATGTCCGGAGTCATCGTTTTTCATCCGAAAATTGATTTTTTGGACTGTACCAAAAATGATTCAAAATGTCAATTGGATCGTGCCTCATGTTGAATAACCACTTTTTAAACCCTCACAGTGACCAAAATTGCCATTTTTACAGAGTTTTCCTTACTCAAAAGCTTCAATTTTGACCCGTTTCAGGCACAGAAATGACTTTAAACACACTTATTTTAGTTGAAAAAGTCATAATTCACATCCAACAGTCATTAAGAGTCAAGAGATTAAATGTTAAAATTTCATCATTATAGACCATTTTGGGAACGTTCGACATGTCCGGAGTCATCGTTTTTCATCCGAAAATTGATTTTTTGGACTGTACCCAAAATGATTCAAAATGTCAATTGGATCGTGCCTCATGTTGAATAACCACTTTTTAAACCCTCACAGTGACCAAAAGTGCCATTTTTACAGAGTTTTGCTTACTCAAAAGCTTCAATTTTGACCCGTTTCAGGCACAGAAATGACTTTAAACACACGTATTTTAGTTGAAAAAGTCATAATTCACATCCAACAGTCATTTAGAGTCAAAAGATTAAATTTTTAATTTTAACATTATAGACCATTTTGGGAACGTTCTGCATGTCCGGAGTCATAGTTTTTCATCCGAAAATTGATTTTTTGGACTGTACCAAAAATGATTCAAAATGTCAATTGGATCGTGCCTCATGTTGAATAACCACTTTTTAAACCCTCACAGAGACCAAAAGTGCCATTTTTACAGAGTTTTGCTTACTCAAAAGCTTCAATTTTGACCCGTTTCAGGCACAGAAATGACTTTAAACACACTTATTTTAGTTGAAAAAGTCATAATTCACATGCAACAGTCATTTAGAGTCAAAAGATTAAATGTTAAAATTTCATCATTATAGACCATTTTGGGAACGTTCGACATGTCCGGAGTCATCGTTTTTCATCCGAAAATTGATTTTTTGGACTGTACCAAAAATGATTCAAAATGTCAATTGGATCGTGCCTCATGTTGAATAACCACTTTTTAAACCCTCACAGTGACCAAAATTGCCATTTTTACAGAGTTTTGCTTACACAAAAGCTTCAATTTTGACCCGTTTCAGGCACAGAAAGGACTTTAAACACACTTATTTTAGTTGAAAAAGTCATAATGCACATCCAACAGTCATTTAGAGTCAAAAGATTAAATGTTAAAATTTCATCATTATAGACCATTTTGGGAACGTTCGGCATGTCCGGAGTCATCGTTTTTCATCCGAAAATTGATTTTTTGGACTGTACCAAAAATGATTCAAAATGTCAATTGGATCGTGCCTCATGTTGAATAACCACTTTTTAAACCCTCACAGTGACCAAAATTGCCATTTTTACAGAGTTTTCCTTACTCAAAAGCTTCAATTTTGACCCGTTTCAGGCACAGAAATGACTTTAAACACACTTATTTTAGTTGAAAAAGTCATAATTCACATCCAACAGTCATTAAGAGACAAGAGATTAAATGTTAAAATTTCATCATTATAGACCATTTTGGGAACGTTCGACATGTCCGGAGTCATCGTTTTTCATCCGAAAATTGATTTTTTGGACTGTACCCAAAATGATTCAAAATGTCAATTGGATCGTGCCTCATGTTGAATAACCACTTTTTAAACCCTCACAGTGACCAAAAGTGCCATTTTTACAGAGATTTGCTTACTCAAAAGCTTCAATTTTGACCCGTTTCAGGCACAGAAATGACTTTAAACACACGTATTTTAGTTGAAAAAGTCATAATTCACATCCAACAGTCATTTAGAGTCAAAAGATTAAATGTTAAAATGTCATCATTATAGACCATTTGGGGAACGTTCGGCATGTCCGGAGTCATCGTTTTTCATCCGAAAATTGATTTTTTGGACTGTACCAAAAATGATTCAAAATGTCAATTGGATCGTGCCTCATGTTGAATAACCACTTTTTAAACCCTCACAGTGACCAAAATTGCCATTTTTACAGAGTTTTCCTTACTCAAAAGCTTCAATTTTGACCCGTTTCAGGCACAGAAATGACTTTAAACACACTTATTTTAGTTGAAAAAGTCATAATTCACATCCAACAGTCATTAAGAGACAAGAGATTAAATGTTAAAATTTCATCATTATAGACCATTTTGGGAACGTTCGACATGTCCGGAGTCATCGTTTTTCATCCGAAAATTGATTTTTTGGACTGTACCCAAAATGATTCAAAATGTCAATTGGATCGTGCCTCATGTTGAATAACCACTTTTTGAACCCTCACAGTGACCAAAAGTGCCATTTTTACAGAGTTTTGCTTACTCAAAAGCTTCAATTTTGACCCGTTTCAGGCACAGAAATGACTTTAAACACACTTATTTTAGTTGAAAAAGTCATATAGCACATCCAACAGTCATTTAGAGTCAAAAGATTAAATGTTAAAATTTCATCATTATAGACCATTTTGGGAACGTTCGGCATGTCCGGAGTCATCGTTTTTCATCCGAAAATTGATTTTTTGGACTGTACCAAAAATGATT
This sequence comes from Lissotriton vulgaris, assembly GCF_964263255.1. NCBI lineage: Eukaryota > Metazoa > Chordata > Amphibia > Caudata > Salamandridae > Lissotriton > Lissotriton vulgaris. The sequence continues at coordinate 196,500 of NW_028248500.1, read as the reverse complement.
CAAAATGTCAATTGGATCGTGCCTCATGTTGAATAACCACTTTTTAAACCCTCACAGTGACCAAAATTGCCATTTTTACAGAGTTTTCCTTACTCAAAAGCTTCAATTTTGACCCGTTTCAGGCACAGAAATGACTTTAAACACACTTATTTTAGTTGAAAAAGTCATAATTCACATCCAACAGTCATTAAGAGTCAAGAGATTAAATGTTAAAATTTCATCATTATAGACCATTTTGGGAACGTTCGACATGTCCGGAGTCATCGTTTTTCATCCGAAAATTGATTTTTTGGACTGTACCCAAAATGATTCAAAATGTCAATTGGATCGTGCCTCATGTTGAATAACCACTTTTTAAACCCTCACAGTGACCAAAAGTGCCATTTTTACAGAGTTTTGCTTACTCAAAAGCTTCAATTTTGACCCGTTTCAGGCACAGAAATGACTTTAAACACACGTATTTTAGTTGAAAAAGTCATAATTCACATCCAACAGTCATTTAGAGTCAAAAGATTAAATGTTAAACTCTCATCATTATAGACCATTTTGGGAACGTTCGACGTGTCCGGAGTCATCGTTTTTCATCCGAAAATTGATTTTTTGGACTGTACCCAAAATGATTCAAAATGTAAATTAGATCGTGCCTCATGTTGAATAACCACTTTTTAAACCCTCACAGTGACCAAAAGTGCCATTTTTACAGAGTTTTGCTTACTCAAAAGCTTCAATTTTGACCCGTTTCAGGCACAGAAATGACTTTAAACACACGTATTTTAGTTGAAAAAGTCATAATTCACATCCAACAGTCATTTAGAGTCAAAAGATTAAATGTTAAAATGTCATCATTATAGACCATTTTGGGAACGTTCGGCATGTCCGGAGTCATCGTTTTTCATCCGAAAATTGATTTTTTGGACTGTACCAAAAATGATTCAAAATGTCAATTGGATCGTGCCTCATGTTGAATAACCACTTTTTAAACCCTCACAGTGACCAAAATTGCCATTTTTACAGAGTTTTGCTTACTCAAAAGCTTCAATTTTGACCCGTTTCAGGCACAGAAAGGACTTTAAACACACTTATTTTAGTTGAAAATGTCATAATGCACATCCAACAGGCATTTAGAGTCAAAAGATTACATGTTAAAATTTCATCATTATAGACCATTTTGGGAACGTTCGGCATGTCCGGAGTCATCGTTTTTCATCCGAAAATTGATTTTTTGGACTGTACCAAAAATGATTCAAAATGTCAATTGGATCGTGCCTCATGTTGAATAACCACTTTTTAAACCCTCACAGTGACCAAAATTGCCATTTTTACAGAGTTTTCCTTACTCAAAAGCTTCAATTTTGACCCGTTTCAGGCACAGAAATGACTTTAAACACACTTATTTTAGTTGAAAAAGTCATAATTCACATCCAACAGTCATTAAGAGTCAAGAGATTAAATGTTAAAATTTCATCATTATAGAACATTTTGGGAACGTTCGACATGTCCGGAGTCATCGTTTTTCATCCGAAAATTGATTTTTTGGACTGTACCCAAAATGATTCAAAATGTCAATTGGATCGTGCCTCATGTTGAATAACCACTTTTTAAACCCTCACAGTGACCAAAAGTGCCATTTTTACAGAGTTTTGCTTACTCAAAAGCTTCAATTTTGACCCGTTTCAGGCACAGAAATGACTTTAAACACACGTATTTTAGTTGAAAAAGTCATAATTCACATCCAACAGTCATTTAGAGTCAAAAGATTAAATTTTAAATTTTAACATTATAGACCATTTTGGGAACGTTCTGCATGTCCGGAGTCATAGTTTTTCATCCGAAAATTGATTTTTTGGACTGTACCAAAAATGATTCAAAATGTCAATTGGATCGTGCCTCATGTTGAATAACCACTTTTTAAACCCTCACAGAGACCAAAAGTGCCATTTTTACAGAGTTTTGCTTACTCAAAAGCTTCAATTTTGACCCGTTTCAGGCACAGAAATGACTTTAAACACACTTATTTTAGTTGAAAAAGTCATAATTCACATCCAATAGTCATTTAGAGTCAAAAGATTAAATGTTAAAATTTCATCATTATAGACCATTTTGGGAACGTTCGAAATGTCCGGAGTCATCGTTTTTCATCCGAAAATTGATTTTTTGGACTGTACCCAAAATGATTCAAAATGTCAATTGGATCGTGCCTCATGTTGAATAACCACTTTTTAAACCCTCACAGTGACCAAAAGTGCCATTTTTACAGAGTTTTGCTTACTCAAAAGCTTCAATTTTGACCCGTTTCAGGCACAGAAATGACTTTAAACACACGTATTTTAGTTGAAAAAGTCATAATTCACATCCAACAGTCATTTAGAGTCAAAAGATTAAATGTTAAAATTTCATCATTATAGACCATTTTGGGAACGTTCGGCATGTCCGGAGTCATAGTTTTTCATCCGAAAATTGATTTTTTGGACTGTACCAAAAATGATTCAAAATGTCAATTGGATCGTGCCTCATGTTGAATAACCACTTTTTAAACCCTCACAGTGACCAAAATTGCCATTTTTACAGAGTTTTCCTTACTCAAAAGCTTCAATTTTGACCCGTTTCAGGCACAGAAATGACTTTAAACACACTTATTTTAGTTGAAAAAGTCATAATTCACATCCAACAGTCATTTAGAGTCAAAAGATTAAATGTTAAAATTTCATCATTATAGACCATTTTGGGAACGTTCGACATGTCCGGAGTCATCGTTTTTCATCCGAAAATTGATTTTTTGGACTGTACCCAAAATGATTCAAAATGTCAATTGGATCGTGCCTCATGTTGAATAACCACTTTTTAAACCCTCACAGTGACCAAAAGTGCCATTTTTACAGAGTTTTGCTTACTCAAAAGCTTCAATTTTGACCCGTTTCAGGCACAGAAATGACTTTAAACACACGTATTTTAGTTGAAAAAGTCATAATTCACATCCAACAGTCCTTTAGAGTCAAAAGATTAAATGTTAAAATTTCATCATTATAGACCATTTTGGGAACGTTCGGCATGTCCGGAGTCATCGTTTTTCATCCGAAAATTGATTTTTTGGACTGTACCAAAAATGATTCAAAATGTCAATTGGATCGTGCCTCATGTTGAATAACCACTTTTTAAACCCTCACAGTGACCAAAATTGCCATTTTTACAGAGTTTTCCTTACTCAAAAGCTTCAATTTTGACCCGTTTCAGGCACAGAAATGACTTTAAACACACTTATTTTAGTTGAAAAAGTCATAATTCACATCCAACAGTCATTAAGAGACAAGAGATTAAATGTTAAAATTTCATCATTATAGACCATTTTGGGAACGTTCGACATGTCCGGAGTCATCGTTTTTCATCCGAAAATTGATTTTTTGGACTGTACCCAAAATGATTCAAAATGTCAATTGGATCGTGCCTCATGTTGAATAACCACTTTTTAAACCCTCACAGTGACCAAAAGTGCCATTTTTACAGAGTTTTGCTTACTCAAAAGCTTCAATTTTGACCCGTTTCAGGCACAGAAATGACTTTAAACACACGTATTTTAGTTGAAAAAGTCATAATTCACATCCAACAGTCATTTAGAGTCAAAAGATTAAATGTTAAAATTTCATCATTATAGACCATTTTGGGAACGTTCGACATGTCCGGAGTCATCGTTTTTCATCCGAAAATTGATTTTTTGGACTGTACCAAAAATGATTCAAAATGTCAATTGGATCGTGCCTCATGTTGAATAACCACTTTTTAAACCCTCACAGTGACCAAAATTGCCATTTTTACAGAGTTTTGCTTACACAAAAGCTTCAATTTTGACCCGTTTCAGGCACAGAAAGGACTTTAAACACACTTATTTTAGTTGAAAAAGTCATAATTCACATCCAACAGTCATTAAGAGACAAGAGATTAAATGTTAAAATTTCATCATTATAGACCATTTTGGGAACGTTCGACATGTCCGGAGTCATCGTTTTTCATCCGAAAATTGATTTTTTGGACTGTACCCAAAATGATTCAAAATGTCAATTGGATCGTGCCTCATGTTGAATAACCACTTTTTAAACCCTCACAGTGACCAAAAGTGCCATTTTTACAGAGTTTTGCTTACTCAAAAGCTTCAATTTTGACCCGTTTCAGGCACAGAAATGACTTTAAACACACGTATTTTAGTTGAAAAAGTCATAATTCACATCCAACAGTCCTTTAGAGTCAAAAGATTAAATGTTAAAATTTCATCATTATAGACCATTTTGGGAACGTTCGGCATGTCCGGAGTCATCGTTTTTCATCCGAAAATTGATTTTTTGGACTGTACCAAAAATGATTCAAAATGTCAATTGGATCGTGCCTCATGTTGAATAACCACTTTTTAAACCCTCACAGTGACCAAAAGTGCCATTTTTACAGAGTTTTGCTTACTCAAAAGCTTCAATTTTGACCCGTTTCAGGCACAGAAATGACTTTAAACACACGTATTTTAGTTGAAAAAGTCATAATTCACATCCAACAGTCATTTAGAGTCAAAAGATTAAATGTTAAAATTTCATCATTATAGACCATTTTGGGAACGTTCGACATGTCCGGAGTCATCGTTTTTCATCCGAAAATTGATTTTTTGGACTGTACCAAAAATGATTCAAAATGTCAATTGGATCGTGCCTCATGTTGAATAACCACTTTTTAAACCCTCACAGTGACCAAAATTGCCATTTTTACAGAGTTTTGCTTACACAAAAGCTTCAATTTTGACCCGTTTCAGGCACAGAAAGGACTTTAAACACACTTATTTTAGTTGAAAAAGTCATAATTCACATCCAACAGTCATTAAGAGACAAGAGATTAAATGTTAAAATTTCATCATTATAGACCATTTTGGGAACGTTCGACATGTCCGGAGTCATCGTTTTTCATCCGAAAATTGATTTTTTGGACTGTACCCAAAATGATTCAAAATGTCAATTGGATCGTGCCTCATGTTGAATAACCACTTTTTAAACCCTCACAGTGACCAAAAGTGCCATTTTTACAGAGTTTTGCTTACTCAAAAGCTTCAATTTTGACCCGTTTCAGGCACAGAAATGACTTTAAACACACGTATTTTAGTTGAAAAAGTCATAATTCACATCCAACAGTCCTTTAGAGTCAAAAGATTAAATGTTAAAATTTCATCATTATAGACCATTTTGGGAACGTTCGACATGTCCGGAGTCATCGTTTTTCATCCGAAAATTGATTTTTTGGACTGTACCCAAAATGATTCAAAATGTCAATTGGATCGTGCCTCATGTTGAATAACCACTTTTTAAACCCTCACAGTGACCAAAATTGCCATTTTTACAGAGTTTTCCTTACTCAAAAGCTTCAATTTTGACCCGTTTCAGGCACAGAAATGACTTTAAACACACTTATTTTAGTTGAAAAAGTCATAATTCACATCCAACAGTCATTAAGAGTCAAGAGATTAAATGTTAAAATTTCATCATTATAGACCATTTTGGGAACGTTCGACATGTCCGGAGTCATCGTTTTTCATCCGAAAATTGATTTTTTGGACTGTACCCAAAATGATTCAAAATGTCAATTGGATCGTGCCTCATGTTGAATAACCACTTTTTAAACCCTCACAGTGACCAAAAGTGCCATTTTTACAGAGTTTTGCTTACTCAAAAGCTTCAATTTTGACCCGTTTCAGGCACAGAAATGACTTTAAACACACGTATTTTAGTTGAAAAAGTCATAATTCACATCCAACAGTCATTTAGAGTCAAAAGATTAAATGTTAAACTCTCATCATTATAGACCATTTTGGGAACGTTCGACATGTCCGGAGTCATCGTTTTTCATCCGAAAATTGATTTTTTGGACTGTACCCAAAATGATTCAAAATGTAAATTAGATCGTGCCTCATGTTGAATAACCACTTTTTAAACCCTCACAGTGACCAAAAGTGCCATTTTTACAGAGTTTTGCTTACTCAAAAGCTTCAATTTTGACCCGTTTCAGGCACAGAAATGACTTTAAACACACGTATTTTAGTTGAAAAAGTCATAATTCACATCCAACAGTCATTTAGAGTCAAAAGATTAAATGTTAAAATGTCATCATTATAGACCATTTTGGGAACGTTCGGCATGTCCAGAGTCATCGTTTTTCATCCGAAAATTGATTTTTTGGACTGTACCAAAAATGATTCAAAATGTCAATTGGATCGTGCCTCATGTTGAATAACCACTTTTTAAACCCTCACAGTGACCAAAATTGCCATTTTTACAGAGTTTTGCTTACTCAAAAGCTTCAATTTTGACCCGTTTCAGGCACAGAAAGGACTTTAAACACACTTATTTTAGTTGAAAATGTCATAATGCACATCCAACAGTCATTTAGAGTCAAAAGATTAAATGTTAAAATTTCATCATTATAGACCATTTTGGGAACGTTCGGCATGTCCGGAGTCATCGTTTTTCATCCGAAAATTGATTTTTTGGACTGTACCAAAAATGATTCAAAATGTCAATTGGATCGTGCCTCATGTTGAATAACCACTTTTTAAACCCTCACAGTGACCAAAATTGCCATTTTTACAGAGTTTTCCTTACTCAAAAGCTTCAATTTTGACCCGTTTCAGGCACAGAAATGACTTTAAACACACTTATTTTAGTTGAAAAAGTCATAATTCACATCCAACAGTCATTAAGAGTCAAGAGATTAAATGTTAAAATTTCATCATTATAGACCATTTTGGGAACGTTCGACATGTCCGGAGTCATCGTTTTTCATCCGAAAATTGATTTTTTGGACTGTACCCAAAATGATTCAAAATGTCAATTGGATCGTGCCTCATGTTGAATAACCACTTTTTAAACCCTCACAGTGACCAAAAGTGCCATTTTTACAGAGTTTTGCTTACTCAAAAGCTTCAATTTTGACCCGTTTCAGGCACAGAAATGACTTTAAACACACGTATTTTAGTTGAAAAAGTCATAATTCACATCCAACAGTCATTTAGAGTCAAAAGATTAAATGTTAAACTCTCATCATTATAGACCATTTTGGGAACGTTCGACATGTCCGGAGTCATCGTTTTTCATCCGAAAATTGATTTTTTGGACTGTACCCAAAATGATTCAAAATGTAAATTAGATCGTGCCTCATGTTGAATAACCACTTTTTAAACCCTCACAGTGACCAAAAGTGCCATTTTTACAGAGTTTTGCTTACTCAAAAGCTTCAATTTTGACCCGTTTCAGGCACAGAAATGACTTTAAACACACGTATTTTAGTTGAAAAAGTCATAATTCACATCCAACAGTCATTTAGAGTCAAAAGATTAAATGTTAAAATGTCATCATTATAGACCATTTTGGGAACGTTCGGCATGTCCGGAGTCATCGTTTTTCATCCGAAAATTGATTTTTTGGACTGTACCAAAAATGATTCAAAATGTCAATTGGATCGTGCCTCATGTTGAATAACCACTTTTTAAACCCTCACAGTGACCAAAATTGCCATTTTTACAGAGTTTTGCTTACTCAAAAGCTTCAATTTTGACCCGTTTCAGGCACAGAAAGGACTTTAAACACACTTATTTTAGTTGAAAATGTCATAATGCACATCCAACAGTCATTTAGAGTCAAAAGATTAAATGTTAAAATTTCATCATTATAGACCATTTTGGGAACGTTCGGCATGTCCGGAGTCATCGTTTTTCATCCGAAAATTGATTTTTTGGACTGTACCAAAAATGATTCAAAATGTCAATTGGATCGTGCCTCATGTTGAATAACCACTTTTTAAACCCTCACAGTGACCAAAATTGCCATTTTTACAGAGTTTTCCTTACTCAAAAGCTTCAATTTTGACCCGTTTCAGGCACAGAAATGACTTTAAACACACTTATTTTAGTTGAAAAAGTCATAATTCACATCCAACAGTCATTAAGAGTCAAGAGATTAAATGTTAAAATTTCATCATTATAGACCATTTTGGGAACGTTCGACATGTCCGGAGTCATCGTTTTTCATCCGAAAATTGATTTTTTGGACTGTACCCAAAATGATTCAAAATGTCAATTGGATCGTGCCTCATGTTGAATAACCACTTTTTAAACCCTCACAGTGACCAAAAGTGCCATTTTTACAGAGTTTTGCTTACTCAAAAGCTTCAATTTTGACCCGTTTCAGGCACAGAAATGACTTTAAACACACGTATTTTAGTTGAAAAAGTCATAATTCACATCCAACAGTCATTTAGAGTCAAAAGATTAAATTTTTAATTTTAACATTATAGACCATTTTGGGAACGTTCTGCATGTCCGGAGTCATAGTTTTTCATCCGAAAATTGATTTTTTGGACTGTACCAAAAATGATTCAAAATGTCAATTGGATCGTGCCTCATGTTGAATAACCACTTTTTAAACCCTCACAGAGACCAAAAGTGCCATTTTTACAGAGTTTTGCTTACTCAAAAGCTTCAATTTTGACCCGTTTCAGGCACAGAAATGACTTTAAACACACTTATTTTAGTTGAAAAAGTCATAATTCACATGCAACAGTCATTTAGAGTCAAAAGATTAAATGTTAAAATTTCATCATTATAGACCATTTTGGGAACGTTCGACATGTCCGGAGTCATCGTTTTTCATCCGAAAATTGATTTTTTGGACTGTACCAAAAATGATTCAAAATGTCAATTGGATCGTGCCTCATGTTGAATAACCACTTTTTAAACCCTCACAGTGACCAAAATTGCCATTTTTACAGAGTTTTGCTTACACAAAAGCTTCAATTTTGACCCGTTTCAGGCACAGAAAGGACTTTAAACACACTTATTTTAGTTGAAAAAGTCATAATGCACATCCAACAGTCATTTAGAGTCAAAAGATTAAATGTTAAAATTTCATCATTATAGACCATTTTGGGAACATTCGACATGTCCGGAGTCATCGTTTTTCATCCGAAAATTGATTTTTTGGACTGTACCCAAAATGATTCAAAATGTCAATTGGATCGTGCCTTATGTTGAATAACCACTTTTTAAACCCTCACAGTGACCAAAAGTGCCATTTTTACAGAGTTTTGCTTACTCAAAAGCTTCAATTTTGACCCGTTTCAGGCACAGAAATGACTTTAAACACACGTATTTTAGTTGAAAAAGTCATAATTCACATCCAACAGTCATTTAGAGTCAAAAGATTAAATGTTAAAATTTCATCATTATAGACCATTTTGGGAACGTTCGACATGTCCGGAGTCATCGTTTTTCATCCGAAAATTGATTTTTTGGACTGTACCCAAAATGATTCAAAATGTCAATTGGATCATGCCTCTTGTTGAATAACCACTTTTTAAACCCTCACAGTGACCAAAAGTGCCATTTTTACAGAGTTTTGCTTACTCAAAAGCTTCAATTTTGACCCGTTTCAGGCACAGAAATGACTTTAAACACACTTATTTTAGTTGAAAAAGTCATAATTCACATCCAACAGTCATTTAGAGTCAAAAGATTAAATGTTAAAATTTCATCATTATAGACCATTTTGGGAACGTTCGGCATGTCCGGAGTCATCGTTTTTCATCCGAAAATTGATTTTTTGGACTGTACCAAAAATGATTCAAAATGTCAATTGGATCGTGCCTCATGTTGAATAACCACTTTTTAAACCCTCACAGTGACCAAAATTGCCATTTTTACAGAGTTTTCCTTACTCAAAAGCTTCAATTTTGACCCGTTTCAGGCACAGAAATGACTTTAAACACACTTATTTTAGTTGAAAAAGTCATAATTCACATCCAACAGTCATTAAGAGTCAAGAGATTAAATGTTAAAATTTCATCATTATAGACCATTTTGGGAACGTTCGGCATGTCCGGAGTCATCGTTTTTCATCCGAAAATTGATTTTTTGGACTGTACCAAAAATGATTCAAAATGTCAATTGGATCGTGCCTCATGTTGAATAACCACTTTTTAAACCCTCACAGTGACCAAAATTGCCATTTTTACAGAGTTTTCCTTACTCAAAAGCTTCAATTTTGACCCGTTTCAGGCACAGAAATGACTTTAAACACACTTATTTTAGTTGAAAAAGTCATAATTCACATCCAACAGTCATTAAGAGTCAAGAGATTAAATGTTAAAATTTCATCATTATAGACCATTTTGGGAACGTTCGACATGTCCGGAGTCATCGTTTTTCATCCGAAAATTGATTTTTTGGACTGTACCCAAAATGATTCAAAATGTCAATTGGATCGTGCCTCATGTTGAATAACCACTTTTTGAACCCTCACAGTGACCAAAAGTGCCATTTTTACAGAGTTTTGCTTACTCAAAAGCTTCAATTTTGACCCGTTTCAGGCACAGAAATGACTTTAAACACACTTATTTTAGTTGAAAAAGTCATATAGCACATCCAACAGTCATTTAGAGTCAAAAGATTAAATGTTAAAATTTCATCATTATAGACCATTTTGGGAACGTTCGGCATGTCCGGAGTCATCGTTTTTCATCCGAAAATTGATTTTTTGGACTGTACCAAAAATGATTCAAAATGTCAATTGGATCGTGCCTCATGTTGAATAACCACTTTTTAAACCCTCACAGTGACCAAAATTGCCATTTTTACAGAGTTTTCCTTACTCAAAAGCTTCAATTTTGACCCGTTTCAGGCACAGAAATGACTTTAAACACACTTATTTTAGTTGAAAAAGTCATAATTCACATCCAACAGTCATTAAGAGTCAAGAGATTAAATGTTAAAATTTCATCATTATAGACCATTTTGGGAACGTTCGACATGTCCGGAGTCATCGTTTTTCATCCGAAAATTGATTTTTTGGACTGTACCCAAAATGATTCAAAATGTCAATTGGATCGTGCCTCATGTTGAATAACCACTTTTTAAACCCTCACAGTGACCAAAAGTGCCATTTTTACAGAGTTTTGCTTACTCAAAAGCTTCAATTTTGACCCGTTTCAGGCACAGAAATGACTTTAAACACACGTATTTTAGTTGAAAAAGTCATAATTCACATCCAACAGTCATTTAGAGTCAAAAGATTAAATGTTAAACTCTCATCATTATAGACCATTTTGGGAACGTTCGACATGTCCGGAGTCATCGTTTTTCATCCGAAAATTGATTTTTTGGACTGTACCCAAAATGATTCAAAATGTAAATTAGATCGTGCCTCATGTTGAATAACCACTTTTTAAACCCTCACAGTGACCAAAAGTGCCATTTTTACAGAGTTTTGCTTACTCAAAAGCTTCAATTTTGACCCGTTTCAGGCACAGAAATGACTTTAAACACATGTATTTTAGTTGAAAAAGTCATAATTCACATCCAACAGTCATTTAGAGTCAAAAGATTAAATGTTAAAATGTCATCATTATAGACCATTTTGGGAACGTTCGGCATGTCCGGAGTCATCGTTTTTCATCCGAAAATTGATTTTTTGGACTGTACCAAAAATGATTCAAAATGTCAATTGGATCGTGCCTCATGTTGAATAACCACTTTTTAAACCCTCACAGTGACCAAAATTGCAATTTTTACAGAGTTTTGCTTACTCAAAAGCTTCAATTTTGACCCGTTTCAGGCACAGAAAGGACTTTAAACACACTTATTTTAGTTGAAAATGTCATAATGCACATCCAACAGTCATTTAGAGTCAAAAGATTAAATGTTAAAATTTCATCATTATAGACCATTTTGGGAACGTTCGGCATGTCCGGAGTCATCGTTTTTCATCCGAAAATTGATTTTTTGGACTGTACCAAAAATGATTCAAAATGTCAATTGGATCGTGCCTCATGTTGAATAACCACTTTTTAAACCCTCACAGTGACCAAAATTGCCATTTTTACAGAGTTTTCCTTACTCAAAAGCTTCAATTTTGACCCGTTTCAGGCACAGAAATGACTTTAAACACACTTATTTTAGTTGAAAAAGTCATAATTCACATCCAACAGTCATTAAGAGTCAAGAGATTAAATGTTAAAATTTCATCATTATAGACCATTTTGGGAACGTTCGACATGTCCGGAGTCATCGTTTTTCATCCGAAAATTGATTTTTTGGACTGTACCCAAAATGATTCAAAATGTCAATTGGATCGTGCCTCATGTTGAATAACCACTTTTTAAACCCTCACAGTGACCAAAAGTGCCATTTTTACAGAGTTTTGCTTACTCAAAAGCTTCAATTTTGACCCGTTTCAGGCACAGAAATGACTTTAAACACACGTATTTTAGTTGAAAAAGTCATAATTCACATCCAACAGTCATTTAGAGTCAAAAGATTAAATTTTTAATTTTAACATTATAGACCATTTTGGGAACGTTCTGCATGTCCGGAGTCATAGTTTTTCATCCGAAAATTGATTTTTTGGACTGTACCAAAAATGATTCAAAATGTCAATTGGATCGTGCCTCATGTTGAATAACCACTTTTTAAACCCTCACAGAGACCAAAAGTGCCATTTTTACAGAGTTTTGCTTACTCAAAAGCTTCAATTTTGACCCGTTTCAGGCACAGAAATGACTTTAAACACACTTATTTTAGTTGAAAAAGTCATAATTCACATCCAACAGTCATTTAGAGTCAAAAGATTAAATGTTAAAATTTCATCATTATAGACCATTTTGGGAACGTTCGACATGTCCGGAGTCATCGTTTTTCATCCGAAAATTGATTTTTGGACTGTACCCAAAATGATTCAAAATGTCAATTGGATCGTGCCTCATGTTGAATAACCACTTTTTAAACCCTCACAGTGACCAAAAGTGCCATTTTTACAGAGTTTTGCTTACTCAAAAGCTTCAATTTTGACCCGTTTCAGGCACAGAAATGACTTTAAACACACGTATTTTAGTTGAAAAAGTCATAATTCACATCCAACAGTCATTTAGAGTCAAAAGATTAAATGTTAAAATTTCATCATTATAGACCATTTTGGGAACGTTCGACATGTCCGGAGTCATCGTTTTTCATCCGAAAATTGATTTTTTGGACTGTACCAAAAATGATTCAAAATGTCAATTGGATCGTGCCTCATGTTGAATAACCACTTTTTAAACCCTCACAGTGACCAAAATTGCCATTTTTACAGAGTTTTGCTTACACAAAAGCTTCAATTTTGACCCGTTTCAGGCACAGAAAGGACTTTAAACACACTTATTTTAGTTGAAAAAGTCATAATGCACATCCAACAGTCATTTAGAGTCAAAAGATTAAATGTTAAAATTTCATCATTATAGACCATTTTGGGAACATTCGACATGTCCGGAGTCATCGTTTTTCATCCGAAAATTGATTTTTTGGACTGTACCCAAAATGATTCAAAATGTCAATTGGATCGTGCCTCATGTTGAATAACCACTTTTTAAACCCTCACAGTGACCAAAAGTGCCATTTTTACAGAGTTTTGCTTACTCAAAAGCTTCAATTTTGACCCGTTTCAGGCACAGAAATGACTTTAAACACACGTATTTTAGTTGAAAAAGTCATAATTCACATCCAACAGTCATTTAGAGTCAAAAGATTAAATGTTAAAATTTCATCATTATAGACCATTTTGGGAACGTTCGACATGTCCGGAAGTCATCGTTTTTCATCCGAAAATTGATTTTTTGGACTGTACCCAAAATGATTCAAAATGTCAATTGGATCATGCCTCTTGTTGAATAACCACTTTTTAAACCCTCACAGTGACCAAAAGTGCCATTTTTACAGAGTTTTGCTTACTCAAAAGCTTCAATTTTGACCCGTTTCAGGCACAGAAATGACTTTAAACACACTTATTTTAGTTGAAAAAGTCATAATTCACATCCAACAGTCATTTAGAGTCAAAAGATTAAATGTTAAAATTTCATCATTATAGACCATTTTGGGAACGTTCGGCATGTCCGGAGTCATCGTTTTTCATCCGAAAATTGATTTTTTGGACTGTACCAAAAATGATTCAAAATGTCAATTGGATCGTGCCTCATGTTGAATAACCACTTTTTAAACCCTCACAGTGACCAAAATTGCCATTTTTACAGAGTTTTCCTTACTCAAAAGCTTCAATTTTGACCCGTTTCAGGCACAGAAATGACTTTAAACACACTTATTTTAGTTGAAAAAGTCATAATTCACATCCAACAGTCATTAAGAGTCAAGAGATTAAATGTTAAAATTTCATCATTATAGACCATTTTGGGAACGTTCGGCATGTCCGGAGTCATCGTTTTTCATCCGAAAATTGATTTTTTGGACTGTACCAAAAATGATTCAAAATGTCAATTGGATCGTGCCTCATGTTGAATAACCACTTTTTAAACCCTCACAGTGACCAAAAGTGCCATTTTTACAGAGTTTTGCTTACTCAAAAGCTTCAATTTTGACCCGTTTCAGGCACAGAAATGACTTTAAACACACTTATTTTAGTTGAAAAAGTCATAATTCACATCCAACAGTCATTAAGAGTCAAGAGATTAAATGTTAAAATTTCATCATTATAGACCATTTTGGGAACGTTCGGCATGTCCGGAGTCATCGTTTTTCATCCGAAAATTGATTTTTTGGACTGTACCAAAAATGATTCAAAATGTCAATTGGATCGTGCCTCATGTTGAATAACCACTTTTTAAACCCTCACAGTGACCAAAATTGCCATTTTTACAGAGTTTTCCTTACTCAAAAGCTTCAATTTTGACCCGTTTCAGGCACAGAAATGACTTTAAACACACTTATTTTAGTTGAAAAAGTCATAATTCACATCCAACAGTCATTAAGAGTCAAGAGATTAAGTGTTAAAATTTCATCATTATAGACCATTTTGGGAACGTTCGACATGTCCGGAGTCATCGTTTTTCATCCGAAAATTGATTTTTTGGACTGTAAGCCAAAATGATTCAAAATGTCAATTGGATCGTGCCTCATGTTGAATAACCACTTTTTGAACCCTCACAGTGACCAAAAGTGCCATTTTTACAGAGTTTTGCTTACTCAAAAGCTTCAATTTTGACCCGTTTCAGGCACAGAAATGACTTTAAACACACTTATTTTAGTTGAAAAAGTCATATAGCACATCCAACAGTCATTTAGAGTCAAAAGATTAAATGTTAAAATTTCATCATTATAGACCATTTTGGGAACGTTCGGCATGTCCGGAGTCATCGTTTTTCATCCGAAAATTGATTTTTTGGACTGTACCAAAAATGATTCAAAATGTCAATTGGATCGTGCCTCATGTTGAATAACCACTTTTTAAACCCTCACAGTGACCAAAATTGCCATTTTTACAGAGTTTTCCTTACTCAAAAGCTTCAATTTTGACCCGTTTCAGGCACAGAAAGGACTTTAAACACACTTATTTTAGTTGAAAAAGTCATAATGCACATCCAACAGTCATTTAGAGTCAAAAGATTAAATGTTAAAATTTCATCATTATAGACCATTTTGGGAACATTCGACATGTCCGGAGTCATCGTTTTTCATCCGAAAATTGATTTTTTGGACTGTACCCAAAATGATTCAAAATGTCAATTGGATCGTGCCTCATGTTGAATAACCACTTTTTAAACCCTCACAGTGACCAAAAGTGCCATTTTTACAGAGTTTTGCTTACTCAAAAGCTTCAATTTTGACCCGTTTCAGGCACAGAAATGACTTTAAACACACGTATTTTAGTTGAAAAAGTCATAATTCACATCCAACAGTCATTTAGAGTCAAAAGATTAAATGTTAAAATTTCATCATTATAGACCATTTTGGGAACGTTCGACATGTCCGGAGTCATCGTTTTTCATCCGAAAATTGATTTTTTGGACTGTACCCAAAATGATTCAAAATGTCAATTGGATCATGCCTCTTGTTGAATAACCACTTTTTAAACCCTCACAGTGACCAAAAGTGCCATTTTTACAGAGTTTTGCTTACTCAAAAGCTTCAATTTTGACCCGTTTCAGGCACAGAAATGACTTTAAACACACTTATTTTAGTTGAAAAAGTCATAATTCACATCCAACAGTCATTTAGAGTCAAAAGATTAAATGTTAAAATTTCATCATTATAGACCATTTTGGGAACGTTCGGCATGTCCGGAGTCATCGTTTTTCATCCGAAAATTGATTTTTTGGACTGTACCAAAAATGATTCAAAATGTCAATTGGATCGTGCCTCATGTTGAATAACCACTTTTTAAACCCTCACAGTGACCAAAATTGCCATTTTTACAGAGTTTTCCTTACTCAAAAGCTTCAATTTTGACCCGTTTCAGGCACAGAAATGACTTTAAACACACTTATTTTAGTTGAAAAAGTCATAATTCACATCCAACAGTCATTAAGAGTCAAGAGATTAAATGTTAAAATTTCATCATTATAGACCATTTTGGGAACGTTCGGCATGTCCGGAGTCATCGTTTTTCATCCGAAAATTGATTTTTTGGACTGTACCAAAAATGATTCAAAATGTCAATTGGATCGTGCCTCATGTTGAATAACCACTTTTTAAACCCTCACAGTGACCAAAATTGCCATTTTTACAGAGTTTTCCTTACTCAAAAGCTTCAATTTTGACCCGTTTCAGGCACAGAAATGACTTTAAACACACTTATTTTAGTTGAAAAAGTCATAATTCACATCCAACAGTCATTAAGAGTCAAGAGATTAAATGTTAAAATTTCATCATTATAGACCATTTTGGGAACGTTCGACATGTCCGGAGTCATCGTTTTTCATCCGAAAATTGATTTTTTGGACTGTACCCAAAATGATTCAAAATGTCAATTGGATCGTGCCTCATGTTGAATAACCACTTTTTAAACCCTCACAGTGACCAAAATTGCCATTTTTACAGAGTTTTCCTTACTCAAAAGCTTCAATTTTGACCCGTTTCAGGCACAGAAATGACTTTAAACACACTTATTTTAGTTGAAAAAGTCATAATTCACATCCAACAGTCATTAAGAGTCAAGAGATTAAATGTTAAAATTTCATCATTATAGACCATTTTGGGAACGTTCGACATGTCCGGAGTCATCGTTTTTCATCCGAAAATTGATTTTTTGGACTGTACCCAAAATGATTCAAAATGTCAATTGGATCGTGCCTCATGTTGAATAACCACTTTTTAAACCCTCACAGTGACCAAAAGTGCCATTTTTACAGAGTTTTGCTTACTCAAAAGCTTCAATTTTGACCCGTTTCAGGCACAGAAATGACTTTAAACACACGTATTTTAGTTGAAAAAGTCATAATTCACATCCAACAGTCATTTAGAGTCAAAAGATTAAATGTTAAACTCTCATCATTATAGACCATTTTGGGAACGTTCGACATGTCCGGAGTCATCGTTTTTCATCCGAAAATTGATTTTTTGGACTGTACCCAAAATGATTCAAAATGTAAATTAGATCGTGCCTCATGTTGAATAACCACTTTTTAAACCCTCACAGTGACCAAAAGTGCCATTTTTACAGAGTTTTGCTTACTCAAAAGCTTCAATTTTGACCCGTTTCAGGCACAGAAATGACTTTAAACACATGTATTTTAGTTGAAAAAGTCATAATTCACATCCAACAGTCATTTAGAGTCAAAAGATTAAATGTTAAAATGTCATCATTATAGACCATTTTGGGAACGTTCGGCATGTCCGGAGTCATCGTTTTTCATCCGAAAATTGATTTTTTGGACTGTACCAAAAATGATTCAAAATGTCAATTGGATCGTGCCTCATGTTGAATAACCACTTTTTAAACCCTCACAGTGACCAAAATTGCAATTTTTACAGAGTTTTGCTTACTCAAAAGCTTCAATTTTGACCCGTTTCAGGCACAGAAAGGACTTTAAACACACTTATTTTAGTTGAAAATGTCATAATGCACATCCAACAGTCATTTAGAGTCAAAAGATTAAATGTTAAAATTTCATCATTATAGACCATTTTGGGAACGTTCGGCATGTCCGGAGTCATCGTTTTTCATCCGAAAATTGATTTTTTGGACTGTACCAAAAATGATTCAAAATGTCAATTGGATCGTGCCTCATGTTGAATAACCACTTTTTAAACCCTCACAGTGACCAAAATTGCCATTTTTACAGAGTTTTCCTTACTCAAAAGCTTCAATTTTGACCCGTTTCAGGCACAGAAATGACTTTAAACACACTTATTTTAGTTGAAAAAGTCATAATTCACATCCAACAGTCATTAAGAGTCAAGAGATTAAATGTTAAAATTTCATCATTATAGACCATTTTGGGAACGTTCGACATGTCCGGAGTCATCGTTTTTCATCCGAAAATTGATTTTTTGGACTGTACCCAAAATGATTCAAAATGTCAATTGGATCGTGCCTCATGTTGAATAACCACTTTTTAAACCCTCACAGTGACCAAAAGTGCCATTTTTACAGAGTTTTGCTTACTCAAAAGCTTCAATTTTGACCCGTTTCAGGCACAGAAATGACTTTAAACACACGTATTTTAGTTGAAAAAGTCATAATTCACATCCAACAGTCATTTAGAGTCAAAAGATTAAATTTTTAATTTTAACATTATAGACCATTTTGGGAACGTTCTGCATGTCCGGAGTCATAGTTTTTCATCCGAAAATTGATTTTTTGGACTGTACCAAAAATGATTCAAAATGTCAATTGGATCGTGCCTCATGTTGAATAACCACTTTTTAAACCCTCACAGAGACCAAAAGTGCCATTTTTACAGAGTTTTGCTTACTCAAAAGCTTCAATTTTGACCCGTTTCAGGCACAGAAATGACTTTAAACACACTTATTTTAGTTGAAAAAGTCATAATTCACATCCAACAGTCATTTAGAGTCAAAAGATTAAATGTTAAAATTTCATCATTATAGACCATTTTGGGAACGTTCGACATGTCCGGAGTCATCGTTTTTCATCCGAAAATTGATTTTTTGGACTGTACCCAAAATGATTCAAAATGTCAATTGGATCGTGCCTCATGTTGAATAACCACTTTTTAAACCCTCACAGTGACCAAAAGTGCCATTTTTACAGAGTTTTGCTTACTCAAAAGCTTCAATTTTGACCCGTTTCAGGCACAGAAATGACTTTAAACACACGTATTTTAGTTGAAAAAGTCATAATTCACATCCAACAGTCATTTAGAGTCAAAAGATTAAATGTTAAAATTTCATCATTATAGACCATTTTGGGAACGTTCGACATGTCCGGAGTCATCGTTTTTCATCCGAAAATTGATTTTTTGGACTGTACCAAAAATGATTCAAAATGTCAATTGGATCGTGCCTCATGTTGAATAACCACTTTTTAAACCCTCACAGTGACCAAAATTGCCATTTTTACAGAGTTTTGCTTACACAAAAGCTTCAATTTTGACCCGTTTCAGGCACAGAAAGGACTTTAAACACACTTATTTTAGTTGAAAAAGTCATAATGCACATCCAACAGTCATTTAGAGTCAAAAGATTAAATGTTAAAATTTCATCATTATAGACCATTTTGGGAACATTCGACATGTCCGGAGTCATCGTTTTTCATCCGAAAATTGATTTTTTGGACTGTACCCAAAATGATTCAAAATGTCAATTGGATCGTGCCTCATGTTGAATAACCACTTTTTAAACCCTCACAGTGACCAAAAGTGCCATTTTTACAGAGTTTTGCTTACTCAAAAGCTTCAATTTTGACCCGTTTCAGGCACAGAAATGACTTTAAACACACGTATTTTAGTTGAAAAAGTCATAATTCACATCCAACAGTCATTTAGAGTCAAAAGATTAAATGTTAAAATTTCATCATTATAGACCATTTTGGGAACGTTCGACATGTCCGGAGTCATCGTTTTTCATCCGAAAATTGATTTTTTGGACTGTACCCAAAATGATTCAAAATGTCAATTGGATCATGCCTCTTGTTGAATAACCACTTTTTAAACCCTCACAGTGACCAAAAGTGCCATTTTTACAGAGTTTTGCTTACTCAAAAGCTTCAATTTTGACCCGTTTCAGGCACAGAAATGACTTTAAACACACTTATTTTAGTTGAAAAAGTCATAATTCACATCCAACAGTCATTTAGAGTCAAAAGATTAAATGTTAAAATTTCATCATTATAGACCATTTTGGGAACGTTCGGCATGTCCGGAGTCATCGTTTTTCATCCGAAAATTGATTTTTTGGACTGTACCAAAAATGATTCAAAATGTCAATTGGATCGTGCCTCATGTTGAATAACCACTTTTTAAACCCTCACAGTGACCAAAATTGCCATTTTTACAGAGTTTTCCTTACTCAAAAGCTTCAATTTTGACCCGTTTCAGGCACAGAAATGACTTTAAACACACTTATTTTAGTTGAAAAAGTCATAATTCACATCCAACAGTCATTAAGAGTCAAGAGATTAAATGTTAAAATTTCATCATTATAGACCATTTTGGGAACGTTCGGCATGTCCGGAGTCATCGTTTTTCATCCGAAAATTGATTTTTTGGACTGTACCAAAAATGATTCAAAATGTCAATTGGATCGTGCCTCATGTTGAATAACCACTTTTTAAACCCTCACAGTGACCAAAAGTGCCATTTTTACAGAGTTTTGCTTACTCAAAAGCTTCAATTTTGACCCGTTTCAGGCACAGAAATGACTTTAAACACACTTATTTTAGTTGAAAAAGTCATAATTCACATCCAACAGTCATTAAGAGTCAAGAGATTAAATGTTAAAATTTCATCATTATAGACCATTTTGGGAACGTTCGGCATGTCCGGAGTCATCGTTTTTCATCCGAAAATTGATTTTTTGGACTGTACCAAAAATGATTCAAAATGTCAATTGGATCGTGCCTCATGTTGAATAACCACTTTTTAAACCCTCACAGTGACCAAAATTGCCATTTTTACAGAGTTTTCCTTACTCAAAAGCTTCAATTTTGACCCGTTTCAGGCACAGAAATGACTTTAAACACACTTATTTTAGTTGAAAAAGTCATAATTCACATCCAACAGTCATTAAGAGTCAAGAGATTAAATGTTAAAATTTCATCATTATAGACCATTTTGGGAACGTTCGACATGTCCGGAGTCATCGTTTTTCATCCGAAAATTGATTTTTTGGACTGTACCCAAAATGATTCAAAATGTCAATTGGATCGTGCCTCATGTTGAATAACCACTTTTTGAACCCTCACAGTGACCAAAAGTGCCATTTTTACAGAGTTTTGCTTACTCAAAAGCTTCAATTTTGACCCGTTTCAGGCACAGAAATGACTTTAAACACACTTATTTTAGTTGAAAAAGTCATATAGCACATCCAACAGTCATTTAGAGTCAAAAGATTAAATGTTAAAATTTCATCATTATAGACCATTTTGGGAACGTTCGGCATGTCCGGAGTCATCGTTTTTCATCCGAAAATTGATTTTTTGGACTGTACCAAAAATGATTCAAAATGTCAATTGGATCGTGCCTCATGTTGAATAACCACTTTTTAAACCCTCACAGTGACCAAAATTGCCATTTTTACAGAGTTTTCCTTACTCAAAAGCTTCAATTTTGACCCGTTTCAGGCACAGAAATGACTTTAAACACACTTATTTTAGTTGAAAAAGTCATAATTCACATCCAACAGTCATTAAGAGTCAAGAGAATAAATGTTAAAATTTCATCATTATAGACCATTTTGGGAACGTTCGACATGTCCGGAGTCATCGTTTTTCATCCGAAAATTGATTTTTTGGACTGTACCCAAAATGATTCAAAATGTCAATTGGATCGTGCCTCATGTTGAATAACCACTTTTTAAACCCTCACAGTGACCAAAAGTGCCATTTTTACAGAGTTTTGCTTACTCAAAAGCTTCAATTTTGACCCGTTTCAGGCACAGAAATGACTTTAAACACACGTATTTTAGTTGAAAAAGTCATAATTCACATCCAACAGTCATTTAGAGTCAAAAGATTAAATGTTAAACTCTCATCATTATAGACCATTTTGGGAACGTTCGACATGTCCGGAGTCATCGTTTTTCATCCGAAAATTGATTTTTTGGACTGTACCCAAAATGATTCAAAATGTAAATTAGATCGTGCCTCATGTTGAATAACCACTTTTTAAACCCTCACAGTGACCAAAAGTGCCATTTTTACAGAGTTTTGCTTACTCAAAAGCTTCAATTTTGACCCGTTTCAGGCACAGAAATGACTTTAAACACACGTATTTTAGTTGAAAAAGTCATAATTCACATCCAACAGTCATTTAGAGTCAAAAGATTAAATGTTAAAATGTCATCATTATAGACCATTTTGGGAACGTTCGGCATGTCCGGAGTCATCGTTTTTCATCCGAAAATTGATTTTTTGGACTGTACCAAAAATGATTCAAAATGTCAATTGGATCGTGCCTCATGTTGAATAACCACTTTTTAAACCCTCACAGTGACCAAAATTGCCATTTTTACAGAGTTTTGCTTACTCAAAAGCTTCAATTTTGACCCGTTTCAGGCACAGAAAGGACTTTAAACACACTTATTTTAGTTGAAAATGTCATAATGCACATCCAACAGTCATTTAGAGTCAAAAGATTAAATGTTAAAATTTCATCATTATAGACCATTTTGGGAACGTTCGGCATGTCCGGAGTCATCGTTTTTCATCCGAAAATTGATTTTTTGGACTGTACCAAAAATGATTCAAAATGTCAATTGGATCGTGCCTCATGTTGAATAACCACTTTTTAAACCCTCACAGTGACCAAAATTGCCATTTTTACAGAGTTTTCCTTACTCAAAAGCTTCAATTTTGACCCGTTTCAGGCACAGAAATGACTTTAAACACACTTATTTTAGTTGAAAAAGTCATAATTCACATCCAACAGTCATTAAGAGTCAAGAGATTAAATGTTAAAATTTCATCATTATAGACCATTTTGGGAACGTTCGACATGTCCGGAGTCATCGTTTTTCATCCGAAAATTGATTTTTTGGACTGTACCCAAAATGATTCAAAATGTCAATTGGATCGTGCCTCATGTTGAATAACCACTTTTTAAACCCTCACAGTGACCAAAAGTGCCATTTTTACAGAGTTTTGCTTACTCAAAAGCTTCAATTTTGACCCGTTTCAGGCACAGAAATGACTTTAAACACACGTATTTTAGTTGAAAAAGTCATAATTCACATCCAACAGTCATTTAGAGTCAAAAGATTAAATTTTTAATTTTAACATTATAGACCATTTTGGGAACGTTCTGCATGTCCGGAGTCATAGTTTTTCATCCGAAAATTGATTTTTTGGACTGTACCAAAAATGATTCAAAATGTCAATTGGATCGTGCCTCATGTTGAATAACCACTTTTTAAACCCTCACAGAGACCAAAAGTGCCATTTTTACAGAGTTTTGCTTACTCAAAAGCTTCAATTTTGACCCGTTTCAGGCACAGAAATGACTTTAAACACACTTATTTTAGTTGAAAAAGTCATAATTCACATCCAACAGTCATTTAGAGTCAAAAGATTAATTGTTAAAATTTCATCATTATAGACCATTTTGGGAACGTTCGACATGTCCGGAGTCATCGTTTTTCATCCGAAAATTTATTTTTTGGACTGTACCCAAAATGATTCAAAATGTCAATTGGATCGTGCCTCATGTTGAATAACCACTTTTTAAACCCTCACAGTGACCAAAAGTGCCATTTTTACAGAGTTTTGCTTACTCAAAAGCTTCAATTTTGACCCGTTTCAGGCACAGAAATGACTTTAAACACACGTATTTTAGTTGAAAAAGTCATAATTCACATCCAACAGTCATTTAGAGTCAAAAGATTAAATGTTAAAATTTCATCATTATAGACCATTTTGGGAACGTTCGGCATGTCCGGAGTCATCGTTTTTCATCCGAAAATTGATTTTTTGGACTGTACCAAAAATGATTCAAAATGTCAATTGGATCGTGCCTCATGTTGAATAACCACTTTTTAAACCCTCACAGTGACCAAAAGTGCCATTTTTACAGAGTTTTGCTTACTCAAAAGCTTCAATTTTGACCCGTTTCAGGCACAGAAATGACTTTAAACACACTTATTTTAGTTGAAAAAGTCATAATTCACATCCAACAGTCATTAAGAGTCAAGAGATTAAATGTTAAAATTTCATCATTATAGACCATTTTGGGAACGTTCGGCATGTCCGGAGTCATCGTTTTTCATCCGAAAATTGATTTTTTGGACTGTACCAAAAATGATTCAAAATGTCAATTGGATCGTGCCTCATGTTGAATAACCACTTTTTAAACCCTCACAGTGACCAAAATTGCCATTTTTACAGAGTTTTCCTTACTCAAAAGCTTCAATTTTGACCCGTTTCAGGCACAGAAATGACTTTAAACACACTTATTTTAGTTGAAAAAGTCATAATTCACATCCAACAGTCATTAAGAGTCAAGAGATTAAATGTTAAAATTTCATCATTATAGACCATTTTGGGAACGTTCGACATGTCCGGAGTCATCGTTTTTCATCCGAAAATTGATTTTTTGGACTGTACCCAAAATGATTCAAAATGTCAATTGGATCGTGCCTCATGTTGAATAACCACTTTTTGAACCCTCACAGTGACCAAAAGTGCCATTTTTACAGAGTTTTGCTTACTCAAAAGCTTCAATTTTGACCCGTTTCAGGCACAGAAATGACTTTAAACACACTTATTTTAGTTGAAAAAGTCATATAGCACATCCAACAGTCATTTAGAGTCAAAAGATTAAATGTTAAAATTTCATCATTATAGACCATTTTGGGAACGTTCGGCATGTCCGGAGTCATCGTTTTTCATCCGAAAATTGATTTTTTGGACTGTACCAAAAATGATTCAAAATGTCAATTGGATCGTGCCTCATGTTGAATAACCACTTTTTAAACCCTCACAGTGACCAAAATTGCCATTTTTACAGAGTTTTCCTTACTCAAAAGCTTCAATTTTGACCCGTTTCAGGCACAGAAATGACTTTAAACACACTTATTTTAGTTGAAAAAGTCATAATTCACATCCAACAGTCATTAAGAGTCAAGAGAATAAATGTTAAAATTTCATCATTATAGACCATTTTGGGAACGTTCGACATGTCCGGAGTCATCGTTTTTCATCCGAAAATTGATTTTTTGGACTGTACCCAAAATGATTCAAAATGTCAATTGGATCGTGCCTCATGTTGAATAACCACTTTTTAAACCCTCACAGTGACCAAAAGTGCCATTTTTACAGAGTTTTGCTTACTCAAAAGCTTCAATTTTGACCCGTTTCAGGCACAGAAATGACTTTAAACACACGTATTTTAGTTGAAAAAGTCATAATTCACATCCAACAGTCATTTAGAGTCAAAAGATTAAATGTTAAACTCTCATCATTATAGACCATTTTGGGAACGTTCGACATGTCCGGAGTCATCGTTTTTCATCCGAAAATTGATTTTTTGGACTGTACCCAAAATGATTCAAAATGTAAATTAGATCGTGCCTCATGTTGAATAACCACTTTTTAAACCCTCACAGTGACCAAAAGTGCCATTTTTACAGAGTTTTGCTTACTCAAAAGCTTCAATTTTGACCCGTTTCAGGCACAGAAATGACTTTAAACACACGTATTTTAGTTGAAAAAGTCATAATTCACATCCAACAGTCATTTAGAGTCAAAAGATTAAATGTTAAAATGTCATCATTATAGACCATTTTGGGAACGTTCGGCATGTCCGGAGTCATCGTTTTTCATCCGAAAATTGATTTTTTGGACTGTACCAAAAATGATTCAAAATGTCAATTGGATCGTGCCTCATGTTGAATAACCACTTTTTAAACCCTCACAGTGACCAAAATTGCCATTTTTACAGAGTTTTGCTTACTCAAAAGCTTCAATTTTGACCCGTTTCAGGCACAGAAAGGACTTTAAACACACTTATTTTAGTTGAAAATGTCATAATGCACATCCAACAGTCATTTAGAGTCAAAAGATTAAATGTTAAAATTTCATCATTATAGACCATTTTGGGAACGTTCGGCATGTCCGGAGTCATCGTTTTTCATCCGAAAATTGATTTTTTGGACTGTACCAAAAATGATTCAAAATGTCAATTGGATCGTGCCTCATGTTGAATAACCACTTTTTAAACCCTCACAGTGACCAAAATTGCCATTTTTACAGAGTTTTCCTTACTCAAAAGCTTCAATTTTGACCCGTTTCAGGCACAGAAATGACTTTAAACACACTTATTTTAGTTGAAAAAGTCATAATTCACATCCAACAGTCATTAAGAGTCAAGAGATTAAATGTTAAAATTTCATCATTATAGACCATTTTGGGAACGTTCGACATGTCCGGAGTCATCGTTTTTCATCCGAAAATTGATTTTTTGGACTGTACCCAAAATGATTCAAAATGTCAATTGGATCGTGCCTCATGTTGAATAACCACTTTTTAAACCCTCACAGTGACCAAAAGTGCCATTTTTACAGAGTTTTGCTTACTCAAAAGCTTCAATTTTGACCCGTTTCAGGCACAGAAATGACTTTAAACACACGTATTTTAGTTGAAAAAGTCATAATTCACATCCAACAGTCATTTAGAGTCAAAAGATTAAATTTTTAATTTTAACATTATAGACCATTTTGGGAACGTTCTGCATGTCCGGAGTCATAGTTTTTCATCCGAAAATTGATTTTTTGGACTGTACCAAAAATGATTCAAAATGTCAATTGGATCGTGCCTCATGTTGAATAACCACTTTTTAAACCCTCACAGAGACCAAAAGTGCCATTTTTACAGAGTTTTGCTTACTCAAAAGCTTCAATTTTGACCCGTTTCAGGCACAGAAATGACTTTAAACACACTTATTTTAGTTGAAAAAGTCATAATTCACATCCAACAGTCATTTAGAGTCAAAAGATTAATTGTTAAAATTTCATCATTATAGACCATTTTGGGAACGTTCGACATGTCCGGAGTCATCGTTTTTCATCCGAAAATTGATTTTTTGGACTGTACCCAAAATGATTCAAAATGTCAATTGGATCGTGCCTCATGTTGAATAACCACTTTTTAAACCCTCACAGTGACCAAAAGTGCCATTTTTACAGAGTTTTGCTTACTCAAAAGCTTCAATTTTGACCCGTTTCAGGCACAGAAATGACTTTAAACACACGTATTTTAGTTGAAAAAGTCATAATTCACATCCAACAGTCATTTAGAGTCAAAAGATTAAATGTTAAAATTTCATCATTATAGACCATTTTGGGAACGTTCGACATGTCCGGAGTCATCGTTTTTCATCCGAAAATTGATTTTTTGGACTGTACCAAAAATGATTCAAAATGTCAATTGGATCGTGCCTCATGTTGAATAACCACTTTTTAAACCCTCACAGTGACCAAAATTGCCATTTTTACAGAGTTTTGCTTACACAAAAGCTTCAATTTTGACCCGTTTCAGGCACAGAAAGGACTTTAAACACACTTATTTTAGTTGAAAAAGTCATAATGCACATCCAACAGTCATTTAGAGTCAAAAGATTAAATGTTAAAATTTCATCATTATAGACCATTTTGGGAACATTCGACATGTCCGGAGTCATCGTTTTTCATCCGAAAATTGATTTTTTGGACTGTACCCAAAATGATTCAAAATGTCAATTGGATCGTGCCTCATGTTGAATAACCACTTTTTAAACCCTCACAGTGACCAAAAGTGCCATTTTTACAGAGTTTTGCTTACTCAAAAGCTTCAATTTTGACCCGTTTCAGGCACAGAAATGACTTTAAACACACTTATTTTAGTTGAAAAAGTCATAATTCACATCCAACAGTCATTTAGAGTCAAAAGATTAAATGTTAAAATTTCATCATTATAGACCATTTTGGGAACGTTCGGCATGTCCGGAGTCATCGTTTTTCATCCGAAAATTGATTTTTTGGACTGTACCAAAAATGATTCAAAATGTCAATTGGATCGTGCCTCATGTTGAATAACCACTTTTTAAACCCTCACAGTGACCAAAATTGCCATTTTTACAGAGTTTTGCTTACTCAAAAGCTTCAATTTTGACCCGTTTCAGGCACAGAAAGGACTTTAAACACACTTATTTTAGTTGAAAAAGTCATAATGCACATCCAACAGTCATTTAGAGTCAAAAGATTAAATGTTAAAATTTCATCATTATAGACCATTTTGGGAACGTTCGACATGTCCGGAGTCATCGTTTTTCATCCGAAAATTGATTTTTTGGACTGTACCCAAAATGATTCAAAATGTCAATTGGATCGTGCCTCATGTTGAATAACCACTTTTTAAACCCTCACAGTGACCAAAAGTGCCATTTTTACAGAGTTTTGCTTACTCAAAAGCTTCAATTTTGACCCGTTTCAGGCACAGAAATGACTTTAAACACACGTATTTTAGTTGAAAAAGTCATAATTCACATCCAACAGTCATTTAGAGTCAAAAGATTAAATGTTAAAATTTCATCATTATAGACCATTTTGGGAACGTTCGACATGTCCGGAGTCATCGTTTTTCATCCGAAAATTGATTTTTTGGACTGTACCAAAAATGATTCAAAATGTCAATTGGATCGTGCCTCATGTTGAATAACCACTTTTTAAACCCTCACAGTGACCAAAATTGCCATTTTTACAGAGTTTTGCTTACACAAAAGCTTCAATTTTGACCCGTTTCAGGCACAGAAAGGACTTTAAACACACTTATTTTAGTTGAAAAAGTCATAATGCACATCCAACAGTCATTTAGAGTCAAAAGATTAAATGTTAAAATTTCATCATTATAGACCATTTTGGGAACATTCGACATGTCCGGAGTCATCGTTTTTCATCCGAAAATTGATTTTTTGGACTGTACCCAAAATGATTCAAAATGTCAATTGGATCGTGCCTCATGTTGAATAACCACTTTTTAAACCCTCACAGTGACCAAAAGTGCCATTTTTACAGAGTTTTGCTTACTCAAAAGCTTCAATTTTGACCCGTTTCAGGCACAGAAATGACTTTAAACACACGTATTTTAGTTGAAAAAGTCATAATTCACATCCAACAGTCATTTAGAGTCAAAAGATTAAATGTTAAAATTTCATCATTATAGACCATTTTGGGAACGTTCGACATGTCCGGAGTCATCGTTTTTCATCCGAAAATTGATTTTTTGGACTGTACCCAAAATGATTCAAAATGTCAATTGGATCATGCCTCTTGTTGAATAACCACTTTTTAAACCCTCACAGTGACCAAAAGTGCCATTTTTACAGAGTTTTGCTTACTCAAAAGCTTCAATTTTGACCCGTTTCAGGCACAGAAATGACTTTAAACACACTTATTTTAGTTGAAAAAGTCATAATTCACATCCAACAGTCATTTAGAGTCAAAAGATTAAATGTTAAAATTTCATCATTATAGACCATTTTGGGAACGTTCGGCATGTCCGGAGTCATCGTTTTTCATCCGAAAATTGATTTTTTGGACTGTACCAAAAATGATTCAAAATGTCAATTGGATCGTGCCTCATGTTGAATAACCACTTTTTAAACCCTCACAGTGACCAAAATTGCCATTTTTACAGAGTTTTCCTTACTCAAAAGCTTCAATTTTGACCCGTTTCAGGCACAGAAATGACTTTAAACACACTTATTTTAGTTGAAAAAGTCATAATTCACATCCAACAGTCATTAAGAGTCAAGAGATTAAATGTTAAAATTTCATCATTATAGACCATTTTGGGAACGTTCGGCATGTCCGGAGTCATCGTTTTTCATCCGAAAATTGATTTTTTGGACTGTACCAAAAATGATTCAAAATGTCAATTGGATCGTGCCTCATGTTGAATAACCACTTTTTAAACCCTCACAGTGACCAAAAGTGCCATTTTTACAGAGTTTTGCTTACTCAAAAGCTTCAATTTTGACCCGTTTCAGGCACAGAAATGACTTTAAACACACTTATTTTAGTTGAAAAAGTCATAATTCACATCCAACAGTCATTAAGAGTCAAGAGATTAAATGTTAAAATTTCATCATTATAGACTATTTTGGGAACGTTCGGCATGTCCGGAGTCATCGTTTTTCATCCGAAAATTGATTTTTTGGACTGTACCAAAAATGATTCAAAATGTCAATTGGATCGTGCCTCATGTTGAATAACCACTTTTTAAACCCTCACAGTGACCAAAATTGCCATTTTTACAGAGTTTTCCTTACTCAAAAGCTTCAATTTTGACCCGTTTCAGGCACAGAAATGACTTTAAACACACTTATTTTAGTTGAAAAAGTCATAATTCACATCCAACAGTCATTAAGAGTCAAGAGATTAAATGTTAAAATTTCATCATTATAGACCATTTTGGGAACGTTCGACATGTCCGGAGTCATCGTTTTTCATCCGAAAATTGATTTTTTGGACTGTACCCAAAATGATTCAAAATGTCAATTGGATCGTGCCTCATGTTGAATAACCACTTTTTAAACCCTCACAGTGACCAAAAGTGCCATTTTTACAGAGTTTTGCTTACTCAAAAGCTTCAATTTTGACCCGTTTCAGGCACAGAAATGACTTTAAACACACGTATTTTAGTTGAAAAAGTCATAATTCACATCCAACAGTCATTTAGAGTCAAAAGATTAAATTTTTAATTTTAACATTATAGACCATTTTGGGAACGTTCTGCATGTCCGGAGTCATAGTTTTTCATCCGAAAATTGATTTTTTGGACTGTACCAAAAATGATTCAAAATGTCAATTGGATCGTGCCTCATGTTGAATAACCACTTTTTAAACCCTCACAGAGACCAAAAGTGCCATTTTTACAGAGTTTTGCTTACTCAAAAGCTTCAATTTTGACCCGTTTCAGGCACAGAAATGACTTTAAACACACTTATTTTAGTTGAAAAAGTCATAATTCACATCCAACAGTCATTTAGAGTCAAAAGATTAAATGTTAAAATTTCATCATTATAGACCATTTTGGGAACGTTCGACATGTCCGGAGTCATCGTTTTTCATCCGAAAATTGATTTTTTGGACTGTACCCA
Organism: Lissotriton vulgaris; assembly: GCF_964263255.1. NCBI lineage: Eukaryota > Metazoa > Chordata > Amphibia > Caudata > Salamandridae > Lissotriton > Lissotriton vulgaris. The sequence continues at coordinate 165,414 of NW_028248500.1, read as the reverse complement.
AAATGATTCAAAATGTCAATTGGATCGTGCCTCATGTTGAATAACCACTTTTTAAACCCTCACAGTGACCAAAAGTGCCATTTTTACAGAGTTTTGCTTACACAAAAGCTTCAATTTTGACCCGTTTCAGGCACAGAAAGGACTTTAAACACACTTATTTTAGTTGAAAAAGTCATAATGCACATCCAACAGTCATTTAGAGTCAAAAGATTAAATGTTAAAATTTCATCATTATAGACCATTTTGGGAACATTCGACATGTCCGGAGTCATCGTTTTTCATCCGAAAATTGATTTTTTGGACTGTACCCAAAATGATTCAAAATGTCAATTGGATCGTGCCTCATGTTGAATAACCACTTTTTAAACCCTCACAGTGACCAAAAGTGCCATTTTTACAGAGTTTTGCTTACTCAAAAGCTTCAATTTTGACCCGTTTCAGGCACAGAAATGACTTTAAACACACGTATTTTAGTTGAAAAAGTCATAATTCACATCCAACAGTCATTTAGAGTCAAAAGATTAAATGTTAAAATTTCATCATTATAGACCATTTTGGGAACGTTCGACATGTCCGGAGTCATCGTTTTTCATCCGAAAATTGATTTTTTGGACTGTACCCAAAATGATTCAAAATGTCAATTGGATCATGCCTCTTGTTGAATAACCACTTTTTAAACCCTCACAGTGACCAAAAGTGCCATTTTTACAGAGTTTTGCTTACTCAAAAGCTTCAATTTTGACCCGTTTCAGGCACAGAAATGACTTTAAACACACTTATTTTAGTTGAAAAAGTCATAATTCACATCCAACAGTCATTTAGAGTCAAAAGATTAAATGTTAAAATTTCATCATTATAGACCATTTTGGGAACGTTCGACATGTCCGGAGTCATCGTTTTTCATCCGAAAATTGATTTTTTGGACTGTACCCAAAATGATTCAAAATGTCAATTGGATCATGCCTCTTGTTGAATAACCACTTTTTAAACCCTCACAGTGACCAAAAGTGCCATTTTTACAGAGTTTTGCTTACTCAAAAGCTTCAATTTTGACCCGTTTCAGGCACAGAAATGACTTTAAACACACTTATTTTAGTTGAAAAAGTCATAATTCACATCCAACAGTCATTTAGAGTCAAAAGATTAAATGTTAAAATTTCATCATTATAGACCATTTTGGGAACGTTCGGCATGTCCGGAGTCATCGTTTTTCATCCGAAAATTGATTTTTTGGACTGTACCAAAAATGATTCAAAATGTCAATTGGATCGTGCCTCATGTTGAATAACCACTTTTTAAACCCTCACAGTGACCAAAATTGCCATTTTTACAGAGTTTTCCTTACTCAAAAGCTTCAATTTTGACCCGTTTCAGGCACAGAAATGACTTTAAACACACTTATTTTAGTTGAAAAAGTCATAATTCACATCCAACAGTCATTAAGAGTCAAGAGATTAAATGTTAAAATTTCATCATTATAGACCATTTTGGGAACGTTCGGCATGTCCGGAGTCATCGTTTTTCATCCGAAAATTGATTTTTTGGACTGTACCAAAAATGATTCAAAATGTCAATTGGATCGTGCCTCATGTTGAATAACCACTTTTTAAACCCTCACAGTGACCAAAAGTGCCATTTTTACAGAGTTTTGCTTACTCAAAAGCTTCAATTTTGACCCGTTTCAGGCACAGAAATGACTTTAAACACACGTATTTTAGTTGAAAAAGTCATAATTCACATCCAACAGTCATTTAGAGTCAAAAGATTAAATTTTTAATTTTAACATTATAGACCATTTTGGGAACGTTCTGCATGTCCGGAGTCATAGTTTTTCATCCGAAAATTGATTTTTTGGACTGTACCAAAAATGATTCAAAATGTCAATTGGATCGTGCCTCATGTTGAATAACCACTTTTTAAACCCTCACAGAGACCAAAAGTGCCATTTTTACAGAGTTTTGCTTACTCAAAAGCTTCAATTTTGACCCGTTTCAGGCACAGAAATGACTTTAAACACACTTATTTTAGTTGAAAAAGTCATAATTCACATCCAACAGTCATTTAGAGTCAAAAGATTAAATGTTAAAATTTCATCATTATAGACCATTTTGGGAACGTTCGACATGTCCGGAGTCATCGTTTTTCATCCGAAAATTGATTTTTTGGACTGTACCCAAAATGATTCAAAATGTCAATTGGATCGTGCCTCATGTTGAATAACCACTTTTTAAACCCTCACAGTGACCAAAAGTGCCATTTTTACAGAGTTTTGCTTACACAAAAGCTTCAATTTTGACCCGTTTCAGGCACAGAAAGGACTTTAAACACACTTATTTTAGTTGAAAAAGTCATAATGCACATCCAACAGTCATTTAGAGTCAAAAGATTAAATGTTAAAATTTCATCATTATAGACCATTTTGGGAACATTCGACATGTCCGGAGTCATCGTTTTTCATCCGAAAATTGATTTTTTGGACTGTACCCAAAATGATTCAAAATGTCAATTGGATCGTGCCTCATGTTGAATAACCACTTTTTAAACCCTCACAGTGACCAAAAGTGCCATTTTTACAGAGTTTTGCTTACTCAAAAGCTTCAATTTTGACCCGTTTCAGGCACAGAAATGACTTTAAACACACGTATTTTAGTTGAAAAAGTCATAATTCACATCCAACAGTCATTTAGAGTCAAAAGATTAAATGTTAAAATTTCATCATTATAGACCATTTTGGGAACGTTCGACATGTCCGGAGTCATCGTTTTTCATCCGAAAATTGATTTTTTGGACTGTACCCAAAATGATTCAAAATGTCAATTGGATCATGCCTCTTGTTGAATAACCACTTTTTAAACCCTCACAGTGACCAAAAGTGCCATTTTTACAGAGTTTTGCTTACTCAAAAGCTTCAATTTTGACCCGTTTCAGGCACAGAAATGACTTTAAACACACTTATTTTAGTTGAAAAAGTCATAATTCACATCCAACAGTCATTTAGAGTCAAAAGATTAAATGTTAAAATTTCATCATTATAGACCATTTTGGGAACGTTCGACATGTCCGGAGTCATCGTTTTTCATCCGAAAATTGATTTTTTGGACTGTACCCAAAATGATTCAAAATGTCAATTGGATCATGCCTCTTGTTGAATAACCACTTTTTAAACCCTCACAGTGACCAAAAGTGCCATTTTTACAGAGTTTTGCTTACTCAAAAGCTTCAATTTTGACCCGTTTCAGGCACAGAAATGACTTTAAACACACTTATTTTAGTTGAAAAAGTCATAATTCACATCCAACAGTCATTTAGAGTCAAAAGATTAAATGTTAAAATTTCATCATTATAGACCATTTTGGGAACGTTCGGCATGTCCGGAGTCATCGTTTTTCATCCGAAAATTGATTTTTTGGACTGTACCAAAAATGATTCAAAATGTCAATTGGATCGTGCCTCATGTTGAATAACCACTTTTTAAACCCTCACAGTGACCAAAATTGCCATTTTTACAGAGTTTTCCTTACTCAAAAGCTTCAATTTTGACCCGTTTCAGGCACAGAAATGACTTTAAACACACTTATTTTAGTTGAAAAAGTCATAATTCACATCCAACAGTCATTAAGAGTCAAGAGATTAAATGTTAAAATTTCATCATTATAGACCATTTTGGGAACGTTCGGCATGTCCGGAGTCATCGTTTTTCATCCGAAAATTGATTTTTTGGACTGTACCAAAAATGATTCAAAATGTCAATTGGATCATGCCTCTTGTTGAATAACCACTTTTTAAACCCTCACAGTGACCAAAAGTGCCATTTTTACAGAGTTTTGCTTACTCAAAAGCTTCAATTTTGACCCGTTTCAGGCACAGAAATGACTTTAAACACACTTATTTTAGTTGAAAAAGTCATAATTCACATCCAACAGTCATTTAGAGTCAAAAGATTAAATGTTAAAATTTCATCATTATAGACCATTTTGGGAACGTTCGACATGTCCGGAGTCATCGTTTTTCATCCGAAAATTGATTTTTTGGACTGTACCCAAAATGATTCAAAATGTCAATTGGATCATGCCTCTTGTTGAATAACCACTTTTTAAACCCTCACAGTGACCAAAAGTGCCATTTTTACAGAGTTTTGCTTACTCAAAAGCTTCAATTTTGACCCGTTTCAGGCACAGAAATGACTTTAAACACACTTATTTTAGTTGAAAAAGTCATAATTCACATCCAACAGTCATTTAGAGTCAAAAGATTAAATGTTAAAATTTCATCATTATAGACCATTTTGGGAACGTTCGGCATGTCCGGAGTCATCGTTTTTCATCCGAAAATTGATTTTTTGGACTGTACCAAAAATGATTCAAAATGTCAATTGGATCGTGCCTCATGTTGAATAACCACTTTTTAAACCCTCACAGTGACCAAAATTGCCATTTTTACAGAGTTTTCCTTACTCAAAAGCTTCAATTTTGACCCGTTTCAGGCACAGAAATGACTTTAAACACACTTATTTTAGTTGAAAAAGTCATAATTCACATCCAACAGTCATTAAGAGTCAAGAGATTAAATGTTAAAATTTCATCATTATAGACCATTTTGGGAACGTTCGGCATGTCCGGAGTCATCGTTTTTCATCCGAAAATTGATTTTTTGGACTGTACCAAAAATGATTCAAAATGTCAATTGGATCGTGCCTCATGTTGAATAACCACTTTTTAAACCCTCACAGTGACCAAAAGTGCCATTTTTACAGAGTTTTGCTTACTCAAAAGCTTCAATTTTGACCCGTTTCAGGCACAGAAATGACTTTAAACACACGTATTTTAGTTGAAAAAGTCATAATTCACATCCAACAGTCATTTAGAGTCAAAAGATTAAATTTTTAATTTTAACATTATAGACCATTTTGGGAACGTTCTGCATGTCCGGAGTCATAGTTTTTCATCCGAAAATTGATTTTTTGGACTGTACCAAAAATGATTCAAAATGTCAATTGGATCGTGCCTCATGTTGAATAACCACTTTTTAAACCCTCACAGAGACCAAAAGTGCCATTTTTACAGAGTTTTGCTTACTCAAAAGCTTCAATTTTGACCCGTTTCAGGCACAGAAATGACTTTAAACACACTTATTTTAGTTGAAAAAGTCATAATTCACATCCAACAGTCATTTAGAGTCAAAAGATTAAATGTTAAAATTTCATCATTATAGACCATTTTGGGAACGTTCGACATGTCCGGAGTCATCGTTTTTCATCCGAAAATTGATTTTTTGGACTGTACCCAAAATGATTCAAAATGTCAATTGGATCGTGCCTCATGTTGAATAACCACTTTTTAAACCCTCACAGTGACCAAAAGTGCCATTTTTACAGAGTTTTGCTTACACAAAAGCTTCAATGTTGACCCGTTTCAGGCACAGAAAGGACTTTAAACACACTTATTTTAGTTGAAAAAGTCATAATGCACATCCAACAGTCATTTAGAGTCAAAAGATTAAATGTTAAAATTTCATCATTATAGACCATTTTGGGAACATTCGACATGTCCGGAGTCATCGTTTTTCATCCGAAAATTGATTTTTTGGACTGTACCCAAAATGATTCAAAATGTCAATTGGATCGTGCCTCATGTTGAATAACCACTTTTTAAACCCTCACAGTGACCAAAAGTGCCATTTTTACAGAGTTTTGCTTACTCAAAAGCTTCAATTTTGACCCGTTTCAGGCACAGAAATGACTTTAAACACACGTATTTTAGTTGAAAAAGTCATAATTCACATCCAACAGTCATTTAGAGTCAAAAGATTAAATGTTAAAATTTCATCATTATAGACCATTTTGGGAACGTTCGACATGTCCGGAGTCATCGTTTTTCATCCGAAAATTGATTTTTTGGACTGTACCCAAAATGATTCAAAATGTCAATTGGATCATGCCTCTTGTTGAATAACCACTTTTTAAACCCTCACAGTGACCAAAAGTGCCATTTTTACAGAGTTTTGCTTACTCAAAAGCTTCAATTTTGACCCGTTTCAGGCACAGAAATGACTTTAAACACACTTATTTTAGTTGAAAAAGTCATAATTCACATCCAACAGTCATTTAGAGTCAAAAGATTAAATGTTAAAATTTCATCATTATAGACCATTTTGGGAACGTTCGACATGTCCGGAGTCATCGTTTTTCATCCGAAAATTGATTTTTTGGACTGTACCCAAAATGATTCAAAATGTCAATTGGATCATGCCTCTTGTTGAATAACCACTTTTTAAACCCTCACAGTGACCAAAAGTGCCATTTTTACAGAGTTTTGCTTACTCAAAAGCTTCAATTTTGACCCGTTTCAGGCACAGAAATGACTTTAAACACACTTATTTTAGTTGAAAAAGTCATAATTCACATCCAACAGTCATTTAGAGTCAAAAGATTAAATGTTAAAATTTCATCATTATAGACCATTTTGGGAACGTTCGGCATGTCCGGAGTCATCGTTTTTCATCCGAAAATTGATTTTTTGGACTGTACCAAAAATGATTCAAAATGTCAATTGGATCGTGCCTCATGTTGAATAACCACTTTTTAAACCCTCACAGTGACCAAAATTGCCATTTTTACAGAGTTTTCCTTACTCAAAAGCTTCAATTTTGACCCGTTTCAGGCACAGAAATGACTTTAAACACACTTATTTTAGTTGAAAAAGTCATAATTCACATCCAACAGTCATTAAGAGTCAAGAGATTAAATGTTAAAATTTCATCATTATAGACCATTTTGGGAACGTTCGGCATGTCCGGAGTCATCGTTTTTCATCCGAAAATTGATTTTTTGGACTGTACCAAAAATGATTCAAAATGTCAATTGGATCGTGCCTCATGTTGAATAACCACTTTTTAAACCCTCACAGTGACCAAAAGTGCCATTTTTACAGAGTTTTGCTTACTCAAAAGCTTCAATTTTGACCCGTTTCAGGCACAGAAATGACTTTAAACACACTTATTTTAGTTGAAAAAGTCATAATTCACATCCAACAGTCATTAAGAGTCAAGAGATTAAATGTTAAAATTTCATCATTATAGACTATTTTGGGAACGTTCGGCATGTCCGGAGTCATCGTTTTTCATCCGAAAATTGATTTTTTGGACTGTACCAAAAATGATTCAAAATGTCAATTGGATCGTGCCTCATGTTGAATAACCACTTTTTAAACCCTCACAGTGACCAAAAGTGCCATTTTTACAGAGTTTTGCTTACTCAAAAGCTTCAATTTTGACCCGTTTCAGGCACAGAAATGACTTTAAACACACGTATTTTAGTTGAAAAAGTCATAATTCACATCCAACAGTCATTTAGAGTCAAAAGATTAAATGTTAAAATTTCATCATTATAGACCATTTTGGGAACGTTCGACATGTCCGGAGTCATCGTTTTTCATCCGAAAATTGATTTTTTGGACTGTACCAAAAATGATTCAAAATGTCAATTGGATCGTGCCTCATGTTGAATAACCACTTTTTAAACCCTCACAGTGACCAAAATTGCCATTTTTACAGAGTTTTGCTTACACAAAAGCTTCAATTTTGACCCGTTTCAGGCACAGAAAGGACTTTAAACACACTTATTTTAGTTGAAAAAGTCATAATGCACATCCAACAGTCATTTAGAGTCAAAAGATTAAATGTTAAAATTTCATCATTATAGACCATTTTGGGAACATTCGACATGTCCGGAGTCATCGTTTTTCATCCGAAAATTGATTTTTTGGACTGTACCCAAAATGATTCAAAATGTCAATTGGATCGTGCCTCATGTTGAATAACCACTTGTTAAACCCTCACAGTGACCAAAAGTGCCATTTTTACAGAGTTTTGCTTACTCAAAAGCTTCAATTTTGACCCGTTTCAGGCACAGAAATGACTTTAAACACACGTATTTTAGTTGAAAAAGTCATAATTCACATCCAACAGTCATTTAGAGTCAAAAGATTAAATGTTAAAATTTCATCATTATAGACCATTTTGGGAACGTTCGACATGTCCGGAGTCATCGTTTTTCATCCGAAAATTGATTTTTTGGACTGTACCCAAAATGATTCAAAATGTCAATTGGATCATGCCTCTTGTTGAATAACCACTTTTTAAACCCTCACAGTGACCAAAAGTGCCATTTTTACAGAGTTTTGCTTACTCAAAAGCTTCAATTTTGACCCGTTTCAGGCACAGAAATGACTTTAAACACACTTATTTTAGTTGAAAAAGTCATAATTCACATCCAACAGTCATTTAGAGTCAAAAGATTAAATGTTAAAATTTCATCATTATAGACCATTTTGGGAACGTTCGGCATGTCCGGAGTCATCGTTTTTCATCCGAAAATTGATTTTTTGGACTGTACCAAAAATGATTCAAAATGTCAATTGGATCGTGCCTCATGTTGAATAACCACTTTTTAAACCCTCACAGTGACCAAAATTGCCATTTTTACAGAGTTTTCCTTACTCAAAAGCTTCAATTTTGACCCGTTTCAGGCACAGAAATGACTTTAAACACACTTATTTTAGTTGAAAAAGTCATAATTCACATCCAACAGTCATTAAGAGTCAAGAGATTAAATGTTAAAATTTCATCATTATAGACCATTTTGGGAACGTTCGGCATGTCCGGAGTCATCGTTTTTCATCCGAAAATTGATTTTTTGGACTGTACCAAAAATGATTCAAAATGTCAATTGGATCGTGCCTCATGTTGAATAACCACTTTTTAAACCCTCACAGTGACCAAAAGTGCCATTTTTACAGAGTTTTGCTTACTCAAAAGCTTCAATTTTGACCCGTTTCAGGCACAGAAATGACTTTAAACACACTTATTTTAGTTGAAAAAGTCATAATTCACATCCAACAGTCATTAAGAGTCAAGAGATTAAATGTTAAAATTTCATCATTATAGACTATTTTGGGAACGTTCGGCATGTCCGGAGTCATCGTTTTTCATCCGAAAATTGATTTTTTGGACTGTACCAAAAATGATTCAAAATGTCAATTGGATCGTGCCTCATGTTGAATAACCACTTTTTAAACCCTCACAGTGACCAAAATTGCCATTTTTACAGACTTTTCCTTACTCAAAAGCTTCAATTTTGACCCGTTTCAGGCACAGAAATGACTTTAAACACACTTATTTTAGTTGAAAAAGTCATAATTCACATCCAACAGTCATTAAGAGTCAAGAGATTAAATGTTAAAATTTCATCATTATAGACCATTTTGGGAACGTTCGACATGTCCGGAGTCATCGTTTTTCATCCGAAAATTGATTTTTTGGACTGTACCCAAAATGATTCAAAATGTCAATTGGATCGTGCCTCATGTTGAATAACCACTTTTTAAACCCTCACAGTGACCAAAAGTGCCATTTTTACAGAGTTTTGCTTACTCAAAAGCTTCAATTTTGACCCGTTTCAGGCACAGAAATGACTTTAAACACACGTATTTTAGTTGAAAAAGTCATAATTCACATCCAACAGTCATTTAGAGTCAAAAGATTAAATTTTTAATTTTAACATTATAGACCATTTTGGGAACGTTCTGCATGTCCGGAGTCATAGTTTTTCATCCGAAAATTGATTTTTTGGACTGTACCAAAAATGATTCAAAATGTCAATTGGATCGTGCCTCATGTTGAATAACCACTTTTTAAACCCTCACAGAGACCAAAAGTGCCATTTTTACAGAGTTTTGCTTACTCAAAAGCTTCAATTTTGACCCGTTTCAGGCACAGAAATGACTTTAAACACACTTATTTTAGTTGAAAAAGTCATAATTCACATCCAACAGTCATTTAGAGTCAAAAGATTAAATGTTAAAATTTCATCATTATAGACCATTTTGGGAACGTTCGACATGTCCGGAGTCATCGTTTTTCATCCGAAAATTGATTTTTTGGACTGTACCCAAAATGATTCAAAATGTCAATTGGATCGTGCCTCATGTTGAATAACCACTTTTTAAACCCTCACAGTGACCAAAAGTGCCATTTTTACAGAGTTTTGCTTACACAAAAGCTTCAATTTTGACCCGTTTCAGGCACAGAAAGGACTTTAAACACACTTATTTTAGTTGAAAAAGTCATAATGCACATCCAACAGTCATTTAGAGTCAAAAGATTAAATGTTAAAATTTCATCATTATAGACCATTTTGGGAACATTCGACATGTCCGGAGTCATCGTTTTTCATCCGAAAATTGATTTTTTGGACTGTACCCAAAATGATTCAAAATGTCAATTGGATCGTGCCTCATGTTGAATAACCACTTTTTAAACCCTCACAGTGACCAAAAGTGCCATTTTTACAGAGTTTTGCTTACTCAAAAGCTTCAATTTTGACCCGTTTCAGGCACAGAAATGACTTTAAACACACGTATTTTAGTTGAAAAAGTCATAATTCACATCCAACAGTCATTTAGAGTCAAAAGATTAAATGTTAAAATTTCATCATTATAGACCATTTTGGGAACGTTCGACATGTCCGGAGTCATCGTTTTTCATCCGAAAATTGATTTTTTGGACTGTACCCAAAATGATTCAAAATGTCAATTGGATCATGCCTCTTGTTGAATAACCACTTTTTAAACCCTCACAGTGACCAAAAGTGCCATTTTTACAGAGTTTTGCTTACTCAAAAGCTTCAATTTTGACCCGTTTCAGGCACAGAAATGACTTTAAACACACTTATTTTAGTTGAAAAAGTCATAATTCACATCCAACAGTCATTTAGAGTCAAAAGATTAAATGTTAAAATTTCATCATTATAGACCATTTTGGGAACGTTCGACATGTCCGGAGTCATCGTTTTTCATCCGAAAATTGATTTTTTGGACTGTACCCAAAATGATTCAAAATGTCAATTGGATCATGCCTCTTGTTGAATAACCACTTTTTAAACCCTCACAGTGACCAAAAGTGCCATTTTTACAGAGTTTTGCTTACTCAAAAGCTTCAATTTTGACCCGTTTCAGGCACAGAAATGACTTTAAACACACTTATTTTAGTTGAAAAAGTCATAATTCACATCCAACAGTCATTTAGAGTCAAAAGATTAAATGTTAAAATTTCATCATTATAGACCATTTTGGGAACGTTCGGCATGTCCGGAGTCATCGTTTTTCATCCGAAAATTGATTTTTTGGACTGTACCAAAAATGATTCAAAATGTCAATTGGATCGTGCCTCATGTTGAATAACCACTTTTTAAACCCTCACAGTGACCAAAATTGCCATTTTTACAGAGTTTTCCTTACTCAAAAGCTTCAATTTTGACCCGTTTCAGGCACAGAAATGACTTTAAACACACTTATTTTAGTTGAAAAAGTCATAATTCACATCCAACAGTCATTAAGAGTCAAGAGATTAAATGTTAAAATTTCATCATTATAGACCATTTTGGGAACGTTCGGCATGTCCGGAGTCATCGTTTTTCATCCGAAAATTGATTTTTTGGACTGTACCAAAAATGATTCAAAATGTCAATTGGATCGTGCCTCATGTTGAATAACCACTTTTTAAACCCTCACAGTGACCAAAAGTGCCATTTTTACAGAGTTTTGCTTACTCAAAAGCTTCAATTTTGACCCGTTTCAGGCACAGAAATGACTTTAAACACACTTATTTTAGTTGAAAAAGTCATAATTCACATCCAACAGTCATTAAGAGTCAAGAGATTAAATGTTAAAATTTCATCATTATAGACTATTTTGGGAACGTTCGGCATGTCCGGAGTCATCGTTTTTCATCCGAAAATTGATTTTTTGGACTGTACCAAAAATGATTCAAAATGTCAATTGGATCGTGCCTCATGTTGAATAACCACTTTTTAAACCCTCACAGTGACCAAAATTGCCATTTTTACAGAGTTTTCCTTACTCAAAAGCTTCAATTTTGACCCGTTTCAGGCACAGAAATGACTTTAAACACACTTATTTTAGTTGAAAAAGTCATAATTCACATCCAACAGTCATTAAGAGTCAAGAGATTAAATGTTAAAATTTCATCATTATAGACCATTTTGGGAACGTTCGACATGTCCGGAGTCATCGTTTTTCATCCGAAAATTGATTTTTTGGACTGTACCCAAAATGATTCAAAATGTCAATTGGATCGTGCCTCATGTTGAATAACCACTTTTTAAACCCTCACAGTGACCAAAAGTGCCATTTTTACAGAGTTTTGCTTACTCAAAAGCTTCAATTTTGACCCGTTTCAGGCACAGAAATGACTTTAAACACACGTATTTTAGTTGAAAAAGTCATAATTCACATCCAACAGTCATTTAGAGTCAAAAGATTAAATTTTTAATTTTAACATTATAGACCATTTTGGGAACGTTCTGCATGTCCGGAGTCATAGTTTTTCATCCGAAAATTGATTTTTTGGACTGTACCAAAAATGATTCAAAATGTCAATTGGATCGTGCCTCATGTTGAATAACCACTTTTTAAACCCTCACAGAGACCAAAAGTGCCATTTTTACAGAGTTTTGCTTACTCAAAAGCTTCAATTTTGACCCGTTTCAGGCACAGAAATGACTTTAAACACACTTATTTTAGTTGAAAAAGTCATAATTCACATCCAACAGTCATTTAGAGTCAAAAGATTAAATGTTAAAATTTCATCATTATAGACCATTTTGGGAACGTTCGACATGTCCGGAGTCATCGTTTTTCATCCGAAAATTGATTTTTTGGACTGTACCCAAAATGATTCAAAATGTCAATTGGATCGTGCCTCATGTTGAATAACCACTTTTTAAACCCTCACAGTGACCAAAAGTGCCATTTTTACAGAGTTTTGCTTACACAAAAGCTTCAATTTTGACCCGTTTCAGGCACAGAAAGGACTTTAAACACACTTATTTTAGTTGAAAAAGTCATAATGCACATCCAACAGTCATTTAGAGTCAAAAGATTAAATGTTAAAATTTCATCATTATAGACCATTTTGGGAACATTCGACATGTCCGGAGTCATCGTTTTTCATCCGAAAATTGATTTTTTGGACTGTACCCAAAATGATTCAAAATGTCAATTGGATCGTGCCTCATGTTGAATAACCACTTTTTAAACCCTCACAGTGACCAAAAGTGCCATTTTTACAGAGTTTTGCTTACTCAAAAGCTTCAATTTTGACCCGTTTCAGGCACAGAAATGACTTTAAACACACGTATTTTAGTTGAAAAAGTCATAATTCACATCCAACAGTCATTTAGAGTCAAAAGATTAAATGTTAAAATTTCATCATTATAGACCATTTTGGGAACGTTCGACATGTCCGGAGTCATCGTTTTTCATCCGAAAATTGATTTTTTGGACTGTACCCAAAATGATTCAAAATGTCAATTGGATCATGCCTCTTGTTGAATAACCACTTTTTAAACCCTCACAGTGACCAAAAGTGCCATTTTTACAGAGTTTTGCTTACTCAAAAGCTTCAATTTTGACCCGTTTCAGGCACAGAAATGACTTTAAACACACTTATTTTAGTTGAAAAAGTCATAATTCACATCCAACAGTCATTTAGAGTCAAAAGATTAAATGTTAAAATTTCATCATTATAGACCATTTTGGGAACGTTCGACATGTCCGGAGTCATCGTTTTTCATCCGAAAATTGATTTTTTGGACTGTACCCAAAATGATTCAAAATGTCAATTGGATCATGCCTCTTGTTGAATAACCACTTTTTAAACCCTCACAGTGACCAAAAGTGCCATTTTTACAGAGTTTTGCTTACTCAAAAGCTTCAATTTTGACCCGTTTCAGGCACAGAAATGACTTTAAACACACTTATTTTAGTTGAAAAAGTCATAATTCACATCCAACAGTCATTTAGAGTCAAAAGATTAAATGTTAAAATTTCATCATTATAGACCATTTTGGGAACGTTCGGCATGTCCGGAGTCATCGTTTTTCATCCGAAAATTGATTTTTTGGACTGTACCAAAAATTATTCAAAATGTCAATTGGATCGTGCCTCATGTTGAATAACCACTTTTTAAACCCTCACAGTGACCAAAATTGCCATTTTTACAGAGTTTTCCTTACTCAAAAGCTTCAATTTTGACCCGTTTCAGGCACAGAAATGACTTTAAACACACTTATTTTAGTTGAAAAAGTCATAATTCACATCCAACAGTCATTAAGAGTCAAGAGATTAAATGTTAAAATTTCATCATTATAGACCATTTTGGGAACGTTCGGCATGTCCGGAGTCATCGTTTTTCATCCGAAAATTGATTTTTTGGACTGTACCAAAAATGATTCAAAATGTCAATTGGATCGTGCCTCATGTTGAATAACCACTTTTTAAACCCTCACAGTGACCAAAAGTGCCATTTTTACAGAGTTTTGCTTACTCAAAAGCTTCAATTTTGACCCGTTTCAGGCACAGAAATGACTTTAAACACACTTATTTTAGTTGAAAAAGTCATAATTCACATCCAACAGTCATTAAGAGTCAAGAGATTAAATGTTAAAATTTCATCATTATAGACTATTTTGGGAACGTTCGGCATGTCCGGAGTCATCGTTTTTCATCCGAAAATTGATTTTTTGGACTGTACCAAAAATGATTCAAAATGTCAATTGGATCGTGCCTCATGTTGAATAACCACTTTTTAAACCCTCACAGTGACCAAAATTGCCATTTTTACAGAGTTTTCCTTACTCAAAAGCTTCAATTTTGACCCGTTTCAGGCACAGAAATGACTTTAAACACACTTATTTTAGTTGAAAAAGTCATAATTCACATCCAACAGTCATTAAGAGTCAAGAGATTAAATGTTAAAATTTCATCATTATAGACCATTTTGGGAACGTTCGACATGTCCGGAGTCATCGTTTTTCATCCGAAAATTGATTTTTTGGACTGTACCCAAAATGATTCAAAATGTCAATTGGATCGTGCCTCATGTTGAATAACCACTTTTTAAACCCTCACAGTGACCAAAAGTGCCATTTTTACAGAGTTTTGCTTACTCAAAAGCTTCAATTTTGACCCGTTTCAGGCACAGAAATGACTTTAAACACACGTATTTTAGTTGAAAAAGTCATAATTCACATCCAACAGTCATTTAGAGTCAAAAGATTAAATTTTTAATTTTAACATTATAGACCATTTTGGGAACGTTCTGCATGTCCGGAGTCATAGTTTTTCATCCGAAAATTGATTTTTTGGACTGTACCAAAAATGATTCAAAATGTCAATTGGATCGTGCCTCATGTTGAATAACCACTTTTTAAACCCTCACAGAGACCAAAAGTGCCATTTTTACAGAGTTTTGCTTACTCAAAAGCTTCAATTTTGACCCGTTTCAGGCACAGAAATGACTTTAAACACACTTATTTTAGTTGAAAAAGTCATAATTCACATCCAACAGTCATTTAGAGTCAAAAGATTAAATGTTAAAATTTCATCATTATAGACCATTTTGGGAACGTTCGACATGTCCGGAGTCATCGTTTTTCATCCGAAAATTGATTTTTTGGACTGTACCCAAAATGATTCAAAATGTCAATTGGATCGTGCCTCATGTTGAATAACCACTTTTTAAACCCTCACAGTGACCAAAAGTGCCATTTTTACAGAGTTTTGCTTACACAAAAGCTTCAATTTTGACCCGTTTCAGGCACAGAAAGGACTTTAAACACACTTATTTTAGTTGAAAAAGTCATAATGCACATCCAACAGTCATTTAGAGTCAAAAGATTAAATGTTAAAATTTCATCATTATAGACCATTTTGGGAACATTCGACATGTCCGGAGTCATCGTTTTTCATCCGAAAATTGATTTTTTGGACTGTACCCAAAATGATTCAAAATGTCAATTGGATCGTGCCTCATGTTGAATAACCACTTTTTAAACCCTCACAGTGACCAAAAGTGCCATTTTTACAGAGTTTTGCTTACTCAAAAGCTTCAATTTTGACCCGTTTCAGGCACAGAAATGACTTTAAACACACTTATTTTAGTTGAAAAAGTCATAATTCACATCCAACAGTCATTTAGAGTCAAAAGATTAAATGTTAAAATTTCATCATTATAGACCATTTTGGGAACGTTCGACATGTCCGGAGTCATCGTTTTTCATCCGAAAATTGATTTTTTGGACTGTACCCAAAATGATTCAAAATGTCAATTGGATCGTGCCTCATGTTGAATAACCACTTTTTAAACCCTCACAGTGACCAAAAGTGCCATTTTTACAGAGTTTTGCTTACACAAAAGCTTCAATTTTGACCCGTTTCAGGCACAGAAAGGACTTTAAACACACTTATTTTAGTTGAAAAAGTCATAATGCACATCCAACAGTCATTTAGAGTCAAAAGATTAAATGTTAAAATTTCATCATTATAGACCATTTTGGGAACATTCGACATGTCCGGAGTCATCGTTTTTCATCCGAAAATTGATTTTTTGGACTGTACCCAAAATGATTCAAAATGTCAATTGGATCGTGCCTCATGTTGAATAACCACTTTTTAAACCCTCACAGTGACCAAAAGTGCCATTTTTACAGAGTTTTGCTTACTCAAAAGCTTCAATTTTGACCCGTTTCAGGCACAGAAATGACTTTAAACACACGTATTTTAGTTGAAAAAGTCATAATTCACATCCAACAGTCATTTAGAGTCAAAAGATTAAATGTTAAAATTTCATCATTATAGACCATTTTGGGAACGTTCGGCATGTCCGGAGTCATCGTTTTTCATCCGAAAATTGATTTTTTGGACTGTACCAAAAATGATTCAAAATGTCAATTGGATCGTGCCTCATGTTGAATAACCACTTTTTAAACCCTCACAGTGACCAAAATTGCCATTTTTACAGAGTTTTCCTTACTCAAAAGCTTCAATTTTGACCCGTTTCAGGCACAGAAATGACTTTAAACACACTTATTTTAGTTGAAAAAGTCATAATTCACATCCAACAGTCATTAAGAGTCAAGAGATTAAATGTTAAAATTTCATCATTATAGACCATTTTGGGAACGTTCGACATGTCCGGAGTCATCGTTTTTCATCCGAAAATTGATTTTTTGGACTGTACCCAAAATGATTCAAAATGTCAATTGGATCGTGCCTCATGTTGAATAACCACTTTTTAAACCCTCACAGTGACCAAAAGTGCCATTTTTACAGAGTTTTGCTTACTCAAAAGCTTCAATTTTGACCCGTTTCAGGCACAGAAATGACTTTAAACACACGTATTTTAGTTGAAAAAGTCATAATTCACATCCAACAGTCATTTAGAGTCAAAAGATTAAATGTTAAACTCTCATCATTATAGACCATTTTGGGAACGTTCGACATGTCCGGAGTCATCGTTTTTCATCCGAAAATTGATTTTTTGGACTGTACTCAAAATGATTCAAAATGTAAATTAGATCGTGCCTCATGTTGAATAACCACTTTTTAAACCCTCACAGTGACCAAAAGTGCCATTTTTACAGAGTTTTGCTTACTCAAAAGCCTAAATTTTGACCCGTTTCAGGCACAGAAATGACTTTAAACACACGTATTTTAGTTGAAAAAGTCATAATTCACATCCAACAGTCATTTAGAGTCAAAAGATTAAATGTTAAAATGTCATCATTATAGACCATTTTGGGAACGTTCGGCATGTCCGGAGTCATCGTTTTTCATCCGAAAATTGATTTTTTGGACTGTACCAAAAATGATTCAAAATGTCAATTGGATCGTGCCTCATGTTGAATAACCACTTTTTAAACCCTCACAGTGACCAAAATTGCCATTTTTACAGAGTTTTGCTTACTCAAAAGCTTCAATTTTGACCCGTTTCAGGCACAGAAAGGACTTTAAACACACTTATTTTAGTTGAAAATGTCATAATGCACATCCAACAGTCATTTAGAGTCAAAAGATTAAATGTTAAAATTTCATCATTATAGACCATTTTGGGAACGTTCGGCATGTCCGGAGTCATCGTTTTTTATCCGAAAATTGATTTTTTGGACTGTACCAAAAATGATTCAAAATGTCAATTGGATCGTGCCTCATGTTGAATAACCACTTTTTAAACCCTCACAGTGACCAAAATTGCCATTTTTACAGAGTTTTCCTTACTCAAAAGCTTCAATTTTGACCCGTTTCAGGCACAGAAATGACTTTAAACACACTTATTTTAGTTGAAAAAGTCTAAATTCACATCCAACAGTCATTAAGAGTCAAGAGATTAAATGTTAAAATTTCATCATTATAGACCATTTTGGGAACGTTCGACATGTCCGGAGTCATCGTTTTTCATCCGAAAATTGATTTTTTGGACTGTACCCAAAATGATTCAAAATGTCAATTGGATCGTGCCTCATGTTGAATAACCACTTTTTAAACCCTCACAGTGACCAAAAGTGCCATTTTTACAGAGTTTTGCTTACTCAAAAGCTTCAATTTTGACCCGTTTCAGGCACAGAAATGACTTTAAACACACGTATTTTAGTTGAAAAAGTCATAATTCACATCCAACAGTCATTTAGAGTCAAAAGATTAAATTTTTAATTTTAACATTATAGACCATTTTGGGAACGTTCTGCATGTCCGGAGTCATAGTTTTTCATCCGAAAATTGATTTTTTGGACTGTACCAAAAATGATTCAAAATGTCAATTGGATCGTGCCTCATGTTGAATAACCACTTTTTAAACCCTCACAGAGACCAAAAGTGCCATTTTTACAGAGTTTTGCTTACTCAAAAGCTTCAATTTTGACCCGTTTCAGGCACAGAAATGACTTTAAACACACTTATTTTAGTTGAAAAAGTCATAATTCACATCCAACAGTCATTTAGAGTCAAAAGATTAAATGTTAAAATTTCATCATTATAGACCATTTTGGGAACGTTCGACATGTCCGGAGTCATCGTTTTTCATCCGAAAATTGATTTTTTGGACTGTACCCAAAATGATTCAAAATGTCAATTGGATCGTGCCTCATGTTGAATAACCACTTTTTAAACCCTCACAGTGACCAAAAGTGCCATTTTTACAGAGTTTTGCTTACTCAAAAGCTTCAATTTTGACCCGTTTCAGGCACAGAAATGACTTTAAACACACGTATTTTAGTTGAAAAAGTCATAATTCACATCCAACAGTCATTTAGAGTCAAAAGATTAAATGTTAAAATTTCATCATTATAGACCATTTTGGGAACGTTCGACATGTCCGGAGTCATCGTTTTTCATCCGAAAATTGATTTTTTGGACTGTACCAAAAATGATTCAAAATGTCAATTGGATCGTGCCTCATGTTGAATAACCACTTTTTAAACCCTCACAGTGACCAAAATTGCCATTTTTACAGAGTTTTGCTTACACAAAAGCTTCAATTTTGACCCGTTTCAGGCACAGAAAGGACTTTAAACACACTTATTTTAGTTGAAAAAGTCATAATGCACATCCAACAGTCATTTAGAGTCAAAAGATTAAATGTTAAAATTTCATCATTATAGACCATTTTGGGAACATTCGACATGTCCGGAGTCATCGTTTTTCATCCGAAAATTGATTTTTTGGACTGTACCCAAAATGATTCAAAATGTCAATTGGATCGTGCCTCATGTTGAATAACCACTTTTTAAACCCTCACAGTGACCAAAAGTGCCATTTTTACAGAGTTTTGCTTACTCAAAAGCTTCAATTTTGACCCGTTTCAGGCACAGAAATGACTTTAAACACACGTATTTTAGTTGAAAAAGTCATAATTCACATCCAACAGTCATTTAGAGTCAAAAGATTAAATGTTAAAATTTCATCATAATAGACCATTTTGGGAACGTTCGGCATGTCCGGAGTCATCGTTTTTCATCCGAAAATTGATTTTTTGGACTGTACCAAAAATGATTCAAAATGTCAATTGGATCGTGCCTCATGTTGAATAACCACTTTTTAAACCCTCACAGTGACCAAAATTGCCATTTTTACAGAGTTTTCCTTACTCAAAAGCTTCAATTTTGACCCGTTTCAGGCACAGAAATGACTTTAAACACACTTATTTTAGTTGAAAAAGTCATAATTCACATCCAACAGTCATTAAGAGTCAAGAGATTAAATGTTAAAATTTCATCATTATAGACCATTTTGGGAACGCTCGACATGTCCGGAGTCATCGTTTTTCATCCGAACATTGATTTTTTGGACTGTACCCAAAATGATTCAAAATGTCAATTGGATCGTGCCTCATGTTGAATAACCACTTTTTAAACCCTCAGAGTGACCAAAAGTGCCATTTTTACAGAGTTTTGCTTACTCAAAAGCTTCAATTTTGACCCGTTTCAGGCACAGAAATGACTTTAAACACACGTATTTTAGTTGAAAAAGTCATAATTCACATCCAACAGTCATTTAGAGTCAAAAGATTAAATGTTAAAATTTCATCATTATAGACCATTTTGGGAACGTTCGGCATGTCCGGAGTCATCGTTTTTCATCCGAAAATTGATTTTTTGGACTGTACCAAAAATGATTCAAAATGTCAATTGGATCGTGCCTCATGTTGAATAACCACTTTTTAAACCCTCACAGTGACCAACATTGCCATTTTTACAGAGTTTTCCTTACTCAAAAGCTTCAATTTTGACCCGTTTCAGGCACAGAAATGACTTTAAACACACTTATTTTAGTTGAAAAAGTCATAATTCACATCCAACAGTCATTAAGAGACAAGAGATTAAATGTTAAAATTTCATCATTATAGACCATTTTGGGAACGTTCGACATGTCCGGAGTCATCGTTTTTCATCCGAAAATTGATTTTTTGGACTGTACCCAAAATGATTCAAAATGTCAATTGGATCGTGCCTCATGTTGAATAACCACTTTTTGAACCCTCACAGTGACCAAAAGTGCCATTTTTACAGAGTTTTGCTTACTCAAAAGCTTCAATTTTGACCCGTTTCAGGCACAGAAATGACTTTAAACACACTTATTTTAGTTGAAAAAGTCATATAGCACATCCAACAGTCATTTAGAGTCAAAAGATTAAATGTTAAAATTTCATCATTATAGACCATTTTGGGAACGTTCGGCATGTCCGGAGTCATCGTTTTTCATCCGAAAATTGATTTTTTGGACTGTACCAAAAATGATTCAAAATGTCAATTGGATCGTGCCTCATGTTGAATAACCACTTTTTAAACCCTCACAGTGACCAAAATTGCCATTTTTACAGAGTTTTGCTTACACAAAAGCTTCAATTTTGACCCGTTTCAGGCACAGAAAGGACTTTAAACACACTTATTTTAGTTGAAAAAGTCATAATGCACATCCAACAGTCATTTAGAGTCAAAAGATTAAATGTTAAAATTTCATCATTATAGACCATTTTGGGAACATTCGACATGTCCGGAGTCATCGTTTTTCATCCGAAAATTGATTTTTTGGACTGTACCCAAAATGATTCAAAATGTCAATTGGATCGTGCCTCATGTTGAATAACCACTTTTTAAACCCTCACAGTGACCAAAAGTGCCATTTTTACAGAGTTTTGCTTACTCAAAAGCTTCAATTTTGACCCGTTTCAGGCACAGAAATGACTTTAAACACACGTATTTTAGTTGAAAAAGTCATAATTCACATCCAACAGTCATTTAGAGTCAAAAGATTAAATGTTAAAATTTCATCATTATAGACCATTTTGGGAACGCTCGACATGTCCGGAGTCATCGTTTTTCATCCGAAAATTGATTTTTTGGACTGTACCCAAAATGATTCAAAATGTCAATTGGATCGTGCCTCATGTTGAATAACCACTTTTTAAACCCTCACAGTGACCAAAAGTGCCATTTTTACAGAGTTTTGCTTACTCAAAAGCTTCAATTTTGACCCGTTTCAGGCACAGAAATGACTTTAAACACACATATTTTAGTTGAAAAAGTCATAATTCACATCCAACAGTCATTTACAGTCAAAAGATTAAATGTTAAAATGTCATCATTATAGACCATTTTGGGAACGTTCGGCATGTCCGGAGTCATCGTTTTTCATCCGAAAATTGATTTTTTGGACTGTACCAAAAATGATTCAAAATGTCAATTGGATCGTGCCTCATGTTGAATAACCACTTTTTAAACCCTCACAGAGACCAAAAGTGCCATTTTTACAGAGTTTTGCTTACTCAAAAGCTTCAATTTTGACCCGTTTCAGGCACAGAAATGACTTTAAACACACTTATTTTAGTTGAAAAAGTCATAATTCACATCCAACAGTCATTTAGAGTCAAAAGATTAAATGTTAAAATTTCATCATTATAGACCATTTTGGGAACGTTCGACATGTCCGGAGTCATCGTTTTTCATCCGAAAATTGATTTTTTGGACTGTACCCAAAATGATTCAAAATGTCAATTGGATCGTGCCTCATGTTGAATAACCACTTTTTAAACCCTCACAGTGACCAAAAGTGCCATTTTTACAGAGTTTTGCTTACTCAAAAGCTTCAATTTTGACCCGTTTCAGGCACAGAAATGACTTTAAACACACGTATTTTAGTTGAAAAAGTCATAATTCACATCCAACAGTCATTTAGAGTCAAAAGATTAAATGTTAAAATTTCATCATTATAGACCATTTTGGGAACGTTCGGCATGTCCGGAGTCATCGTTTTTCATCCGAAAATTGATTTTTTGGACTGTACCAAAAATGATTCAAAATGTCAATTGGATCGTGCCTCATGTTGAATAACCACTTTTTAAACCCTCACAGTGACCAAAATTGCCATTTTTACAGAGTTTTGCTTACTCAAAAGCTTCAATTTTGACCCGTTTCAGGCACAGAAAGGACTTTAAACACACTTATTTTAGTTGAAAAAGTCATAATTCACATCCAACAGTCATTTAGAGTCAAGAGATTAAATGTTAAAATTTCATCATTATAGACCATTTTGGGAACGTTCGACATGTCCGGAGTCATCGTTTTTCATCCGAAAATTGATTTTTTGGACTGTACCCAAAATGATTCAAAATGTCAATTGGATCGTGCCTCATGTTGAATAACCACTTTTTAAACCCTCACAGTGACCAAAAGTGCCATTTTTACAGAGTTTTGCTTACTCAAAAGCTTCAATTTTGACCCGTTTCAGGCACAGAAATGACTTTAAACACACGTATTTTAGTTGAAAAAGTCATAATTCACATCCAACAGTCATTTAGAGTCAAAAGATTAAATGTTAAAATTTCATCATTATAGACCATTTTGGGAACGTTCGGCATGTCCGGAGTCATAGTTTTTCATCCGAAAATTGATTTTTTGGACTGTACCAAAAATGATTCAAAATGTCAATTGGATCGTGCCTCATGTTGAATAACCACTTTTTAAACCCTCACAGTGACCAAAATTGCCATTTTTACAGAGTTTTCCTTACTCAAAAGCTTCAATTTTGACCCGTTTCAGGCACAGAAATGACTTTAAACACACTTATTTTAGTTGAAAAAGTCATAATTCACATCCAACAGTCATTAAGAGACAAGAGATTAAATGTTAAAATTTCATCATTATAGACCATTTTGGGAACGTTCGACATGTCCGGAGTCATCGTTTTTCATCCGAAAATTGATTTTTTGGACTGTACCCAAAATGATTCAAAATGTCAATTGGATCGTGCCTCATGTTGAATAACCACTTTTTGAACCCTCACAGTGACCAAAAGTGCCATTTTTACAGAGTTTTGCTTACTCAAAAGCTTCAATTTTGACCCGTTTCAGGCACAGAAATGACTTTAAACACACTTATTTTAGTTGAAAAAGTCATATAGCACATCCAACAGTCATTTAGAGTCAAAAGATTAAATGTTAAAATTTCATCATTATAGACCATTTTGGGAACGTTCGGCATGTCCGGAGTCATCGTTTTTCATCCGAAAATTGATTTTTTGGACTGTACCAAAAATGATTCAAAATGTCAATTGGATCGTGCCTCATGTTGAATAACCACTTTTTAAACCCTCACAGTGACCAAAATTGCCATTTTTACAGAGTTTTCCTTACTCAAAAGCTTCAATTTTGACCCGTTTCAGGCACAGAAATGACTTTAAACACACTTATTTTAGTTGAAAAAGTCATAATTCACATCCAACAGTCATTAAGAGTCAAGAGATTAAATGTTAAAATTTCATCATTATAGACCATTTTGGGAACGTTCGACATGTCCGGAGTCATCGTTTTTCATCCGAAAATTGATTTTTTGGACTGTACCCAAAATGATTCAAAATGTCAATTGGATCGTGCCTCATGTTGAATAACCACTTTTTAAACCCTCACAGTGACCAAAAGTGCCATTTTTACAGAGTTTTGCTTACTCAAAAGCTTCAATTTTGACCCGTTTCAGGCACAGAAATGACTTTAAACACACGTATTTTAGTTGAAAAAGTCATAATTCACATCCAACAGTCATTTAGAGTCAAAAGATTAAATGTTAAACTCTCATCATTATAGACCATTTTGGGAACGTTCGACATGTCCGGAGTCATCGTTTTTCATCCGAAAATTGATTTTTTGGACTGTACCCAAAATGATTCAAAATGTAAATTAGATCGTGCCTCATGTTGAATAACCACTTTTTAAACCCTCACAGTGACCAAAAGTGCCATTTTTACAGAGTTTTGCTTACTCAAAAGCTTCAATTTTGACCCGTTTCAGGCACAGAAATGACTTTAAACACACGTATTTTAGTTGAAAAAGTCATAATTCACATCCAACAGTCATTTAGAGTCAAAAGATTAAATGTTAAAATGTCATCATTATAGACCATTTTGGGAACGTTCGGCATGTCCGGAGTCATCGTTTTTCATCCGAAAATTGATTTTTTGGACTGTACCAAAAATGATTCAAAATGTCAATTGGATCGTGCCTCATGTTGAATAACCACTTTTTAAACCCTCACAGTGACCAAAATTGCCATTTTTACAGAGTTTTGCTTACTCAAAAGCTTCAATTTTGACCCGTTTCAGGCACAGAAAGGACTTTAAACACACTTATTTTAGTTGAAAATGTCATAATGCACATCCAACAGTCATTTAGAGTCAAAAGATTAAATGTTAAAATTTCATCATTATAGACCATTTTGGGAACGTTCGGCATGTCCGGAGTCATCGTTTTTCATCCGAAAATTGATTTTTTGGACTGTACCAAAAATGATTCAAAATGTCAATTGGATCGTGCCTCATGTTGAATAACCACTTTTTAAACCCTCACAGTGACCAAAATTGCCATTTTTACAGAGTTTTCCTTACTCAAAAGCTTCAATTTTGACCCGTTTCAGGCACAGAAATGACTTTAAACACACTTATTTTAGTTGAAAAAGTCATAATTCACATCCAACAGTCATTAAGAGTCAAGAGATTAAATGTTAAAATTTCATCATTATAGACCATTTTGGGAACGTTCGACATGTCCGGAGTCATCGTTTTTCATCCGAAAATTGATTTTTTGGACTGTACCCAAAATGATTCAAAATGTCAATTGGATCGTGCCTCATGTTGAATAACCACTTTTTAAACCCTCACAGTGACCAAAAGTGCCATTTTTACAGAGTTTTGCTTACTCAAAAGCTTCAATTTTGACCCGTTTCAGGCACAGAAATGACTTTAAACACACGTATTTTAGTTGAAAAAGTCATAATTCACATCCAACAGTCATTTAGAGTCAAAAGATTAAATTTTTAATTTTAACATTATAGACCATTTTGGGAACGTTCTGCATGTCCGGAGTCATAGTTTTTCATCCGAAAATTGATTTTTTGGACTGTACCAAAAATGATTCAAAATGTCAATTGGATCGTGCCTCATGTTGAATAACCACTTTTTAACCCCTTCCACACTCATGACGAGCTGGGCTCGTCATGGTGTAGCCTCCTCAAACACTGATGACGAGCCCAGCTCGTCATGAAATAAAGGAATACAGCGATTCCCAGCACAGGAGGGGAATTGCCTTAGCAGCCATGGGGTTAAACCCTCACAGAGACCAAAAGTGCCATTTTTACAGAGTTTTGCTTACTCAAAAGCTTCAATTTTGACCCGTTTCAGGCACAGAAATGACTTTAAACACACTTATTTTAGTTGAAAAAGTCATAATTCACATCCAACAGTCATTTAGAGTCAAAAGATTAAATGTTAAAATTTCATCATTATAGACCATTTTGGGAACGTTCGACATGTCCGGAGTCATCGTTTTTCATCCGAAAATTGATTTTTTGGACTGTACCCAAAATGATTCAAAATGTCAATTGGATCGTGCCTCATGTTGAATAACCACTTTTTAAACCCTCACAGTGACCAAAAGTGCCATTTTTACAGAGTTTTGCTTTCTCAAAAGCTTCAATTTTGACCCGTTTCAGGCACAGAAATGACTTTAAACACACGTATTTTAGTTGAAAAAGTCATAATTCACATCCAACAGTCATTTAGAGTCAAAAGATTAAATGTTAAAATTTCATCATTATAGACCATTTTGGGAACGTTCGGCATGTCTGGAGTCATCGTTTTTCATCCGAAAATTGATTTTTTGGACTGTACCAAAAATGATTCAAAATGTCAATTGGATCGTGCCTCATGTTGAATAACCACTTTTTAAACCCTCACAGTGACCAAAATTGCCATTTTTACAGAGTTTTCCTTACTCAAAAGCTTCAATTTTGACCCGTTTCAGGCACAGAAATGACTTTAAACACACTTATTTTAGTTGAAAAAGTCATACTTCACATCCAACAGTCATTAAGAGACAAGAGATTAAATGTTAAAATTTCATCATTATAGACCATTTTGGGAACGTTCGACATGTCCGGAGTCATCGTTTTTCATCCGAAAATTGATTTTTTGGACTGTACCCAAAATGATTCAAAATGTCAATTGGATCGTGCCTCATGTTGAATAACCACTTTTTAAACCCTCACAGTGACCAAAAGTGCCATTTTTACAGAGTTTTGCTTACTCAAAAGCTTCAATTTTGACCCGTTTCAGGCACAGAAATGACTTTAAACACACGTATTTTAGTTGAAAAAGTCATAATTCACATCCAACAGTCATTTAGAGTCAAAAGATTAAATGTTAAAATTTCATCATTATAGACCATTTTGGGAACGTTCGGCATGTCCGGAGTCATCGTTTTTCATCCGAAAATTGATTTTTTGGACTGTACCAAAAATGATTCAAAATGTCAATTGGATCGTGCCTCATGTTGAATAACCACTTTTTAAACCCTCACAGTGACCAAAATTGCCATTTTTACAGAGTTTTCCTTACTCAAAAGCTTCAATTTTGACCCGTTTCAGGCACAGAAATGACTTTAAACACACTTATTTTAGTTGAAAAAGTCATAATTCACATCCAACAGTCATTAAGAGACAAGAGATTAAATGTTAAAATTTCATCATTATAGACCATTTTGGGAACGTTCGACATGTCCGGAGTCATCGTTTTTCATCCGAAAATTGATTTTTTGGACTGTACCCAAAATGATTCAAAATGTCAATTGGATCGTGCCTCATGTTGAATAACCACTTTTTAAACCCTCACAGTGACCAAAAGTGCCATTTTTACAGAGTTTTGCTTACTCAAAAGCTTCAATTTTGACCCGTTTCAGGCACAGAAATGACTTTAAACACACGTATTTTAGTTGAAAAAGTCATAATTCACATCCAACAGTCATTTAGAGTCAAAAGATTAAATGTTAAAATTTCATCATTATAGACCATTTTGGGAACGTTCTGCATGTCCGGAGTCATCGTTTTTCATCCGAAAATTGATTTTTTGGACTGTACCAAAAATGATTCAAAATGTCAATTGGATCGTGCCTCATGTTGAATAAACACTTTTTAAAGCCTCACAGAGACCAAAAGTGCCATTTTTACAGAGTTTTGCTTACTCAAAAGCTTCAATTTTGACCCGTTTCAGGCACAGAAATGACTTTAAACACACTTATTTTAGTTGAAAAAGTCATAATTCACATCCAACAGTCATTTAGAGTCAAAAGATTAAATGTTAAAATTTCATCATTATAGACCATTTTGGGAACGTTCGACATGTTCGGAGTCATCGTTTTTCATCCGAAAATTGATTTTTTGGACTGTACCCAAAATGATTCAAAATGTCAATTGGATCGTGCCTCATGTTGAATAACCACTTTTTAAACCCTCACAGTGACCAAAAGTGCCATTTTTACAGAGTTTGCTTACTCAAAAGCTTCAATTTTGACCCGTTTCAGGCACAGAAATGACTTTAAACACACTTATTTTAGTTGAAAAAGTCATAATTCACATCCAACAGTCATTTAGAGTCAAAAGATTAAATGTTAAAATTTCATCATTATAGACCATTTTGGGAACGTTCGGCATGTCCGGAGTCATCGTTTTTCATCTGAAAATTGATTTTTTGGACTGTACCCAAAATAATTCAAAATGTCAATTGGATCGTGCCTCATGTTGAATAACCACTTTTTAAACCCTCACAGTGACCAAAAGTGCCATTTTTACAGAGTTTTGCTTACTCAAAAGCTTCAATTTTGACCCGTTTCAGGCACAGAAATGACTTTAAACACACGTATTTTAGTTGAAAAAGTCATAATTCACATCCAACAGTCATTTAGAGTCAAAAGATTAAATGTTAAAATTTCATCATTATAGACCATTTTGGGAACGTTCGACATGTCCGGAGTCATCGTTTTTCATCCGAAAATTGATTTTTTGGACTGTACCCAAAATGATTCAAAATGTCAATTGGATCATGCCTCTTGTTGAATAACCACTTTTTAAACCCTCACAGTGACCAAAAGTGCCATTTTTACAGAGTTTTGCTTACTCAAAAGCTTCAATTTTGACCCGTTTCAGGCACAGAAATGACTTTAAACACACTTATTTTAGTTGAAAAAGTCATAATTCACATCCAACAGTCATTTAGAGTCAAAAGATTAAATGTTAAAATTTCATCATTATAGACCATTTTGGGAACGTTCGGCATGTCCGGAGTCATCGTTTTTCATCCGAAAATTGATTTTTTGGACTGTACCAAAAATGATTCAAAATGTCAATTGGATCGTGCCTCATGTTGAATAACCACTTTTTAAACCCTCACAGTGACCAAAATTGCCATTTTTACAGAGTTTTCCTTACTCAAAAGCTTCAATTTTGACCCGTTTCAGGCACAGAAATGACTTTAAACACACTTATTTTAGTTGAAAAAGTCATAATTCACATCCAACAGTCATTAAGAGTCAAGAGATTAAATGTTAAAATTTCATCATTATAGACCATTTTGGGAACGCTCGACATGTCCGGAGTCATCGTTTTTCATCCGAAAATTGATTTTTTGGACTGTACCCAAAATGATTCAAAATGTCAATTGGATCGTGCCTCATGTTGAATAACCACTTTTTAAACCCTCACAGTGACCAAAAGTGCCATTTTTACAGAGTTTTGCTTACTCAAAAGCTTCAATTTTGACCCGTTTCAGGCACAGAAATGACTTTAAACACACTTATTTTAGTTGAAAAAGTCATAATTCACATCCAACAGTCATTTAGAGTCAAAAGATTAAATGTTAAAATTTCATCATTATAGACCATTTTGGGAACGTTCGACATGTCCGGAGTCATCGTTTTTCATCCGAAAATTGATTTTTTGGACTGTACCCAAAATGATTCAAAATGTCAATTGGATCGTGCCTCATGTTGAATAACCACTTTTTAAACCCTCACAGTGACCAAAAGTGCCATTTTTACAGAGTTTTGCTTACTCAAAAGCTTCAATTTTGACCCGTTTCAGGCACAGAAATGACTTTAAACACACGTATTTTAGTTGAAAAAGTCATAATTCACATCCAACAGTCATTTAGAGTCAAAAGATTAAATGTTAAAATTTCATCATTATAGACCATTTTGGGAACGTTCGGCATGTCCGGAGTCATCGTTTTTCATCCGAAAATTGATTTTTTGGACTGTACCAAAAATGATTCAAAATGTCAATTGGATCGTGCCTCATGTTGAATAACCACTTTTTAAACCCTCACAGTGACCAAAATTGCCATTTTTACAGAGTTTTGCTTACTCAAAAGCTTCAATTTTGACCCGTTTCAGGCACAGAAAGGACTTTAAACACACTTATTTTAGTTGAAAAAGTCATAATGCACATCCAACAGTCATTTAGAGTCAAAAGATTAAATGTTAAAATTTCATCATTATAGACCATTTTGGGAACGTTCGACATGTCCGGAGTCATCGTTTTTCATCCGAAAATTGATTTTTTGGACTGTACCCAAAATGATTCAAAATGTCAATTGGATCGTGCCTCATGTTGAATAACCACTTTTTAAACCCTCACAGTGACCAAAAGTGCCATTTTTACAGAGTTTTGCTTACTCAAAAGCTTCAATTTTGACCCGTTTCAGGCACAGAAATGACTTTAAACACACGTATTTTAGTTGAAAAAGTCATAATTCACATCCAACAGTCATTTAGAGTCAAAAGATTAAATGTTAAAATTTCATCATTATAGACCATTTTGGGAACGTTCTGCATGTCCGGAGTCATCGTTTTTCGTCCGAAAATTGATTTTTTGGACTGTACCAAAAATGATTCAAAATGTCAATTGGATCGTGCCTCATGTTGAATAAACACTTTTTAAAGCCTCACAGAGACCAAAAGTGCCATTTTTACAGAGTTTTGCTTACTCAAAAGCTTCAATTTTGACCCGTTTCAGGCACAGAAATGACTTTAAACACACTTATTTTAGTTGAAAAAGTCATAATTCACATCCAACAGTCATTAAGAGTCAAAAGATTAAATGTTAAAATTTCATCATTATAGACCATTTTGGGAACATTCGACATGTCCGGAGTCATCGTTTTTCATCCGAAAATTGATTTTTTGGACTGTACCCAAAATGATTCAAAATGTCAATTGGATCGTGCCTCATGTTGAATAACCACTTTTTAAACCCTCACAGTGACCAAAAGTGCCATTTTTACAGAGTTTTGCTTACTCAAAAGCTTCAATTTTGACCCGTTTCAGGCACAGAAATGACTTTAAACACACGTATTTTAGTTGAAAAAGTCATAATTCACATCCAACAGTCATTTAGAGTCAAAAGATTAAATGTTAAAATTTCATCATTATAGACCATTTTGGGAACGTTCGACATGTCCGGAGTCATCGTTTTTCATCCGAAAATTGATTTTTTGGACTGTACCCAAAATGATTCAAAATGTCAATTGGATCATGCCTCTTGTTGAATAACCACTTTTTAAACCCTCACAGTGACCAAAAGTGCCATTTTTACAGAGGTTTGCTTACTCAAAAGCTTCAATTTTGACCCGTTTCAGGCACAGAAATGACTTTAAACACACTTATTTTAGTTGAAAAAGTCATAATTCACATCCAACAGTCATTTAGAGTCAAAAGATTAAATGTTAAAATTTCATCATTATAGACCATTTTGGGAACGTTCGGCATGTCCGGAGTCATCGTTTTTCATCCGAAAATTGATTTTTTGGACTGTACCAAAAATGATTCAAAATGTCAATTGGATCGTGTTGAATAACCACTTTTTAAACCCTCACAGTGACCAAAATTGCCATTTTTACAGAGTTTTCCTTACTCAAAAGCTTCAATTTTGACCCGTTTCAGGCACAGAAATGACTTTAAACACACTTATTTTAGTTGAAAAAGTCATAATTCACATCCAACAGTCATTAAGAGTCAAGAGATTAAATGTTAAAATTTCATCATTATAGACCATTTTGGGAACGCTCGACATGTCCGGAGTCATCGTTTTTCATCCGAAAATTGATTTTTTGGACTGTACCCAAAATGATTCAAAATGTCAATTGGATCGTGCCTCATGTTGAATAACCACTTTTTAAACCCTCACAGTGACCAAAAGTGCCATTTTTACAGAGTTTTGCTTACTCAAAAGCTTCAATTTTGACCCGTTTCAGGCACAGAAATGACTTTAAACACACTTATTTTAGTTGAAAAAGTCATAATTCACATCCAACAGTCATTTAGAGTCAAAAGATTAAATGTTAAAATTTCATCATTATAGACCATTTTGGGAACGTTCGACATGTCCGGAGTCATCGTTTTTCATCCGAAAATTGATTTTTTGGACTGTACCCAAAATGATTCAAAATGTCAATTGGATCGTGCCTCATGTTGAATAACCACTTTTTAAACCCTCACAGTGACCAAAAGTGCCATTTTTACAGAGTTTTGCTTACTCAAAAGCTTCAATTTTGACCCGTTTCAGGCACAGAAATGACTTTAAACACACGTATTTTAGTTGAAAATGTCATAATGCACATCCAACAGTCATTTAGAGTCAAAAGATTAAATGTTAAAATTTCATCATTATAGACCATTTTGGGAACGTTCGGCATGTCCGGAGTCATCGTTTTTCATCCGAAAATTGATTTTTTGGACTGTACCAAAAATGATTCAAAATGTCAATTGGATCGTGCCTCATGTTGAATAACCACTTTTTAAACCCTCACAGTGACCAAAATTGCCATTTTTACAGAGTTTTGCTTACTCAAAAGCTTCAATTTTGACCCGTTTCAGGCACAGAAAGGACTTTAAACACACTTATTTTAGTTGAAAAAGTCATAATGCACATCCAACAGTCATTTAGAGTCAAAAGATTAAATGTTAAAATTTCATCATTATAGACCATTTTGGGAACGTTCGACATGTCCGGAGTCATCGTTTTTCATCCGAAAATTGATTTTTTGGACTGTACCCAAAATGATTCAAAATGTCAATTGGATCGTGCCTCATGTTGAATAACCACTTTTTAAACCCTCACAGTGACCAAAAGTGCCATTTTTACAGAGTTTTGCTTACTCAAAAGCTTCAATTTTGACCCGTTTCAGGCACAGAAATGACTTTAAACACACGTATTTTAGTTGAAAAAGTCATAATTCACATCCAACAGTCATTTAGAGTCAAAAGATTAAATGTTAAAATTTCATCATTATAGACCATTTTGGGAACGTTCTGCATGTCCGGAGTCATCGTTTTTCATCCGAAAATTGATTTTTTGGACTGTACCAAAAATGATTCAAAATGTCAATTGGATCGTGCCTCATGTTGAATAAACACTTTTTAAAGCCTCACAGAGACCAAAAGTGCCATTTTTACAGAGTTTTGCTTACTCAAAAGCTTCAATTTTGACCCGTTTCAGGCACAGAAATGACTTTAAACACACTTATTTTAGTTGAAAAAGTCATAATTCACATCCAACAGTCATTTAGAGTCAAAAGATTAAATGTTAAAATTTCATCATTATAGACCATTTTGGGAACGTTCGGCATGTCCGGAGTCATCGTTTTTCATCCGAAAATTGATTTTTTGGACTGTACCAAAAATGATTCAAAATGTCAATTGGATCGTGCCTCATGTTGAATAACCACTTTTTAAACCCTCACAGTGACCAAAAGTGCCATTTTTACAGAGTTTGCTTACTCAAAAGCTTCAATTTTGACCCGTTTCAGGCACAGAAATGACTTTAAACACACTTATTTTAGTTGAAAAAGTCATAATTCACATCCAACAGTCATTTAGAGTCAAAAGATTAAATGTTAAAATTTCATCATTATAGACCATTTTGGGAACGTTCGGCATGTCCGGAGTCATCGTTTTTCATCTGAAAATTGATTTTTTGGACTGTACCCAAAATGATTCAAAATGTCAATTGGATCGTGCCTCATGTTGAATAACCACTTTTTAAACCCTCACAGTGACCAAAAGTGCCATTTTTACAGAGTTTTGCTTACTCAAAAGCTTCAATTTTGACCCGTTTCAGGCACAGAAATGACTTTAAACACACGTATTTTAGTTGAAAAAGTCATAATTCACATCCAACAGTCATTTAGAGTCAAAAGATTAAATGTTAAAATGTCATCATTATAGACCATTTTGGGAACGTTCGGCATGTCCGGAGTCATCGTTTTTCATCCGAAAATTGATTTTTTGGACTGTACCAAAAATGATTCAAAATGTCAATTGGATCGTGCCTCATGTTGAATAACCACTTTTTAAACCCTCACAGAGACCAAAAGTGCCATTTTTACAGAGTTTTGCTTACTCAAAAGCTTCAATTTTGACCCGTTTCAGGCACAGAAATGACTTTAAACACACTTATTTTAGTTGAAAAAGTCATAATTCACATCCAACAGTCATTTAGAGTCAAAAGATTAAATGTTAAAATTTCATCATTATAGACCATTTTGGGAACGTTCGACATGTCCGGAGTCATGGTTTTTCATCCGAAAATTGATTTTTTGGACTGTACCCAAAATGATTCAAAATGTCAATTGGATCGTGCCTCATGTTGAATAACCACTTTTTAAACCCTCACAGTGACCAAAAGTGCCATTTTTACAGAGTTTTGCTTACTCAAAAGCTTCAATTTTGACCCGTTTCAGGCACAGAAATGACTTTAAACACACGTATTTTAGTTGAAAAAGTCATAATTCACATCCAACAGTCATTTAGAGTCAAAAGATTAAATGTTAAAATTTCATCATTATAGACCATTTTGGGAACGTTCGGCATGTCCGGAGTCATCGTTTTTCATCCGAAAATTGATTTTTTGGACTGTACCAAAAATGATTCAAAATGTCAATTGGATCGTGCCTCAAGTTGAATAACCACTTTTTAAACCCTCACAGTGACCAAAATTGCCATTTTTACAGAGTTTTGCTTACTCAAAAGCTTCAATTTTGACCCGTTTCAGGCACAGAAAGGACTTTAAACACACTTATTTTAGTTGAAAAAGTCATAATGCACATCCAACAGTCATTTAGAGTCAACAGATTAAATGTTAAAATTTCATCATTATAGACCATTTTGGGAACGTTCGACATGTCCGGAGTCATCGTTTTTCATCCGAAAATTGATTTTTTGGACTGTACCCAAAATGATTCAAAATGTCAATTGGATCGTGCCTCATGTTGAATAACCACTTTTTAAACCCTCACAGTGACCAAAAGTGCCATTTTTACAGAGTTTTGCTTACTCAAAAGCTTCAATTTTGACCCGTTTCAGGCACAGAAATGACTTTAAACACACGTATTTTAGTTGAAAAAGTCATAATTCACATCCAACAGTCATTTAGAGTCAAAAGATTAAATGTTAAAATTTCATCATTATAGACCATTTTGGGAACGTTCTGCATGTCCGGAGTCATCGTTTTTCATCCGAAAATTGATTTTTTGGACTGTACCAAAAATGATTCAAAATGTCAATTGGATCGTGCCTCATGTTGAATAAACACTTTTTAAAGCCTCACAGAGACCAAAAGTGCCATTTTTACAGAGTTTTGCTTACTCAAAAGCTTCAATTTTGACCCGTTTCAGGCACAGAAATGACTTTAAACACACTTATTTTAGTTGAAAAAGTCATAATTCACATCCAACAGTCATTTAGAGTCAAAAGATTAAATGTTAAAATTTCATCATTATAGACCATTTTGGGAACGTTCGACATGTCCGGAGTCATCGTTTTTCATCCGAAAATTGATTTTTTGGACTGTACCCAAAATGATTCAAAATGTCAATTGGATCGTGCCTCATGTTGAATAACCACTTTTTAAACCCTCACAGTGACCAAAAGTGCCATTTTTACAGAGTTTTGCTTACTCAAAAGCTTCAATTTTGACCCGTTTCAGGCACAGAAATGACTTTAAACACACGTATTTTAGTTGAAAAAGTCATAATTCACATCCAACAGTCATTTAGAGTCAAAAGATTAAATGTTAAAATTTCATCATTATAGACCATTTTGGGAACGTTCGGCATGTCTGGAGTCATCGTTTTTCATCCGAAAATTGATTTTTTGGACTGTACCAAAAATGATTCAAAATGTCAATTGGATCGTGCCTCATGTTGAATAACCACTTTTTAAACCCTCACAGTGACCAAAATTGCCATTTTTACAGAGTTTTCCTTACTCAAAAGCTTCAATTTTGACCCGTTTCAGGCACAGAAATGACTTTAAACACACTTATTTTAGTTGAAAAAGTCATACTTCACATCCAACAGTCATTAAGAGACAAGAGATTAAATGTTAAAATTTCATCATTATAGACCATTTTGGGAACGTTCGACATGTCCGGAGTCATCGTTTTTCATCCGAAAATTGATTTTTTGGACTGTACCCAAAATGATTCAAAATGTCAATTGGATCGTGCCTCATGTTGAATAACCACTTTTTAAACCCTCACAGTGACCAAAAGTGCCATTTTTACAGAGTTTTGCTTACTCAAAAGCTTCAATTTTGACCCGTTTCAGGCACAGAAATGACTTTAAACACACGTATTTTAGTTGAAAAAGTCATAATTCACATCCAACAGTCATTTAGAGTCAAAAGATTAAATGTTAAAATTTCATCATTATAGACCATTTTGGGAACGTTCGGCATGTCCGGAGTCATCGTTTTTCATCCGAAAATTGATTTTTTGGACTGTACCAAAAATGATTCAAAATGTCAATTGGATCGTGCCTCATGTTGAATAACCACTTTTTAAACCCTCACAGTGACCAAAATTGCCATTTTTACAGAGTTTTCCTTACTCAAAAGCTTCAATTTTGACCCGTTTCAGGCACAGAAATGACTTTAAACACACTTATTTTAGTTGAAAAAGTCATAATTCACATCCAACAGTCATTAAGAGACAAGAGATTAAATGTTAAAATTTCATCATTATAGACCATTTTGGGAACGTTCGACATGTCCGGAGTCATCGTTTTTCATCCGAAAATTGATTTTTTGGACTGTACCCAAAATGATTCAAAATGTCAATTGGATCGTGCCTCATGTTGAATAACCACTTTTTAAACCCTCACAGTGACCAAAAGTGCCATTTTTACAGAGTTTTGCTTACTCAAAAGCTTCAATTTTGACCCGTTTCAGGCACAGAAATGACTTTAAACACACGTATTTTAGTTGAAAAAGTCATAATTCACATCCAACAGTCATTTAGAGTCAAAAGATTAAATGTTAAAATTTCATCATTATAGACCATTTTGGGAACGTTCTGCATGTCCGGAGTCATCGTTTTTCATCCGAAAATTGATTTTTTGGACTGTACCAAAAATGATTCAAAATGTCAATTGGATCGTGCCTCATGTTGAATAAACACTTTTTAAAGCCTCACAGAGACCAAAAGTGCCATTTTTACAGAGTTTTGCTTACTCAAAAGCTTCAATTTTGACCCGTTTCAGGCACAGAAATGACTTTAAACACACTTATTTTAGTTGAAAAAGTCATAATTCACATCCAACAGTCATTTAGAGTCAAAAGATTAAATGTTAAAATTTCATCATTATAGACCATTTTGGGAACGTTCGGCATGTCCGGAGTCATCGTTTTTCATCCGAAAATTGATTTTTTGGACTGTACCAAAAATGATTCAAAATGTCAATTGGATCGTGCCTCATGTTGAATAACCACTTTTTAAACCCTCACAGTGACCAAAATTGCCATTTTTACAGAGTTTTGCTTACTCAGAAGCTTCAATTTTGACCCGTTTCAGGCACAGAAAGGACTTTAAACACACTTATTTTAGTTGAAAAAGTCATAATGCACATCCAACAGTCATTTAGAGTCAAAAGATTAAATGTTAAAATTTCATCATTATAGACCATTTTGGGAACGTTCGACATGTCCGGAGTCATCGTTTTTCATCCGAAAATTGATTTTTTGGACTGTACCCAAAATGATTCAAAATGTCAATTGGATCGTGCCTCATGTTGAATAACCACTTTTTAAACCCTCACAGTGATCAAAAGTGCCATTTTTACAGAGTTTGCTTACTCAAAAGCTTCAAT
The DNA here is from genome assembly GCF_964263255.1 of Lissotriton vulgaris. Classification (NCBI taxonomy): domain Eukaryota; kingdom Metazoa; phylum Chordata; class Amphibia; order Caudata; family Salamandridae; genus Lissotriton; species Lissotriton vulgaris. The sequence goes on along the minus strand of NW_028248500.1, from coordinate 127,543 downwards.
TTTGACCCGTTTCAGGCACAGAAATGACTTTAAACACACTTATTTTAGTTGAAAAAGTCATAATTCACATCCAACAGTCATTTAGAGTCAAAAGATTAAATGTTAAAATTTCATCATTATAGACCATTTTGGGAACGTTCGGCATGTCCGGAGTCATCGTTTTTCATCTGAAAATTGATTTTTTGGACTGTACCCAAAATGATTCAAAATGTCAATTGGATCGTGCCTCATGTTGAATAACCACTTTTTAAACCCTCACAGTGACCAAAAGTGCCATTTTTACAGAGTTTTGCTTACTCAAAAGCTTCAATTTTGACCCGTTTCAGGCACAGAAATGACTTTAAACACACGTATTTTAGTTGAAAAAGTCATAATTCACATCCAACAGTCATTTAGAGTCAAAAGATTAAATGTTAAAATTTCATCATTATAGACCATTTTGGGAACGTTCTGCATGTCCGGAGTCATCGTTTTTCATCAGAAAATAGATTTTTTGGACTGTACAAAAAATGATTCAAAATGTCAATTGGATCGTGCCTCATGTTGAATAACCACTTTTTAAACCCTCACAGTGACCAAAAGTGCCATTTTTACAGAGTTTTGCTTACTCAAAAGCTTCAATTTTGACCCGTTTCAGGCACAGAAATGACTTTACACACACTTATTTTAGTTGAAAAAGTCATAATTCACATCCAACAGTCATTTAGAGTCAAAAGATTAAATGTTAAAATTTCATCATTATAGACCATTTTGGGAACGTTCGACATGTCCGGAGTCATCGTTTTTCATCCGAAAATTGATTTTTTGGACTGTACCCAAAATGATTCAAAATGTAAATTGGATCGTGCCTCATGTTGAATAACCACTTTTTAAACCCTCACAGTGACCAAAAGTGCCATTTTTACAGAGTTTTGCTTACTCAAGAGCTTCAATTTTGACCCGTTTCAGGCACAGAAATGACTTTAAACACACGTATTTTAGTTGAAAAAGTCATAATTCACATCCAACAGTCATTTAGAGTCAAAAGATTAAATGTTAAAATGTCATCATTATAGACCATTTTGGGAACGTTCGGCATGTCCGGAGTCATCGTTTTTCATCCGAAAATTGATTTTTTGGACTGTACCAAAAATGATTCAAAATGTCAATTGGATCGTGCCTCATGTTGAATAACCACTTTTTAAACCCTCACAGTGACCAAAATTGCCATTTTTACAGAGTTTTCCTTACTCAAAAGCTTCAATTTTGACCCGTTTCAGGCACAGAAATGACTTTAAACACACTTATTTTAGTTGAAAAAGTCATAATTCACATCCAACAGTCATTAAGAGACAAGAGATTAAATGTTAAAATTTCATCATTATAGACCATTTTGGGAACGTTCGACATGTCCGGAGTCATCGTTTTTCATCCGAAAATTGATTTTTTGGACTGTACCCAAAATGATTCAAAATGTCAATTGGATCGTGCCTCATGTTGAATAACCACTTTTTAAACCCTCACAGTGACCAAAAGTGCCATTTTTACAGAGTTTTGCTTACTCAAAAGCTTCAATTTTGACCCGTTTCAGGCACAGAAATGACTTTAAACACACGTATTTTAGTTGAAAAAGTCATAATTCACATCCAACAGTCATTTAGAGTCAAAAGATTAAATGTTAAAATTTCATCATTATAGACCATTTTGGGAACGTTCTGCATGTCCGGAGTCATCGTTTTTCATCCGAAAATTGATTTTTTGGACTGTACCAAAAATGATTCAAAATGTCAATTGGATCGTGCCTCATGTTGAATAAACACTTTTTAAAGCCTCACAGAGACCAAAAGTGCCATTTTTACAGAGTTTTGCTTACTCAAAAGCTTCAATTTTGACCCGTTTCAGGCACAGAAATGACTTTAAACACACTTATTTTAGTTGAAAAAGTCATAATTCACATCCAACAGTCATTTAGAGTCAAAAGATTAAATGTTAAAATTTCATCATTATAGACCATTTTGGGAACGTTCGGCATGTCCGGAGTCATCGTTTTTCATCCGAAAATTGATTTTTTGGACTGTACCAAAAATGATTCAAAATGTCAATTGGATCGTGCCTCATGTTGAATAACCACTTTTTAAACCCTCACAGTGACCAAAATTGCCATTTTTACAGAGTTTTGCTTACTCAGAAGCTTCAATTTTGACCCGTTTCAGGCACAGAAAGGACTTTAAACACACTTATTTTAGTTGAAAAAGTCATAATGCACATCCAACAGTCATTTAGAGTCAAAAGATTAAATGTTAAAATTTCATCATTATAGACCATTTTGGGAACGTTCGACATGTCCGGAGTCATCGTTTTTCATCCGAAAATTGATTTTTTGGACTGTACCCAAAATGATTCAAAATGTCAATTGGATCGTGCCTCATGTTGAATAACCACTTTTTAAACCCTCACAGTGATCAAAAGTGCCATTTTTACAGAGTTTGCTTACTCAAAAGCTTCAATTTTGACCCGTTTCAGGCACAGAAATGACTTTAAACACACTTATTTTAGTTGAAAAAGTCATAATTCACATCCAACAGTCATTTAGAGTCAAAAGATTAAATGTTAAAATTTCATCATTATAGACCATTTTGGGAACGTTCGGCATGTCCGGAGTCATCGTTTTTCATCTGAAAATTGATTTTTTGGACTGTACCCAAAATGATTCAAAATGTCAATTGGATCGTGCCTCATGTTGAATAACCACTTTTTAAACCCTCACAGTGACCAAAAGTGCCATTTTTACAGAGTTTTGCTTACTCAAAAGCTTCAATTTTGACCCGTTTCAGGCACAGAAATGACTTTAAACACACGTATTTTAGTTGAAAAAGTCATAATTCACATCCAACAGTCATTTAGAGTCAAAAGATTAAATGTTAAAATTTCATCATTATAGACCATTTTGGGAACGTTCTGCATGTCCGGAGTCATCGTTTTTCATCAGAAAATAGATTTTTTGGACTGTACAAAAAATGATTCAAAATGTCAATTGGATCGTGCCTCATGTTGAATAACCACTTTTTAAACCCTCACAGTGACCAAAAGTGCCATTTTTACAGAGTTTTGCTTACTCAAAAGCTTCAATTTTGACCCGTTTCAGGCACAGAAATGACTTTACACACACTTATTTTAGTTGAAAAAGTCATAATTCACATCCAACAGTCATTTAGAGTCAAAAGATTAAATGTTAAAATTTCATCATTATAGACCATTTTGGGAACGTTCGACATGTCCGGAGTCATCGTTTTTCATCCGAAAATTGATTTTTTGGACTGTACCCAAAATGATTCAAAATGTAAATTGGATCGTGCCTCATGTTGAATAACCACTTTTTAAACCCTCACAGTGACCAAAAGTGCCATTTTTACAGAGTTTTGCTTACTCAAGAGCTTCAATTTTGACCCGTTTCAGGCACAGAAATGACTTTAAACACACGTATTTTAGTTGAAAAAGTCATAATTCACATCCAACAGTCATTTAGAGTCAAAAGATTAAATGTTAAAATGTCATCATTATAGACCATTTTGGGAACGTTCGGCATGTCCGGAGTCATCGTTTTTCATCCGAAAATTGATTTTTTGGACTGTACCAAAAATGATTCAAAATGTCAATTGGATCGTGCCTCATGTTGAATAACCACTTTTTAAACCCTCACAGTGACCAAAATTGCCATTTTTACAGAGTTTTGCTTACACAAAAGCTTCAATTTTGACCCGTTTCAGGCACAGAAAGGACTTTAAACACACTTATTTTAGTTGAAAAAGTCATAATGCACATCCAACAGTCATTTAGAGTCAAAAGATTAAATGTTAAAATTTCATCATTATAGACCATTTTGGGAACATTCGACATGTCCGGAGTCATCGTTTTTCATCCGAAAATTGATTTTTTGGACTGTACCCAAAATGATTCAAAATGTCAATTGGATCGTGCCTCATGTTGAATAACCACTTTTTAAACCCTCACAGTGACCAAAGGTGCCATTTTTACAGAGTTTTGCTTACTCAAAAGCTTCAATTTTGACCCGTTTCAGGCACAGAAATGACTTTAAACACACGTATTTTAGTTGAAAAAGTCATAATTCACATCCAACAGTCATTTAGAGTCAAAAGATTAAATGTTAAAATTTCATCATTATAGACCATTTTGGGAACGTTCGACATGTCCGGAGTCATCGTTTTTCATCCGAAAATTGATTTTTTGGACTGTACCCAAAATGATTCAAAATGTCAATTGGATCATGCCTCTTGTTGAATAACCACTTTTTAAACCCTCACAGTGACCAAAAGTGCCATTTTTACAGAGTTTTGCTTACTCAAAAGCTTCAATTTTGACCCGTTTCAGGCACAGAAATGACTTTAAACACACTTATTTTAGTTGAAAAAGTCATAATTCACATCCAACAGTCATTTAGAGTCAAAAGATTAAATGTTAAAATTTCATCATTATAGACCATTTTGGGAACGTTCGGCATGTCCGGAGTCATCGTTTTTCATCCGAAAATTGATTTTTTGGACTGTACCAAAAATGATTCAAAATGTCAATTGGATCGTGCCTCATGTTGAATAACCACTTTTTAAACCCTCACAGTGACCAAAATTGCCATTTTTACAGAGTTTTCCTTACTCAAAAGCTTCAATTTTGACCCGTTTCAGGCACAGAAATGACTTTAAACACACTTATTTTAGTTGAAAAAGTCATAATTCACATCCAACAGTCATTAAGAGTCAAGAGATTAAATGTTAAAATTTCATCATTATAGACCATTTTGGGAACGCTCGACATGTCCGGAGTCATCGTTTTTCATCCGAAAATTGATTTTTTGGACTGTACCCAAAATGATTCAAAATGTCAATTGGATCGTGCCTCATGTTGAATAACCACTTTTTAAACCCTCACAGTGACCAAAAGTGCCATTTTTACAGAGTTTTGCTTACTCAAAAGCTTCAATTTTGACCCGTTTCAGGCACAGAAATGACTTTAAACACACTTATTTTAGTTGAAAAAGTCATAATTCACATCCAACAGTCATTTAGAGTCAAAAGATTAAATGTTAAAATTTCATCATTATAGACCATTTTGGGAACGTTCGACATGTCCGGAGTCATCGTTTTTCATCCGAAAATTGATTTTTTGGACTGTACCCAAAATGATTCAAAATGTCAATTGGATCGTGCCTCATGTTGAATAACCACTTTTTAAACCCTCACAGTGACCAAAAGTGCCATTTTTACAGAGTTTTGCTTACTCAAAAGCTTCAATTTTGACCCGTTTCAGGCACAGAAATGACTTTAAACACACGTATTTTAGTTGAAAATGTCATAATGCACATCCAACAGTCATTTAGAGTCAAAAGATTAAATGTTAAAATTTCATCATTATAGACCATTTTGGGAACGTTCGGCATGTCCGGAGTCATCGTTTTTCATCCGAAAATTGATTTTTTGGACTGTACCAAAAATGATTCAAAATGTCAATTGGATCGTGCCTCATGTTGAATAACCACTTTTTAAACCCTCACAGTGACCAAAATTGCCATTTTTACAGAGTTTTGCTTACTCAAAAGCTTCAATTTTGACCCGTTTCAGGCACAGAAAGGACTTTAAACACACTTATTTTAGTTGAAAAAGTCATAATGCACATCCAACAGTCATTTAGAGTCAAAAGATTAAATGTTAAAATTTCATCATTATAGACCATTTTGGGAACGTTCGACATGTCCGGAGTCATCGTTTTTCATCCGAAAATTGATTTTTTGGACTGTACCCAAAATGATTCAAAATGTCAATTGGATCGTGCCTCATGTTGAATAACCACTTTTTAAACCCTCACAGTGACCAAAAGTGCCATTTTTACAGAGTTTTGCTTACTCAAAAGCTTCAATTTTGACCCGTTTCAGGCACAGAAATGACTTTAAACACACGTATTTTAGTTGAAAAAGTCATAATTCACATCCAACAGTCATTTAGAGTCAAAAGATTAAATGTTAAAATTTCATCATTATAGACCATTTTGGGAACGTTCTGCATGTCCGGAGTCATCGTTTTTCATCCGAAAATTGATTTTTTGGACTGTACCAAAAATGATTCAAAATGTCAATTGGATCGTGCCTCATGTTGAATAAACACTTTTTAAAGCCTCACAGAGACCAAAAGTGCCATTTTTACAGAGTTTTGCTTACTCAAAAGCTTCAATTTTGACCCGTTTCAGGCACAGAAATGACTTTAAACACACTTATTTTAGTTGAAAAAGTCATAATTCACATCCAACAGTCATTTAGAGTCAAAAGATTAAATGTTAAAATTTCATCATTATAGACCATTTTGGGAACGTTCGGCATGTCCGGAGTCATCGTTTTTCATCCGAAAATTGATTTTTTGGACTGTACCAAAAATGATTCAAAATGTCAATTGGATCGTGCCTCATGTTGAATAACCACTTTTTAAACCCTCACAGTGACCAAAAGTGCCATTTTTACAGAGTTTGCTTACTCAAAAGCTTCAATTTTGACCCGTTTCAGGCACAGAAATGACTTTAAACACACTTATTTTAGTTGAAAAAGTCATAATTCACATCCAACAGTCATTTAGAGTCAAAAGATTAAATGTTAAAATTTCATCATTATAGACCATTTTGGGAACGTTCGGCATGTCCGGAGTCATCGTTTTTCATCTGAAAATTGATTTTTTGGACTGTACCCAAAATGATTCAAAATGTCAATTGGATCGTGCCTCATGTTGAATAACCACTTTTTAAACCCTCACAGTGACCAAAAGTGCCATTTTTACAGAGTTTTGCTTACTCAAAAGCTTCAATTTTGACCCGTTTCAGGCACAGAAATGACTTTAAACACACGTATTTTAGTTGAAAAAGTCATAATTCACATCCAACAGTCATTTAGAGTCAAAAGATTAAATGTTAAAATGTCATCATTATAGACCATTTTGGGAACGTTCGGCATGTCCGGAGTCATCGTTTTTCATCCGAAAATTGATTTTTTGGACTGTACCAAAAATGATTCAAAATGTCAATTGGATCGTGCCTCATGTTGAATAACCACTTTTTAAACCCTCACAGAGACCAAAAGTGCCATTTTTACAGAGTTTTGCTTACTCAAAAGCTTCAATTTTGACCCGTTTCAGGCACAGAAATGACTTTAAACACACTTATTTTAGTTGAAAAAGTCATAATTCACATCCAACAGTCATTTAGAGTCAAAAGATTAAATGTTAAAATTTCATCATTATAGACCATTTTGGGAACGTTCGACATGTCCGGAGTCATCGTTTTTCATCCGAAAATTGATTTTTTGGACTGTACCCAAAATGATTCAAAATGTCAATTGGATCGTGCCTCATGTTGAATAACCACTTTTTAAACCCTCACAGTGACCAAAAGTGCCATTTTTACAGAGTTTTGCTTACTCAAAAGCTTCAATTTTGACCCGTTTCAGGCACAGAAATGACTTTAAACACACGTATTTTAGTTGAAAAAGTCATAATTCACATCCAACAGTCATTTAGAGTCAAAAGATTAAATGTTAAAATTTCATCATTATAGACCATTTTGGGAACGTTCGGCATGTCCGGAGTCATCGTTTTTCATCCGAAAATTGATTTTTTGGACTGTACCAAAAATGATTCAAAATGTCAATTGGATCGTGCCTCAAGTTGAATAACCACTTTTTAAACCCTCACAGTGACCAAAATTGCCATTTTTACAGAGTTTTGCTTACTCAAAAGCTTCAATTTTGACCCGTTTCAGGCACAGAAAGGACTTTAAACACACTTATTTTAGTTGAAAAAGTCATAATGCACATCCAACAGTCATTTAGAGTCAAAAGATTAAATGTTAAAATTTCATCATTATAGACCATTTTGGGAACGTTCGACATGTCCGGAGTCATCGTTTTTCATCCGAAAATTGATTTTTTGGACTGTACCCAAAATGATTCAAAATGTCAATTGGATCGTGCCTCATGTTGAATAACCACTTTTTAAACCCTCACAGTGACCAAAAGTGCCATTTTTACAGAGTTTTGCTTACTCAAAAGCTTCAATTTTGACCCGTTTCAGGCACAGAAATGACTTTAAACACACGTATTTTAGTTGAAAAAGTCATAATTCACATCCAACAGTCATTTAGAGTCAAAAGATTAAATGTTAAAATTTCATCATTATAGACCATTTTGGGAACGTTCTGCATGTCCGGAGTCATCGTTTTTCATCCGAAAATTGATTTTTTGGACTGTACCAAAAATGATTCAAAATGTCAATTGGATCGTGCCTCATGTTGAATAAACACTTTTTAAAGCCTCACAGAGACCAAAAGTGCCATTTTTACAGAGTTTTGCTTACTCAAAAGCTTCAATTTTGACCCGTTTCAGGCACAGAAATGACTTTAAACACACTTATTTTAGTTGAAAAAGTCATAATTCACATCCAACAGTCATTTAGAGTCAAAAGATTAAATGTTAAAATTTCATCATTATAGACCATTTTGGGAACGTTCGACATGTCCGGAGTCATCGTTTTTCATCCGAAAATTGATTTTTTGGACTGTACCCAAAATGATTCAAAATGTCAATTGGATCGTGCCTCATGTTGAATAACCACTTTTTAAACCCTCACAGTGACCAAAAGTGCCATTTTTACAGAGTTTTGCTTACTCAAAAGCTTCAATTTTGACCCGTTTCAGGCACAGAAATGACTTTAAACACACGTATTTTAGTTGAAAAAGTCATAATTCACATCCAACAGTCATTTAGAGTCAAAAGATTAAATGTTAAAATTTCATCATTATAGACCATTTTGGGAACGTTCGGCATGTCTGGAGTCATCGTTTTTCATCCGAAAATTGATTTTTTGGACTGTACCAAAAATGATTCAAAATGTCAATTGGATCGTGCCTCATGTTGAATAACCACTTTTTAAACCCTCACAGTGACCAAAATTGCCATTTTTACAGAGTTTTCCTTACTCAAAAGCTTCAATTTTGACCCGTTTCAGGCACAGAAATGACTTTAAACACACTTATTTTAGTTGAAAAAGTCATACTTCACATCCAACAGTCATTAAGAGACAAGAGATTAAATGTTAAAATTTCATCATTATAGACCATTTTGGGAACGTTCGACATGTCCGGAGTCATCGTTTTTCATCCGAAAATTGATTTTTTGGACTGTACCCAAAATGATTCAAAATGTCAATTGGATCGTGCCTCATGTTGAATAACCACTTTTTAAACCCTCACAGTGACCAAAAGTGCCATTTTTACAGAGTTTTGCTTACTCAAAAGCTTCAATTTTGACCCGTTTCAGGCACAGAAATGACTTTAAACACACGTATTTTAGTTGAAAAAGTCATAATTCACATCCAACAGTCATTTAGAGTCAAAAGATTAAATGTTAAAATTTCATCATTATAGACCATTTTGGGAACGTTCGGCATGTCCGGAGTCATCGTTTTTCATCCGAAAATTGATTTTTTGGACTGTACCAAAAATGATTCAAAATGTCAATTGGATCGTGCCTCATGTTGAATAACCACTTTTTAAACCCTCACAGTGACCAAAATTGCCATTTTTACAGAGTTTTCCTTACTCAAAAGCTTCAATTTTGACCCGTTTCAGGCACAGAAATGACTTTAAACACACTTATTTTAGTTGAAAAAGTCATAATTCACATCCAACAGTCATTAAGAGACAAGAGATTAAATGTTAAAATTTCATCATTATAGACCATTTTGGGAACGTTCGACATGTCCGGAGTCATCGTTTTTCATCCGAAAATTGATTTTTTGGACTGTACCCAAAATGATTCAAAATGTCAATTGGATCGTGCCTCATGTTGAATAACCACTTTTTAAACCCTCACAGTGACCAAAAGTGCCATTTTTACAGAGTTTTGCTTACTCAAAAGCTTCAATTTTGACCCGTTTCAGGCACAGAAATGACTTTAAACACACGTATTTTAGTTGAAAAAGTCATAATTCACATCCAACAGTCATTTAGAGTCAAAAGATTAAATGTTAAAATTTCATCATTATAGACCATTTTGGGAACGTTCTGCATGTCCGGAGTCATCGTTTTTCATCCGAAAATTGATTTTTTGGACTGTACCAAAAATGATTCAAAATGTCAATTGGATCGTGCCTCATGTTGAATAAACACTTTTTAAAGCCTCACAGAGACCAAAAGTGCCATTTTTACAGAGTTTTGCTTACTCAAAAGCTTCAATTTTGACCCGTTTCAGGCACAGAAATGACTTTAAACACACTTATTTTAGTTGAAAAAGTCATAATTCACATCCAACAGTCATTTAGAGTCAAAAGATTAAATGTTAAAATTTCATCATTATAGACCATTTTGGGAACGTTCGGCATGTCCGGAGTCATCGTTTTTCATCCGAAAATTGATTTTTTGGACTGTACCAAAAATGATTCAAAATGTCAATTGGATCGTGCCTCATGTTGAATAACCACTTTTTAAACCCTCACAGTGACCAAAATTGCCATTTTTACAGAGTTTTGCTTACTCAGAAGCTTCAATTTTGACCCGTTTCAGGCACAGAAAGGACTTTAAACACACTTATTTTAGTTGAAAAAGTCATAATGCACATCCAACAGTCATTTAGAGTCAAAAGATTAAATGTTAAAATTTCATCATTATAGACCATTTTGGGAACGTTCGACATGTCCGGAGTCATCGTTTTTCATCCGAAAATTGATTTTTTGGACTGTACCCAAAATGATTCAAAATGTCAATTGGATCGTGCCTCATGTTGAATAACCACTTTTTAAACCCTCACAGTGATCAAAAGTGCCATTTTTACAGAGTTTGCTTACTCAAAAGCTTCAATTTTGACCCGTTTCAGGCACAGAAATGACTTTAAACACACTTATTTTAGTTGAAAAAGTCATAATTCACATCCAACAGTCATTTAGAGTCAAAAGATTAAATGTTAAAATTTCATCATTATAGACCATTTTGGGAACGTTCGGCATGTCCGGAGTCATCGTTTTTCATCTGAAAATTGATTTTTTGGACTGTACCCAAAATGATTCAAAATGTCAATTGGATCGTGCCTCATGTTGAATAACCACTTTTTAAACCCTCACAGTGACCAAAAGTGCCATTTTTACAGAGTTTTGCTTACTCAAAAGCTTCAATTTTGACCCGTTTCAGGCACAGAAATGACTTTAAACACACGTATTTTAGTTGAAAAAGTCATAATTCACATCCAACAGTCATTTAGAGTCAAAAGATTAAATGTTAAAATTTCATCATTATAGACCATTTTGGGAACGTTCTGCATGTCCGGAGTCATCGTTTTTCATCAGAAAATAGATTTTTTGGACTGTACAAAAAATGATTCAAAATGTCAATTGGATCGTGCCTCATGTTGAATAACCACTTTTTAAACCCTCACAGTGACCAAAAGTGCCATTTTTACAGAGTTTTGCTTACTCAAAAGCTTCAATTTTGACCCGTTTCAGGCACAGAAATGACTTTACACACACTTATTTTAGTTGAAAAAGTCATAATGCACATCCAACAGTCATTTAGAGTCAAAAGATTAAATGTTAAAATTTCATCATTATAGACCATTTTGGGAACATTCGACATGTCCGGAGTCATCGTTTTTCATCCGAAAATTGATTTTTTGGACTGTACCCAAAATGATTCAAAATGTCAATTGGATCGTGCCTCATGTTGAATAACCACTTTTTAAACCCTCACAGTGACCAAAGGTGCCATTTTTACAGAGTTTTGCTTACTCAAAAGCTTCAATTTTGACCCGTTTCAGGCACAGAAATGACTTTAAACACACGTATTTTAGTTGAAAAAGTCATAATTCACATCCAACAGTCATTTAGAGTCAAAAGATTAAATGTTAAAATTTCATCATTATAGACCATTTTGGGAACGTTCGACATGTCCGGAGTCATCGTTTTTCATCCGAAAATTGATTTTTTGGACTGTACCCAAAATGATTCAAAATGTCAATTGGATCATGCCTCTTGTTGAATAACCACTTTTTAAACCCTCACAGTGACCAAAAGTGCCATTTTTACAGAGTTTTGCTTACTCAAAAGCTTCAATTTTGACCCGTTTCAGGCACAGAAATGACTTTAAACACACTTATTTTAGTTGAAAAAGTCATAATTCACATCCAACAGTCATTTAGAGTCAAAAGATTAAATGTTAAAATTTCATCGTTATAGACCATTTTGGGAACGTTCGGCATGTCCGGAGTCATCGTTTTTCATCCGAAAATTGATTTTTTGGACTGTACCAAAAATGATTCAAAATGTCAATTGGCTCGTGCCTCATGTTGAATAAACACTTTTTAAAGCCTCACAGAGACCAAAAGTGCCATTTTTACAGAGTTTTGCTTACTCAAAAGCTTCAATTTTGACCCGTTTCAGGCACAGAAATGACTTTAAACACACGTATTTTAGTTGAAAAAGTCATAATTCACATCCAACAGTCATTTAGAGTCAAAAGATTAAATGTTAAAATTTCATCATTATAGACCATTTTGGGAACGTTCTGCATGTCCGGAGTCATCGTTTTTCATCCGAAAATTGATTTTTTGGACTGTACCAAAAATGATTCAAAATGTCAATTGGATCGTGCCTCATGTTGAATAAACACTTTTTAAAGCCTCACAGAGACCAAAAGTGCCATTTTTACAGAGTTTTGCTTACTCAAAAGCTTCAATTTTGACCCGTTTCAGGCACAGAAATGACTTTAAACACACTTATTTTAGTTGAAAAAGTCATAATTCACATCCAACAGTCATTTAGAGTCAAAAGATTAAATGTTAAAATTTCATCATTATAGACCATTTTGGGAACGTTCGGCATGTCCGGAGTCATCGTTTTTCATCCGAAAATTGATTTTTTGGACTGTACCAAAAATGATTCAAAATGTCAATTGGATCGTGCCTCATGTTGAATAACCACTTTTTAAACCCTCACAGTGACCAAAATTGCCATTTTTACAGAGTTTTGCTTACTCAGAAGCTTCAATTTTGACCCGTTTCAGGCACAGAAAGGACTTTAAACACACTTATTTTAGTTGAAAAAGTCATAATGCACATCCAACAGTCATTTAGAGTCAAAAGATTAAATGTTAAAATTTCATCATTATAGACCATTTTGGGAACGTTCGACATGTCCGGAGTCATCGTTTTTCATCCGAAAATTGATTTTTTGGACTGTACCCAAAATGATTCAAAATGTCAATTGGATCGTGCCTCATGTTGAATAACCACTTTTTAAACCCTCACAGTGATCAAAAGTGCCATTTTTACAGAGTTTGCTTACTCAAAAGCTTCAATTTTGACCCGTTTCAGGCACAGAAATGACTTTAAACACACTTATTTTAGTTGAAAAAGTCATAATTCACATCCAACAGTCATTTAGAGTCAAAAGATTAAATGTTAAAATTTCATCATTATAGACCATTTTGGGAACGTTCGGCATGTCCGGAGTCATCGTTTTTCATCTGAAAATTTATTTTTTGGACTGTACCCAAAATGATTCAAAATGTCAATTGGATCGTGCCTCATGTTGAATAACCACTTTTTAAACCCTCACAGTGACCAAAAGTGCCATTTTTACAGAGTTTTGCTTACTCAAAAGCTTCAATTTTGACCCGTTTCAGGCACAGAAATGACTTTAAACACACGTATTTTAGTTGAAAAAGTCATAATTCACATCCAACAGTCATTTAGAGTCAAAAGATTAAATGTTAAAATTTCATCATTATAGACCATTTTGGGAACGTTCTGCATGTCCGGAGTCATCGTTTTTCATCAGAAAATAGATTTTTTGGACTGTACAAAAAATGATTCAAAATGTCAATTGGATCGTGCCTCATGTTGAATAACCACTTTTTAAACCCTCACAGTGACCAAAAGTGCCATTTTTACAGAGTTTTGCTTACTCAAAAGCTTCAATTTTGACCCGTTTCAGGCACAGAAATGACTTTACACACACTTATTTTAGTTGAAAAAGTCATAATGCACATCCAACAGTCATTTAGAGTCAAAAGATTAAATGTTAAAATTTCATCATTATAGACCATTTTGGGAACATTCGACATGTCCGGAGTCATCGTTTTTCATCCGAAAATTGATTTTTTGGACTGTACCCAAAATGATTCAAAATGTCAATTGGATCGTGCCTCATGTTGAATAACCACTTTTTAAACCCTCACAGTGACCAAAGGTGCCATTTTTACAGAGTTTTGCTTACTCAAAAGCTTCAATTTTGACCCGTTTCAGGCACAGAAATGACTTTAAACACACGTATTTTAGTTGAAAAAGTCATAATTCACATCCAACAGTCATTTAGAGTCAAAAGATTAAATGTTAAAATTTCATCATTATAGACCATTTTGGGAACGTTCGACATGTCCGGAGTCATCGTTTTTCATCCGAAAATTGATTTTTTGGACTGTACCCAAAATGATTCAAAATGTCAATTGGATCATGCCTCTTGTTGAATAACCACTTTTTAAACCCTCACAGTGACCAAAAGTGCCATTTTTACAGAGTTTTGCTTACTCAAAAGCTTCAATTTTGACCCGTTTCAGGCACAGAAATGACTTTAAACACACTTATTTTAGTTGAAAAAGTCATAATTCACATCCAACAGTCATTTAGAGTCAAAAGATTAAATGTTAAAATTTCATCATTATAGACCATTTTGGGAACGTTCGGCATGTCCGGAGTCATCGTTTTTCATCCGAAAATTGATTTTTTGGACTGTACCAAAAATGATTCAAAATGTCAATTGGATCGTGCCTCATGTTGAATAACCACTTTTTAAACCCTCACAGTGACCAAAATTGCCATTTTTACAGAGTTTTCCTTACTCAAAAGCTTCAATTTTGACCCGTTTCAGGCACAGAAATGACTTTAAACACACTTATTTTAGTTGAAAAAGTCATAATTCACATCCAACAGTCATTAAGAGTCAAGAGATTAAATGTTAAAATTTCATCATTATAGACCATTTTGGGAACGCTCGACATGTCCGGAGTCATCGTTTTTCATCCGAAAATTGATTTTTTGGACTGTACCCAAAATGATTCAAAATGTCAATTGGATCGTGCCTCATGTTGAATAACCACTTTTTAAACCCTCACAGTGACCAAAAGTGCCATTTTTACAGAGTTTTGCTTACTCAAAAGCTTCAATTTTGACCCGTTTCAGGCACAGAAATGACTTTAAACACACTTATTTTAGTTGAAAAAGTCATAATTCACATCCAACAGTCATTTAGAGTCAAAAGATTAAATGTTAAAATTTCATCATTATAGACCATTTTGGGAACGTTCGACATGTCCGGAGTCATCGTTTTTCATCCGAAAATTGATTTTTTGGACTGTACCCAAAATGATTCAAAATGTCAATTGGATCGTGCCTCATGTTGAATACCCACTTTTTAAACCCTCACAGTGACCAAAAGTGCCATTTTTACAGAGTTTTGCTTACTCAAAAGCTTCAATTTTGACCCGTTTCAGGCACAGAAATGACTTTAAACACACGTATTTTAGTTGAAAAAGTCATAATTCACATCCAACAGTCATTTAGAGTCAAAAGATTAAATGTTAAAATTTCATCATTATAGACCATTTTGGGAACGTTCGGCATGTCCGGAGTCATCGTTTTTCATCCGAAAATTGATTTTTTGGACTGTACCAAAAATGATTCAAAATGTCAATTGGATCGTGCCTCATGTTGAATAACCACTTTTTAAACCCTCACAGTGACCAAAATTGCCATTTTTACAGAGTTTTGCTTACTCAAAAGCTTCAATTTTGACCCGTTTCAGGCACAGAAAGGACTTTAAACACACTTATTTTAGTTGAAAAAGTCATAATGCACATCCAACAGTCATTTAGAGTCAAAAGATTAAATGTTAAAATTTCATCATTATAGACCATTTTGGGAACGTTCGACATGTCCGGAGTCATCGTTTTTCATCCGAAAATTGATTTTTTGGACTGTACCCAAAATGATTCAAAATGTCAATTGGATCGTGCCTCATGTTGAATAACCACTTTTTAAACCCTCACAGTGACCAAAAGTGCCATTTTTACAGAGTTTTGCTTACTCAAAAGCTTCAATTTTGACCCGTTTCAGGCACAGAAATGACTTTAAACACACGTATTTTAGTTGAAAAAGTCATAATTCACATCCAACAGTCATTTAGAGTCAAAAGATTAAATGTTAAAATTTCATCATTATAGACCATTTTGGGAACGTTCTGCATGTCCGGAGTCATCGTTTTTCATCCGAAAATTGATTTTTTGGACTGTACCAAAAATGATTCAAAATGTCAATTGGATCGTGCCTCATGTTGAATAAACACTTTTTAAAGCCTCACAGAGACCAAAAGTGCCATTTTTACAGAGTTTTGCTTACTCAAAAGCTTCAATTTTGACCCGTTTCAGGCACAGAAATGACTTTAAACACACTTATTTTAGTTGAAAAAGTCATAATTCACATCCAACAGTCATTTAGAGTCAAAAGATTAAATGTTAAAATTTCATCATTATAGACCATTTTGGGAACGTTCGGCATGTCCGGAGTCATCGTTTTTCATCCGAAAATTGATTTTTTGGACTGTACCAAAAATGATTCAAAATGTCAATTGGATCGTGCCTCATGTTGAATAACCACTTTTTAAACCCTCACAGTGACCAAAAGTGCCATTTTTACAGAGTTTGCTTACTCAAAAGCTTCAATTTTGACCCGTTTCAGGCACAGAAATGACTTTAAACACACTTATTTTAGTTGAAAAAGTCATAATTCACATCCAACAGTCATTTAGAGTCAAAAGATTAAATGTTAAAATTTCATCATTATAGACCATTTTGGGAACGTTCGGCATGTCCGGAGTCATCGTTTTTCATCTGAAAATTGATTTTTTGGACTGTACCCAAAATGATTCAAAATGTCAATTGGATCGTGCCTCATGTTGAATAACCACTTTTTAAACCCTCACAGTGACCAAAAGTGCCATTTTTACAGAGTTTTGCTTACTCAAAAGCTTCAATTTTGACCCGTTTCAGGCACAGAAATGACTTTAAACACACGTATTTTAGTTGAAAAAGTCATAATTCACATCCAACAGTCATTTAGAGTCAAAAGATTAAATGTTAAAATGTCATCATTATAGACCATTTTGGGAACGTTCGGCATGTCCGGAGTCATCGTTTTTCATCCGAAAATTGATTTTTTGGACTGTACCAAAAATGATTCAAAATGTCAATTGGATCGTGCCTCATGTTGAATAACCACTTTTTAAACCCTCACAGAGACCAAAAGTGCCATTTTTACAGAGTTTTGCTTACTCAAAAGCTTCAATTTTGACCCGTTTCAGGCACAGAAATGACTTTAAACACACTTATTTTAGTTGAAAAAGTCATAATTCACATCCAACAGTCATTTAGAGTCAAAAGATTAAATGTTAAAATTTCATCATTATAGACCATTTTGGGAACGTTCGACATGTCCGGAGTCATCGTTTTTCATCCGAAAATTGATTTTTTGGACTGTACCCAAAATGATTCAAAATGTCAATTGGATCGTGCCTCATGTTGAATAACCACTTTTTAAACCCTCACAGTGACCAAAATTGCCATTTTTACAGAGTTTTCCTTACTCAAAAGCTTCAATTTTGACCCGTTTCAGGCACAGAAATGACTTTAAACACACTTATTTTAGTTGAAAAAGTCATAATTCACATCCAACAGTCATTAAGAGACAAGAGATTAAATGTTAAAATTTCATCATTATAGACCATTTTGGGAACGTTCGACATGTCCGGAGTCATCGTTTTTCATCCGAAAATTGATTTTTTGGACTGTACCCAAAATGATTCAAAATGTCAATTGGATCGTGCCTCATGTTGAATAACCACTTTTTAAACCCTCACAGTGACCAAAAGTGCCATTTTTACAGAGTTTTGCTTACTCAAAAGCTTCAATTTTGACCCGTTTCAGGCACAGAAATGACTTTAAACACACGTATTTTAGTTGAAAAAGTCATAATTCACATCCAACAGTCATTTAGAGTCAAAAGATTAAATGTTAAAATTTCATCATTATAGACCATTTTGGGAACGTTCTGCATGTCCGGAGTCATCGTTTTTCATCCGAAAATTGATTTTTTGGACTGTACCAAAAATGATTCAAAATGTCAATTGGATCGTGCCTCATGTTGAATAAACACTTTTTAAAGCCTCACAGAGACCAAAAGTGCCATTTTTACAGAGTTTTGCTTACTCAAAAGCTTCAATTTTGACCCGTTTCAGGCACAGAAATGACTTTAAACACACTTATTTTAGTTGAAAAAGTCATAATTCACATCCAACAGTCATTTAGAGTCAAAAGATTAAATGTTAAAATTTCATCATTATAGACCATTTTGGGAACGTTCGGCATGTCCGGAGTCATCGTTTTTCATCCGAAAATTGATTTTTTGGACTGTACCAAAAATGATTCAAAATGTCAATTGGATCGTGCCTCATGTTGAATAACCACTTTTTAAACCCTCACAGTGACCAAAATTGCCATTTTTACAGAGTTTTGCTTACTCAGAAGCTTCAATTTTGACCCGTTTCAGGCACAGAAAGGACTTTAAACACACTTATTTTAGTTGAAAAAGTCATAATGCACATCCAACAGTCATTTAGAGTCAAAAGATTAAATGTTAAAATTTCATCATTATAGACCATTTTGGGAACGTTCGACATGTCCGGAGTCATCGTTTTTCATCCGAAAATTGATTTTTTGGACTGTACCCAAAATGATTCAAAATGTCAATTGGATCGTGCCTCATGTTGAATAACCACTTTTTAAACCCTCACAGTGATCAAAAGTGCCATTTTTACAGAGTTTGCTTACTCAAAAGCTTCAATTTTGACCCGTTTCAGGCACAGAAATGACTTTAAACACACTTATTTTAGTTGAAAAAGTCATAATTCACATCCAACAGTCATTTAGAGTCAAAAGATTAAATGTTAAAATTTCATCATTATAGACCATTTTGGGAACGTTCGGCATGTCCGGAGTCATCGTTTTTCATCTGAAAATTGATTTTTTGGACTGTACCCAAAATGATTCAAAATGTCAATTGGATCGTGCCTCATGTTGAATAACCACTTTTTAAACCCTCACAGTGACCAAAAGTGCCATTTTTACAGAGTTTTGCTTACTCAAAAGCTTCAATTTTGACCCGTTTCAGGCACAGAAATGACTTTAAACACACGTATTTTAGTTGAAAAAGTCATAATTCACATCCAACAGTCATTTAGAGTCAAAAGATTAAATGTTAAAATTTCATCATTATAGACCATTTTGGGAACGTTCTGCATGTCCGGAGTCATCGTTTTTCATCAGAAAATAGATTTTTTGGACTGTACAAAAAATGATTCAAAATGTCAATTGGATCGTGCCTCATGTTGAATAACCACTTTTTAAACCCTCACAGTGACCAAAAGTGCCATTTTTACAGAGTTTTGCTTACTCAAAAGCTTCAATTTTGACCCGTTTCAGGCACAGAAATGACTTTACACACACTTATTTTAGTTGAAAAAGTCATAATTCACATCCAACAGTCATTTAGAGTCAAAAGATTAAATGTTAAAATTTCATCATTATAGACCATTTTGGGAACGTTCGACATGTCCGGAGTCATCGTTTTTCATCCGAAAATTGATTTTTTGGACTGTACCCAAAATGATTCAAAATGTAAATTGGATCGTGCCTCATGTTGAATAACCACTTTTTAAACCCTCACAGTGACCAAAAGTGCCATTTTTACAGAGTTTTGCTTACTCAAGAGCTTCAATTTTGACCCGTTTCAGGCACAGAAATGACTTTAAACACACGTATTTTAGTTGAAAAAGTCATAATTCACATCCAACAGTCATTTAGAGTCAAAAGATTAAATGTTAAAATGTCATCATTATAGACCATTTTGGGAACGTTCGGCATGTCCGGAGTCATCGTTTTTCATCCGAAAATTGATTTTTTGGACTGTACCAAAAATGATTCAAAATGTCAATTGGATCGTGCCTCATGTTGAATAACCACTTTTTAAACCCTCACAGTGACCAAAATTGCCATTTTTACAGAGTTTTGCTTACACAAAAGCTTCAATTTTGACCCGTTTCAGGCACAGAAAGGACTTTAAACACACTTATTTTAGTTGAAAAAGTCATAATGCACATCCAACAGTCATTTAGAGTCAAAAGATTAAATGTTAAAATTTCATCATTATAGACCATTTTGGGAACATTCGACATGTCCGGAGTCATCGTTTTTCATCCGAAAATTGATTTTTTGGACTGTACCCAAAATGATTCAAAATGTCAATTGGATCGTGCCTCATGTTGAATAACCACTTTTTAAACCCTCACAGTGACCAAAGGTGCCATTTTTACAGAGTTTTGCTTACTCAAAAGCTTCAATTTTGACCCGTTTCAGGCACAGAAATGACTTTAAACACACGTATTTTAGTTGAAAAAGTCATAATTCACATCCAACAGTCATTTAGAGTCAAAAGATTAAATGTTAAAATTTCATCATTATAGACCATTTTGGGAACGTTCGACATGTCCGGAGTCATCGTTTTTCATCCGAAAATTGATTTTTTGGACTGTACCCAAAATGATTCAAAATGTCAATTGGATCATGCCTCTTGTTGAATAACCACTTTTTAAACCCTCACAGTGACCAAAAGTGCCATTTTTACAGAGTTTTGCTTACTCAAAAGCTTCAATTTTGACCCGTTTCAGGCACAGAAATGACTTTAAACACACTTATTTTAGTTGAAAAAGTCATAATTCACATCCAACAGTCATTTAGAGTCAAAAGATTAAATGTTAAAATTTCATCATTATAGACCATTTTGGGAACGTTCGGCATGTCCGGAGTCATCGTTTTTCATCCGAAAATTGATTTTTTGGACTGTACCAAAAATGATTCAAAATGTCAATTGGATCGTGCCTCATGTTGAATAACCACTTTTTAAACCCTCACAGTGACCAAAATTGCCATTTTTACAGAGTTTTCCTTACTCAAAAGCTTCAATTTTGACCCGTTTCAGGCACAGAAATGACTTTAAACACACTTATTTTAGTTGAAAAAGTCATAATTCACATCCAACAGTCATTAAGAGTCAAGAGATTAAATGTTAAAATTTCATCATTATAGACCATTTTGGGAACGCTCGACATGTCCGGAGTCATCGTTTTTCATCCGAAAATTGATTTTTTGGACTGTACCCAAAATGATTCAAAATGTCAATTGGATCGTGCCTCATGTTGAATAACCACTTTTTAAACCCTCACAGTGACCAAAAGTGCCATTTTTACAGAGTTTTGCTTACTCAAAAGCTTCATTTTGACCCGTTTCAGGCACAGAAATGACTTTAAACACACTTATTTTAGTTGAAAAAGTCATAATTCACATCCAACAGTCATTTAGAGTCAAAAGATTAAATGTTAAAATTTCATCATTATAGACCATTTTGGGAACGTTCGACATGTCCGGAGTCATCGTTTTTCATCCGAAAATTGATTTTTTGGACTGTACCCAAAATGATTCAAAATGTCAATTGGATCGTGCCTCATGTTGAATACCCACTTTTTAAACCCTCACAGTGACCAAAAGTGCCATTTTTACAGAGTTTTGCTTACTCAAAAGCTTCAATTTTGACCCGTTTCAGGCACAGAAATGACTTTAAACACACGTATTTTAGTTGAAAAAGTCATAATTCACATCCAACAGTCATTTAGAGTCAAAAGATTAAATGTTAAAATTTCATCATTATAGACCATTTTGGGAACGTTCGGCATGTCCGGAGTCATCGTTTTTCATCCGAAAATTGATTTTTTGGACTGTACCAAAAATGATTCAAAATGTCAATTGGATCGTGCCTCATGTTGAATAACCACTTTTTAAACCCTCACAGTGACCAAAATTGCCATTTTTACAGAGTTTTGCTTACTCAAAAGCTTCAATTTTGACCCGTTTCAGGCACAGAAAGGACTTTAAACACACTTATTTTAGTTGAAAAAGTCATAATGCACATCCAACAGTCATTTAGAGTCAAAAGATTAAATGTTAAAATTTCATCATTATAGACCATTTTGGGAACGTTCGACATGTCCGGAGTCATCGTTTTTCATCCGAAAATTGATTTTTTGGACTGTACCCAAAATGATTCAAAATGTCAATTGGATCGTGCCTCATGTTGAATAACCACTTTTTAAACCCTCACAGTGACCAAAAGTGCCATTTTTACAGAGTTTTGCTTACTCAAAAGCTTCAATTTTGACCCGTTTCAGGCACAGAAATGACTTTAAACACACGTATTTTAGTTGAAAAAGTCATAATTCACATCCAACAGTCATTTAGAGTCAAAAGATTAAATGTTAAAATTTCATCATTATAGACCATTTTGGGAACGTTCTGCATGTCCGGAGTCATCGTTTTTCATCCGAAAATTGATTTTTTGGACTGTACCAAAAATGATTCAAAATGTCAATTGGATCGTGCCTCATGTTGAATAAACACTTTTTAAAGCCTCACAGAGACCAAAAGTGCCATTTTTACAGAGTTTTGCTTACTCAAAAGCTTCAATTTTGACCCGTTTCAGGCACAGAAATGACTTTAAACACACTTATTTTAGTTGAAAAAGTCATAATTCACATCCAACAGTCATTTAGAGTCAAAAGATTAAATGTTAAAATTTCATCATTATAGACCATTTTGGGAACGTTCGGCATGTCCGGAGTCATCGTTTTTCATCCGAAAATTGATTTTTTGGACTGTACCAAAAATGATTCAAAATGTCAATTGGATCGTGCCTCATGTTGAATAACCACTTTTTAAACCCTCACAGTGACCAAAAGTGCCATTTTTACAGAGTTTGCTTACTCAAAAGCTTCAATTTTGACCCGTTTCAGGCACAGAAATGACTTTAAACACACTTATTTTAGTTGAAAAAGTCATAATTCACATCCAACAGTCATTTAGAGTCAAAAGATTAAATGTTAAAATTTCATCATTATAGACCATTTTGGGAACGTTCGGCATGTCCGGAGTCATCGTTTTTCATCTGAAAATTGATTTTTTGGACTGTACCCAAAATGATTCAAAATGTCAATTGGATCGTGCCTCATGTTGAATAACCACTTTTTAAACCCTCACAGTGACCAAAAGTGCCATTTTTACAGAGTTTTGCTTACTCAAAAGCTTCAATTTTGACCCGTTTCAGGCACAGAAATGACTTTAAACACACGTATTTTAGTTGAAAAAGTCATAATTCACATCCAACAGTCATTTAGAGTCAAAAGATTAAATGTTAAAATGTCATCATTATAGACCATTTTGGGAACGTTCGGCATGTCCGGAGTCATCGTTTTTCATCCGAAAATTGATTTTTTGGACTGTACCAAAAATGATTCAAAATGTCAATTGGATCGTGCCTCATGTTGAATAACCACTTTTTAAACCCTCACAGAGACCAAAAGTGCCATTTTTACAGAGTTTTGCTTACTCAAAAGCTTCAATTTTGACCCGTTTCAGGCACAGAAATGACTTTAAACACACTTATTTTAGTTGAAAAAGTCATAATTCACATCCAACAGTCATTTAGAGTCAAAAGATTAAATGTTAAAATTTCATCATTATAGACCATTTTGGGAACGTTCGACATGTCCGGAGTCATCGTTTTTCATCCGAAAATTGATTTTTTGGACTGTACCCAAAATGATTCAAAATGTCAATTGGATCGTGCCTCATGTTGAATAACCACTTTTTAAACCCTCACAGTGACCAAAAGTGCCATTTTTACAGAGTTTTGCTTACTCAAAAGCTTCAATTTTGACCCGTTTCAGGCACAGAAATGACTTTAAACACACGTATTTTAGTTGAAAAAGTCATAATTCACATCCAACAGTCATTTAGAGTCAAAAGATTAAATGTTAAAATTTCATCATTATAGACCATTTTGGGAACGTTCGGCATGTCCGGAGTCATCGTTTTTCATCCGAAAATTGATTTTTTGGACTGTACCAAAAATGATTCAAAATGTCAATTGGATCGTGCCTCAAGTTGAATAACCACTTTTTAAACCCTCACAGTGACCAAAATTGCCATTTTTACAGAGTTTTGCTTACTCAAAAGCTTCAATTTTGACCCGTTTCAGGCACAGAAAGGACTTTAAACACACTTATTTTAGTTGAAAAAGTCATAATGCACATCCAACAGTCATTTAGAGTCAAAAGATTAAATGTTAAAATTTCATCATTATAGACCATTTTGGGAACGTTCGACATGTCCGGAGTCATCGTTTTTCATCCGAAAATTGATTTTTTGGACTGTACCCAAAATGATTCAAAATGTCAATTGGATCGTGCCTCATGTTGAATAACCACTTTTTAAACCCTCACAGTGACCAAAAGTGCCATTTTTACAGAGTTTTGCTTACTCAAAAGCTTCAATTTTGACCCGTTTCAGGCACAGAAATGACTTTAAACACACGTATTTTAGTTGAAAAAGTCATAATTCACATCCAACAGTCATTTAGAGTCAAAAGATTAAATGTTAAAATTTCATCATTATAGACCATTTTGGGAACGTTCTGCATGTCCGGAGTCATCGTTTTTCATCCGAAAATTGATTTTTTGGACTGTACCAAAAATGATTCAAAATGTCAATTGGATCGTGCCTCATGTTGAATAAACACTTTTTAAAGCCTCACAGAGACCAAAAGTGCCATTTTTACAGAGTTTTGCTTACTCAAAAGCTTCAATTTTGACCCGTTTCAGGCACAGAAATGACTTTAAACACACTTATTTTAGTTGAAAAAGTCATAATTCACATCCAACAGTCATTTAGAGTCAAAAGATTAAATGTTAAAATTTCATCATTATAGACCATTTTGGGAACGTTCGGCATGTCCGGAGTCATCGTTTTTCATCCGAAAATTGATTTTTTGGACTGTACCAAAAATGATTCAAAATGTCAATTGGATCGTGCCTCATGTTGAATAACCACTTTTTAAACCCTCACAGTGACCAAAAGTGCCATTTTTACAGAGTTTGCTTACTCAAAAGCTTCAATTTTGACCCGTTTCAGGCACAGAAATGACTTTAAACACACTTATTTTAGTTGAAAAAGTCATAATTCACATCCAACAGTCATTTAGAGTCAAAAGATTAAATGTTAAAATTTCATCATTATAGACCATTTTGGGAACGTTCGGCATGTCCGGAGTCATCGTTTTTCATCTGAAAATTGATTTTTTGGACTGTACCCAAAATGATTCAAAATGTCAATTGGATCGTGCCTCATGTTGAATAACCACTTTTTAAACCCTCACAGTGACCAAAAGTGCCATTTTTACAGAGTTTTGCTTACTCAAAAGCTTCAATTTTGACCCGTTTCAGGCACAGAAATGACTTTAAACACACGTATTTTAGTTGAAAAAGTCATAATTCACATCCAACAGTCATTTAGAGTCAAAAGATTAAATGTTAAAATTTCATCATTATAGACCATTTTGGGAACGTTCTGCATGTCCGGAGTCATCGTTTTTCATCCGAAAATTGATTTTTTTGGACTGTACAAAAAATGATTCAAAATGTCAATTGGATCGTGCCTCATGTTGAATAACCACTTTTTAAACCCTCACAGTGACCAAAAGTGCCATTTTTACAGAGTTTTGCTTACTCAAAAGCTTCAATTTTGACCCGTTTCAGGCACAGAAATGACTTTACACACACTTATTTTAGTTGAAAAAGTCATAATTCACATCCAACAGTCATTTAGAGTCAAAAGATTAAATGTTAAAATTTCATCATTATAGACCATTTTGGGAACGTTCGACATGTCCGGAGTCATCGTTTTTCATCCGAAAATTGATTTTTTGGACTGTACCCAAAATGATTCAAAATGTAAATTGGATCGTGCCTCATGTTGAATAACCACTTTTTAAACCCTCACAGTGACCAAAAGTGCCATTTTTACAGAGTTTTGCTTACTCAAAAGCTTCAATTTTGACCCGTTTCAGGCACAGAAATGACTTTAAACACACGTATTTTAGTTGAAAAAGTCATAATTCACATCCAACAGTCATTTAGAGTCAAAAGATTAAATGTTAAAATTTCATCATTATAGACCATTTTGGGAACGTTCGACATGTCCGGAATCATCGTTTTTCATCCGAAAATTGATTTTTTGGACTGTACCCAAAATGATTCAAAATGTCAATTGGATCATGCCTCATGTTGAATAACCACTTTTTAAACCCTCACAGTGACCAAAAGTGCCATTTTTACAGAGTTTTGCTTACTCAAAAGCTTCAATTTTGACCCGTTTCAGGCACAGAAATGACTTTAAACACACGTATTTTAGTTGAAAAAGTCATAATTCACATCCAACAGTCATTTAGAGTCAAAAGATTAAATGTTAAAATGTCATCATTATAGACCATTTTGGGAACGTTCGGCATGTCCGGAGTCACCGTTTTTCATCCGAAAATTGATTTTTTGGACTGTACCAAAAATGATTCAAAATGTCAATTGGATCGTGCCTCATGTTGAATAACCACTTTTTAAACCCTCACAGAGACCAAAAGTGCCATTTTTACAGAGTTTTGCTTACTCAAAAGCTTCAATTTTGACCCGTTTCAGGCACAGAAATGACTTTAAACACACTTATTTTAGTTGAAAAAGTCATAATTCACATCCAACAGTCATTTAGAGTCAAAAGATTAAATGTTAAAATTTCATCATTATAGACCATTTTGGGAACGTTCGGCATGTCCGGAGTCATCGTTTTTCATCCGAAAATAGATTTTTTGGACTGTACCAAAAATGATTCAAAATGTCAATTGGATCGTGCCTCATGTTGAATAACCACTTTTTAAACCCTCACAGTGACCAAAATTGCCATTTTTACAGAGTTTTGCTTACTCAAAAGCTTCAATTTTGACCCGTTTCAGGCACAGAAAGGACTTTAAACACACTTATTTTAGTTGAAAAAGTCATAATGCACATCCAACAGTCATTTAGAGTCAAAAGATTAAATGTTAAAATTTCATCATTATAGACCATTTTGGGAACGTTCGACATGTCCGGAGTCATCGTTTTTCATCCGAAAATTGATTTTTTGGACTGTACACAAAATGATTCAAAATGTCAATTGGATCGTGCCTCATGTTGAATAACCACTTTTTAAACCCTCACAGTGACCAAAATTGCCATTTTTACAGAGTTTTCCTTACTCAAAAGCTTCAATTTTGACCCGTTTCAGGCACAGAAATGACTTTAAACACACTTATTTTAGTTGAAAAAGTCATAATTCACATCCAACAGTCATTTAGAGTCAAAAGATTAAATGTTAAATTTTCATCATTATAGACCATTTTGGGAACGTTCGGCATGTCCGGAGTCATCGTTTTTCATCCGAAAATTGATTTTTTGGACTGTACCAAAAATGATTCAAAATGTCAATTGGATCGTGCCTCATGTTGAATAACCACTTTTTAAACCCTCACAGTGACCAAAATTGCCATTTTTACAGAGTTTTCCTTACTCAAAAGCTTCAATTTTGACCCGTTTCAGGCACAGAAATGACTTTAAACACACTTATTTTAGTTGAAAAAGTCATAATTCACATCCAACAGTCATTAAGAGTCAAGAGATTAAATGTTAAAATTTCATCATTATAGACCATTTTGGGAACGTTCGACATGTCCGGAGTCATCGTTTTTCATCCGAAAATTGATTTTTTGGACTGTACCCAAAATGATTCAAAATGTCAATTGGATCGTGCCTCATGTTGAATAACCACTTTTTAAACCCTCACAGTGACCAAAAGTGCCATTTTTACAGAGTTTTGCTTACTCAAAAGCTTCAATTTTGACCCGTTTCAGGCACAGAAATGACTTTAAACACACGTATTTTAGTTGAAAAAGTCATAATTCACATCCAACAGTCATTTAGAGTCAAAAGATTAAATGTTAAAATTTCATCATTATAGACCATTTTGGGAACGTTCTGCATGTCCGGAGTCATCGTTTTTCATCCGAAAATTGATTTTTTGGACTGTACCAAAAATGATTCAAAATGTCAATTGGATCGTGCCTCATGTTGAATAACCACTTTTTAAACCCTCACAGAGACCAAAAGTGCCATTTTTACAGAGTTTTGCTTACTCAAAAGCTTCAATTTTGACCCGTTTCAGGCACAGAAATGACTTTAAACACACTTATTTTAGTTGAAAAAGTCATAATTCACATCCAACAGTCATTTAGAGTCAAAAGATTAAATGTTAAAATTTCATCATTATAGACCATTTTGGGAACGTTCGGCATGTCCGGAGTCATCGTTTTTCATCTGAAAATTGATTTTTTGGACTGTACCCAAAATGATTCAAAATGTCAATTGGATCGTGCCTCATGTTGAATAACCACTTTTTAAACCCTCACAGTGACCAAAAGTGCCATTTTTACAGAGTTTTGCTTACTCAAAAGCTTCAATTTTGACCCGTTTCAGGCACAGAAATGACTTTACACACACTTATTTTAGTTGAAAAAGTCATAATTCACATCCAACAGTCATTTAGAGTCAAAAGATTAAATGTTAAAATTTCATCATTATAGACCATTTTGGGAACGTTCGACATGTCCGGAGTCATCGTTTTTCATCCGAAAATTGATTTTTTGGACTGTACCCAAAATGATTCAAAATGTAAATTGGATCGTGCCTCATGTTGAATAACCACTTTTTAAACCCTCACAGTGACCAAAAGTGCCATTTTTACAGAGTTTTGCTTACTCAAAAGCTTCAATTTTGACCCGTTTCAGGCACAGAAATGACTTTAAACACACGTATTTTAGTTGAAAAAGTCATAATTCACATCCAACAGTCATTTAGAGTCAAAAGATTAAATGTTAAAATTTCATCATTATAGACCATTTTGGGAACGTTCGACATGTCCGGAATCATCGTTTTTCATCCGAAAATTGATTTTTTGGACTGTACCCAAAATGATTCAAAATGTCAATTGGATCATGCCTCATGTTGAATAACCACTTTTTAAACCCTCACAGTGACCAAAAGTGCCATTTTTACAGAGTTTTGCTTACTCAAAAGCTTCAATTTTGACCCGTTTCAGGCACAGAAATGACTTTAAACACACGTATTTTAGTTGAAAAAGTCATAATTCACATCCAACAGTCATTTAGAGTCAAAAGATTAAATGTTAAAATTTCATCATTATAGACCATTTTGGGAACGTTCTGCATGTCCGGAGTCATCGTTTTTCATCCGAAAATTGATTTTTTGGACTGTACCAAAAATGATTCAAAATGTCAATTGGATCGTGCCTCATGTTGAATAACCACTTTTTAAACCCTCACAGAGACCAAAAGTGCCATTTTTACAGAGTTTTGCTTACTCAAAAGCTTCAATTTTGACCCGTTTCAGGCACAGAAATGACTTTAAACACACTTATTTTAGTTGAAAAAGTCATAATTCACATCCAACAGTCATTTAGAGTCAAAAGATTAAATGTTAAAATTTCATCATTATAGACCATTTTGGGAACGTTCGGCATGTCCGGAGTCATCGTTTTTCATCTGAAAATTGATTTTTTGGACTGTACCCAAAATGATTCAAAATGTCAATTGGATCGTGCCTCATGTTGAATAACCACTTTTTAAACCCTCACAGTGACCAAAAGTGCCATTTTTACAGAGTTTTGCTTACTCAAAAGCTTCAATTTTGACCCGTTTCAGGCACAGAAATGACTTTAAACACACGTATTTTAGTTGAAAAAGTCATAATTCACATCCAACAGTCATTTAGAGTCAAAAGATTAAATGTTAAAATTTCATCATTATAGACCATTTTGGGAACGTTCTGCATGTCCGGAGTCATCGTTTTTCATCCGAAAATTGATTTTTTGGACTGTACCAAAAATGATTCAAAATGTCAATTGGATCGTGCCTCATGTTGAATAAACACTTTTTAAAGCCTCACAGAGACCAAAAGTGCCATTTTTACAGAGTTTTGCTTACTCAAAAGCTTCAATTTTGACCCGTTTCAGGCACAGAAATGACTTTAAACACACTTATTTTAGTTGAAAAAGTCATAATTCACATCCAACAGTCATTTAGAGTCAAAAGATTAAATGTTAAAATTTCATCATTATAGACCATTTTGGGAACGTTCGGCATGTCCGGAGTCATCGTTTTTCATCCGAAAATTGATTTTTTGGACTGTACCAAAAATGATTCAAAATGTCAATTGGATCGTGCCTCATGTTGAATAACCACTTTTTAAACCCTCACAGTGACCAAAAGTGCCATTTTTACAGAGTTTGCTTACTCAAAAGCTTCAATTTTGACCCGTTTCAGGCACAGAAATGACTTTAAACACACTTATTTTAGTTGAAAAAGTCATAATTCACATCCAACAGTCATTTAGAGTCAAAAGATTAAATGTTAAAATTTCATCATTATAGACCATTTTGGGAACGTTCGGCATGTCCGGAGTCATCGTTTTTCATCTGAAAATTGATTTTTTGGACTGTACCCAAAATGATTCAAAATGTCAATTGGATCGTGCCTCATGTTGAATAACCACTTTTTAAACCCTCACAGTGACCAAAAGTGCCATTTTTACAGAGTTTTGCTTACTCAAAAGCTTCAATTTTGACCCGTTTCAGGCACAGAAATGACTTTAAACACACGTATTTTAGTTGAAAAAGTCATAATTCACATCCAACAGTCATTTAGAGTCAAAAGATTAAATGTTAAAATGTCATCATTATAGACCATTTTGGGAACGTTCGGCATGTCCGGAGTCATCGTTTTTCATCCGAAAATTGATTTTTTGGACTGTACCAAAAATGATTCAAAATGTCAATTGGATCGTGCCTCATGTTGAATAACCACTTTTTAAACCCTCACAGAGACCAAAAGTGCCATTTTTACAGAGTTTTGCTTACTCAAAAGCTTCAATTTTGACCCGTTTCAGGCACAGAAATGACTTTAAACACACTTATTTTAGTTGAAAAAGTCATAATTCACATCCAACAGTCATTTAGAGTCAAAAGATTAAATGTTAAAATTTCATCATTATAGACCATTTTGGGAACGTTCGACATGTCCGGAGTCATCGTTTTTCATCCGAAAATTGATTTTTTGGACTGTACCCAAAATGATTCAAAATGTCAATTGGATCGTGCCTCATGTTGAATAACCACTTTTTAAACCCTCACAGTGACCAAAAGTGCCATTTTTACAGAGTTTTGCTTACTCAAAAGCTTCAATTTTGACCCGTTTCAGGCACAGAAATGACTTTAAACACACGTATTTTAGTTGAAAAAGTCATAATTCACATCCAACAGTCATTTAGAGTCAAAAGATTAAATGTTAAAATTTCATCATTATAGACCATTTTGGGAACGTTCGGCATGTCCGGAGTCATCGTTTTTCATCCGAAAATTGATTTTTTGGACTGTACCAAAAATGATTCAAAATGTCAATTGGATCGTGCCTCAAGTTGAATAACCACTTTTTAAACCCTCACAGTGACCAAAATTGCCATTTTTACAGAGTTTTGCTTACTCAAAAGCTTCAATTTTGACCCGTTTCAGGCACAGAAAGGACTTTAAACACACTTATTTTAGTTGAAAAAGTCATAATGCACATCCAACAGTCATTTAGAGTCAAAAGATTAAATGTTAAAATTTCATCATTATAGACCATTTTGGGAACGTTCGACATGTCCGGAGTCATCGTTTTTCATCCGAAAATTGATTTTTTGGACTGTACCCAAAATGATTCAAAATGTCAATTGGATCGTGCCTCATGTTGAATAACCACTTTTTAAACCCTCACAGTGACCAAAAGTGCCATTTTTACAGAGTTTTGCTTACTCAAAAGCTTCAATTTTGACCCGTTTCAGGCACAGAAATGACTTTAAACACACGTATTTTAGTTGAAAAAGTCATAATTCACATCCAACAGTCATTTAGAGTCAAAAGATTAAATGTTAAAATTTCATCATTATAGACCATTTTGGGAACGTTCTGCATGTCCGGAGTCATCGTTTTTCATCCGAAAATTGATTTTTTGGACTGTACCAAAAATGATTCAAAATGTCAATTGGATCGTGCCTCATGTTGAATAACCACTTTTTAAACCCTCACAGTGACCAAAAGTGCCATTTTTACAGAGTTTGCTTACTCAAAAGCTTCAATTTTGACCCGTTTCAGGCACAGAAATGACTTTAAACACACTTATTTTAGTTGAAAAAGTCATAATTCACATCCAACAGTCATTTAGAGTCAAAAGATTAAATGTTAAAATTTCATCATTATAGACCATTTTGGGAACGTTCGGCATGTCCGGAGTCATCGTTTTTCATCTGAAAATTGATTTTTTGGACTGTACCCAAAATGATTCAAAATGTCAATTGGATCGTGCCTCATGTTGAATAACCACTTTTTAAACCCTCACAGTGACCAAAAGTGCCATTTTTACAGAGTTTTGCTTACTCAAAAGCTTCAATTTTGACCCGTTTCAGGCACAGAAATGACTTTAAACACACGTATTTTAGTTGAAAAAGTCATAATTCACATCCAACAGTCATTTAGAGTCAAAAGATTAAATGTTAAAATTTCATCATTATAGACCATTTTGGGAACGTTCTGCATGTCCGGAGTCATCGTTTTTCATCCGAAAATTGATTTTTTTGGACTGTACAAAAAATGATTCAAAATGTCAATTGGATCGTGCCTCATGTTGAATAACCACTTTTTAAACCCTCACAGTGACCAAAAGTGCCATTTTTACAGAGTTTTGCTTACTCAAAAGCTTCAATTTTGACCCGTTTCAGGCACAGAAATGACTTTACACACACTTATTTTAGTTGAAAAAGTCATAATTCACATCCAACAGTCATTTAGAGTCAAAAGATTAAATGTTAAAATTTCATCATTATAGACCATTTTGGGAACGTTCGACATGTCCGGAGTCATCGTTTTTCATCCGAAAATTGATTTTTTGGACTGTACCCAAAATGATTCAAAATGTAAATTGGATCGTGCCTCATGTTGAATAACCACTTTTTAAACCCTCACAGTGACCAAAAGTGCCATTTTTACAGAGTTTTGCTTACTCAAAAGCTTCAATTTTGACCCGTTTCGTGCACAGAAATGACTTTAAACACACGTATTTTAGTTGAAAAAGTCATAATTCACATCCAACAGTCATTTAGAGTCAAAAGATTAAATGTTAAAATTTCATCATTATAGACCATTTTGGGAACGTTCGACATGTCCGGAATCATCGTTTTTCATCCGAAAATTGATTTTTTGGACTGTACCCAAAATGATTCAAAATGTCAATTGGATCATGCCTCATGTTGAATAACCACTTTTTAAACCCTCACAGTGACCAAAAGTGCCATTTTTACAGAGTTTTGCTTACTCAAAAGCTTCAATTTTGACCCGTTTCAGGCACAGAAATGACTTTAAACACACGTATTTTAGTTGAAAAAGTCATAATTCACATCCAACAGTCATTTAGAGTCAAAAGATTAAATGTTAAAATGTCATCATTATAGACCATTTTGGGAACGTTCGGCATGTCCGGAGTCACCGTTTTTCATCCGAAAATTGATTTTTTGGACTGTACCAAAAATGATTCAAAATGTCAATTGGATCGTGCCTCATGTTGAATAACCACTTTTTAAACCCTCACAGAGACCAAAAGTGCCATTTTTACAGAGTTTTGCTTACTCAAAAGCTTCAATTTTGACCCGTTTCAGGCACAGAAATGACTTTAAACACACTTATTTTAGTTGAAAAAGTCATAATTCACATCCAACAGTCATTTAGAGTCAAAAGATTAAATGTTAAAATTTCATCATTATAGACCATTTTGGGAACGTTCGGCATGTCCGGAGTCATCGTTTTTCATCCGAAAATAGATTTTTTGGACTGTACCAAAAATGATTCAAAATGTCAATTGGATCGTGCCTCATGTTGAATAACCACTTTTTAAACCCTCACAGTGACCAAAATTGCCATTTTTACAGAGTTTTGCTTACTCAAAAGCTTCAATTTTGACCCGTTTCAGGCACAGAAAGGACTTTAAACACACTTATTTTAGTTGAAAAAGTCATAATGCACATCCAACAGTCATTTAGAGTCAAAAGATTAAATGTTAAAATTTCATCATTATAGACCATTTTGGGAACGTTCGACATGTCCGGAGTCATCGTTTTTCATCCGAAAATTGATTTTTTGGACTGTACACAAAATGATTCAAAATGTCAATTGGATCGTGCCTCATGTTGAATAACCACTTTTTAAACCCTCACAGTGACCAAAATTGCCATTTTTACAGAGTTTTCCTTACTCAAAAGCTTCAATTTTGACCCGTTTCAGGCACAGAAATGACTTTAAACACACTTATTTTAGTTGAAAAAGTCATAATTCACATCCAACAGTCATTTAGAGTCAAAAGATTAAATGTTAAATTTTCATCATTATAGACCATTTTGGGAACGTTCGGCATGTCCGGAGTCATCGTTTTTCATCCGAAAATTGATTTTTTGGACTGTACCAAAAATGATTCAAAATGTCAATTGGATCGTGCCTCATGTTGAATAACCACTTTTTAAACCCTCACAGTGACCAAAATTGCCATTTTTACAGAGTTTTCCTTACTCAAAAGCTTCAATTTTGACCCGTTTCAGGCACAGAAATGACTTTAAACACACTTATTTTAGTTGAAAAAGTCATAATTCACATCCAACAGTCATTAAGAGTCAAGAGATTAAATGTTAAAATTTCATCATTATAGACCATTTTGGGAACGTTCGACATGTCCGGAGTCATCGTTTTTCATCCGAAAATTGATTTTTTGGACTGTACCCAAAATGATTCAAAATGTCAATTGGATCGTGCCTCATGTTGAATAACCACTTTTTAAACCCTCACAGTGACCAAAAGTGCCATTTTTACAGAGTTTTGCTTACTCAAAAGCTTCAATTTTGACCCGTTTCAGGCACAGAAATGACTTTAAACACACGTATTTTAGTTGAAAAAGTCATAATTCACATCCAACAGTCATTTAGAGTCAAAAGATTAAATGTTAAAATTTCATCATTATAGACCATTTTGGGAACGTTCTGCATGTCCGGAGTCATCGTTTTTCATCCGAAAATTGATTTTTTGGACTGTACCAAAAATGATTCAAAATGTCAATTGGATCGTGCCTCATGTTGAATAACCACTTTTTAAACCCTCACAGAGACCAAAAGTGCCATTTTTACAGAGTTTTGCTTACTCAAAAGCTTCAATTTTGACCCGTTTCAGGCACAGAAATGACTTTAAACACACTTATTTTAGTTGAAAAAGTCATAATTCACATCCAACAGTCATTTAGAGTCAAAAGATTAAATGTTAAAATTTCATCATTATAGACCATTTTGGGAACGTTCGGCATGTCCGGAGTCATCGTTTTTCATCTGAAAATTGATTTTTTGGACTGTACCCAAAATGATTCAAAATGTCAATTGGATCGTGCCTCATGTTGAATAACCACTTTTTAAACCCTCACAGTGACCAAAAGTGCCATTTTTACAGAGTTTTGCTTACTCAAAAGCTTCAATTTTGACCCGTTTCAGGCACAGAAATGACTTTAAACACACGTATTTTAGTTGAAAAAGTCATAATTCACATCCAACAGTCATTTAGAGTCAAAAGATTAAATGTTAAAATTTCATCATTATAGACCATTTTGGGAACGTTCTGCATGTCCGGAGTCATCGTTTTTCATCCGAAAATTGATTTTTTGGACTGTACCAAAAATGATTCAAAATGTCAATTGGATCGTGCCTCATGTTGAATAAACACTTTTTAAAGCCTCACAGAGACCAAAAGTGCCATTTTTACAGAGTTTTGCTTACTCAAAAGCTTCAATTTTGACCCGTTTCAGGCACAGAAATGACTTTAAACACACTTATTTTAGTTGAAAAAGTCATAATTCACATCCAACAGTCATTTAGAGTCAAAAGATTAAATGTTAAAATTTCATCATTATAGACCATTTTGGGAACGTTCGGCATGTCCGGAGTCATCGTTTTTCATCCGAAAATTGATTTTTTGGACTGTACCAAAAATGATTCAAAATGTCAATTGGATCGTGCCTCATGTTGAATAACCACTTTTTAAACCCTCACAGTGACCAAAAGTGCCATTTTTACAGAGTTTGCTTACTCAAAAGCTTCAATTTTGACCCGTTTCAGGCACAGAAATGACTTTAAACACACTTATTTTAGTTGAAAAAGTCATAATTCACATCCAACAGTCATTTAGAGTCAAAAGATTAAATGTTAAAATTTCATCATTATAGACCATTTTGGGAACGTTCGGCATGTCCGGAGTCATCGTTTTTCATCTGAAAATTGATTTTTTGGACTGTACCCAAAATGATTCAAAATGTCAATTGGATCGTGCCTCATGTTGAATAACCACTTTTTAAACCCTCACAGTGACCAAAAGTGCCATTTTTACAGAGTTTTGCTTACTCAAAAGCTTCAATTTTGACCCGTTTCAGGCACAGAAATGACTTTAAACACACGTATTTTAGTTGAAAAAGTCATAATTCACATCCAACAGTCATTTAGAGTCAAAAGATTAAATGTTAAAATGTCATCATTATAGACCATTTTGGGAACGTTCGGCATGTCCGGAGTCATCGTTTTTCATCCGAAAATTGATTTTTTGGACTGTACCAAAAATGATTCAAAATGTCAATTGGATCGTGCCTCATGTTGAATAACCACTTTTTAAACCCTCACAGAGACCAAAAGTGCCATTTTTACAGAGTTTTGCTTACTCAAAAGCTTCAATTTTGACCCGTTTCAGGCACAGAAATGACTTTAAACACACTTATTTTAGTTGAAAAAGTCATAATTCACATCCAACAGTCATTTAGAGTCAAAAGATTAAATGTTAAAATTTCATCATTATAGACCATTTTGGGAACGTTCGACATGTCCGGAGTCATCGTTTTTCATCCGAAAATTGATTTTTTGGACTGTACCCAAAATGATTCAAAATGTCAATTGGATCGTGCCTCATGTTGAATAACCACTTTTTAAACCCTCACAGTGACCAAAAGTGCCATTTTTACAGAGTTTTGCTTACTCAAAAGCTTCAATTTTGACCCGTTTCAGGCACAGAAATGACTTTAAACACACGTATTTTAGTTGAAAAAGTCATAATTCACATCCAACAGTCATTTAGAGTCAAAAGATTAAATGTTAAAATTTCATCATTATAGACCATTTTGGGAACGTTCGGCATGTCCGGAGTCATCGTTTTTCATCCGAAAATTGATTTTTTGGACTGTACCAAAAATGATTCAAAATGTCAATTGGATCGTGCCTCAAGTTGAATAACCACTTTTTAAACCCTCACAGTGACCAAAATTGCCATTTTTACAGAGTTTTGCTTACTCAAAAGCTTCAATTTTGACCCGTTTCAGGCACAGAAAGGACTTTAAACACACTTATTTTAGTTGAAAAAGTCATAATGCACATCCAACAGTCATTTAGAGTCAAAAGATTAAATGTTAAAATTTCATCATTATAGACCATTTTGGGAACGTTCGACATGTCCGGAGTCATCGTTTTTCATCCGAAAATTGATTTTTTGGACTGTACCCAAAATGATTCAAAATGTCAATTGGATCGTGCCTCATGTTGAATAACCACTTTTTAAACCCTCACAGTGACCAAAAGTGCCATTTTTACAGAGTTTTGCTTACTCAAAAGCTTCAATTTTGACCCGTTTCAGGCACAGAAATGACTTTAAACACACGTATTTTAGTTGAAAAAGTCATAATTCACATCCAACAGTCATTTAGAGTCAAAAGATTAAATGTTAAAATTTCATCATTATAGACCATTTTGGGAACGTTCTGCATGTCCGGAGTCATCGTTTTTCATCCGAAAATTGATTTTTTGGACTGTACCAAAAATGATTCAAAATGTCAATTGGATCGTGCCTCATGTTGAATAAACACTTTTTAAAGCCTCACAGAGACCAAAAGTGCCATTTTTACAGAGTTTTGCTTACTCAAAAGCTTCAATTTTGACCCGTTTCAGGCACAGAAATGACTTTAAACACACTTATTTTAGTTGAAAAAGTCATAATTCACATCCAACAGTCATTTAGAGTCAAAAGATTAAATGTTAAAATTTCATCATTATAGACCATTTTGGGAACGTTCGGCATGTCCGGAGTCATCGTTTTTCATCCGAAAATTGATTTTTTGGACTGTACCAAAAATGATTCAAAATGTCAATTGGATCGTGCCTCATGTTGAATAACCACTTTTTAAACCCTCACAGTGACCAAAAGTGCCATTTTTACAGAGTTTGCTTACTCAAAAGCTTCAATTTTGACCCGTTTCAGGCACAGAAATGACTTTAAACACACTTATTTTAGTTGAAAAAGTCATAATTCACATCCAACAGTCATTTAGAGTCAAAAGATTAAATGTTAAAATTTCATCATTATAGACCATTTTGGGAACGTTCGGCATGTCCGGAGTCATCGTTTTTCATCTGAAAATTGATTTTTTGGACTGTACCCAAAATGATTCAAAATGTCAATTGGATCGTGCCTCATGTTGAATAACCACTTTTTAAACCCTCACAGTGACCAAAAGTGCCATTTTTACAGAGTTTTGCTTACTCAAAAGCTTCAATTTTGACCCGTTTCAGGCACAGAAATGACTTTAAACACACGTATTTTAGTTGAAAAAGTCATAATTCACATCCAACAGTCATTTAGAGTCAAAAGATTAAATGTTAAAATTTCATCATTATAGACCATTTTGGGAACGTTCTGCATGTCCGGAGTCATCGTTTTTCATCCGAAAATTGATTTTTTTGGACTGTACAAAAAATGATTCAAAATGTCAATTGGATCGTGCCTCATGTTGAATAACCACTTTTTAAACCCTCACAGTGACCAAAAGTGCCATTTTTACAGAGTTTTGCTTACTCAAAAGCTTCAATTTTGACCCGTTTCAGGCACAGAAATGACTTTACACACACTTATTTTAGTTGAAAAAGTCATAATTCACATCCAACAGTCATTTAGAGTCAAAAGATTAAATGTTAAAATTTCATCATTATAGACCATTTTGGGAACGTTCGACATGTCCGGAGTCATCGTTTTTCATCCGAAAATTGATTTTTTGGACTGTACCCAAAATGATTCAAAATGTAAATTGGATCGTGCCTCATGTTGAATAACCACTTTTTAAACCCTCACAGTGACCAAAAGTGCCATTTTTACAGAGTTTTGCTTACTCAAAAGCTTCAATTTTGACCCGTTTCAGGCACAGAAATGACTTTAAACACACGTATTTTAGTTGAAAAAGTCATAATTCACATCCAACAGTCATTTAGAGTCAAAAGATTAAATGTTAAAATTTCATCATTATAGACCATTTTGGGAACGTTCGACATGTCCGGAATCATCGTTTTTCATCCGAAAATTGATTTTTTGGACTGTACCCAAAATGATTCAAAATGTCAATTGGATCATGCCTCATGTTGAATAACCACTTTTTAAACCCTCACAGTGACCAAAAGTGCCATTTTTACAGAGTTTTGCTTACTCAAAAGCTTCAATTTTGACCCGTTTCAGGCACAGAAATGACTTTAAACACACGTATTTTAGTTGAAAAAGTCATAATTCACATCCAACAGTCATTTAGAGTCAAAAGATTAAATGTTAAAATGTCATCATTATAGACCATTTTGGGAACGTTCGGCATGTCCGGAGTCACCGTTTTTCATCCGAAAATTGATTTTTTGGACTGTACCAAAAATGATTCAAAATGTCAATTGGATCGTGCCTCATGTTGAATAACCACTTTTTAAACCCTCACAGAGACCAAAAGTGCCATTTTTACAGAGTTTTGCTTACTCAAAAGCTTCAATTTTGACCCGTTTCAGGCACAGAAATGACTTTAAACACACTTATTTTAGTTGAAAAAGTCATAATTCACATCCAACAGTCATTTAGAGTCAAAAGATTAAATGTTAAAATTTCATCATTATAGACCATTTTGGGAACGTTCGGCATGTCCGGAGTCATCGTTTTTCATCCGAAAATAGATTTTTTGGACTGTACCAAAAATGATTCAAAATGTCAATTGGATCGTGCCTCATGTTGAATAACCACTTTTTAAACCCTCACAGTGACCAAAATTGCCATTTTTACAGAGTTTTGCTTACTCAAAAGCTTCAATTTTGACCCGTTTCAGGCACAGAAAGGACTTTAAACACACTTATTTTAGTTGAAAAAGTCATAATGCACATCCAACAGTCATTTAGAGTCAAAAGATTAAATGTTAAAATTTCATCATTATAGACCATTTTGGGAACGTTCGACATGTCCGGAGTCATCGTTTTTCATCCGAAAATTGATTTTTTGGACTGTACACAAAATGATTCAAAATGTCAATTGGATCGTGCCTCATGTTGAATAACCACTTTTTAAACCCTCACAGTGACCAAAATTGCCATTTTTACAGAGTTTTCCTTACTCAAAAGCTTCAATTTTGACCCGTTTCAGGCACAGAAATGACTTTAAACACACTTATTTTAGTTGAAAAAGTCATAATTCACATCCAACAGTCATTTAGAGTCAAAAGATTAAATGTTAAATTTTCATCATTATAGACCATTTTGGGAACGTTCGGCATGTCCGGAGTCATCGTTTTTCATCCGAAAATTGATTTTTTGGACTGTACCAAAAATGATTCAAAATGTCAATTGGATCGTGCCTCATGTTGAATAACCACTTTTTAAACCCTCACAGTGACCAAAATTGCCATTTTTACAGAGTTTTCCTTACTCAAAAGTTTCAATTTTGACCCGTTTCAGGCACAGAAATGACTTTAAACACACTTATTTTAGTTGAAAAAGTCATAATTCACATCCAACAGTCATTAAGAGTCAAGAGATTAAATGTTAAAATTTCATCATTATAGACCATTTTGGGAACGTTCGACATGTCCGGAGTCATCGTTTTTCATCCGAAAATTGATTTTTTGGACTGTACCCAAAATGATTCAAAATGTCAATTGGATCGTGCCTCATGTTGAATAACCACTTTTTAAACCCTCACAGTGACCAAAAGTGCCATTTTTACAGAGTTTTGCTTACTCAAAAGCTTCAATTTTGACCCGTTTCAGGCACAGAAATGACTTTAAACACACGTATTTTAGTTGAAAAAGTCATAATTCACATCCAACAGTCATTTAGAGTCAAAAGATTAAATGTTAAAATTTCATCATTATAGACCATTTTGGGAACGTTCTGCATGTCCGGAGTCATCGTTTTTCATCCGAAAATTGATTTTTTGGACTGTACCAAAAATGATTCAAAATGTCAATTGGATCGTGCCTCATGTTGAATAACCACTTTTTAAACCCTCACAGAGACCAAAAGTGCCATTTTTACAGAGTTTTGCTTACTCAAAAGCTTCAATTTTGACCCGTTTCAGGCACAGAAATGACTTTAAACACACTTATTTTAGTTGAAAAAGTCATAATTCACATCCAACAGTCATTTAGAGTCAAAAGATTAAATGTTAAAATTTCATCATTATAGACCATTTTGGGAACGTTCGGCATGTCCGGAGTCATCGTTTTTCATCTGAAAATTGATTTTTTGGACTGTACCCAAAATGATTCAAAATGTCAATTGGATCGTGCCTCATGTTGAATAACCACTTTTTAAACCCTCACAGTGACCAAAAGTGCCATTTTTACAGAGTTTTGCTTACTCAAAAGCTTCAATTTTGACCCGTTTCAGGCACAGAAATGACTTTAAACACACGTATTTTAGTTGAAAAAGTCATAATTCACATCCAACAGTCATTTAGAGTCAAAAGATTAAATGTTAAAATGTCATCATTATAGACCATTTTGGGAACGTTCGGCATGTCCGGAGTCATCGTTTTTCATCCGAAAATTGATTTTTTGGACTGTACCAAAAATGATTCAAAATGTCAATTGGATCGTGCCTCATGTTGAATAACCACTTTTTAAACCCTCACAGAGACCAAAAGTGCCATTTTTACAGAGTTTTGCTTACTCAAAAGCTTCAATTTTGACCCGTTTCAGGCACAGAAATGACTTTAAACACACTTATTTTAGTTGAAAAAGTCATAATTCACATCCAACAGTCATTTAGAGTCAAAAGATTAAATGTTAAAATTTCATCATTATAGACCATTTTGGGAACGTTCGACATGTCCGGAGTCATCGTTTTTCATCCGAAAATTGATTTTTTGGACTGTACCCAAAATGATTCAAAATGTCAATTGGATCGTGCCTCATGTTGAATAACCACTTTTTAAACCCTCACAGTGACCAAAAGTGCCATTTTTACAGAGTTTTGCTTACTCAAAAGCTTCAATTTTGACCCGTTTCAGGCACAGAAATGACTTTAAACACACGTATTTTAGTTGAAAAAGTCATAATTCACATCCAACAGTCATTTAGAGTCAAAAGAT
Source organism: Lissotriton vulgaris (assembly GCF_964263255.1). NCBI lineage: Eukaryota > Metazoa > Chordata > Amphibia > Caudata > Salamandridae > Lissotriton > Lissotriton vulgaris. The sequence goes on along the minus strand of NW_028248500.1, from coordinate 84,850 downwards.
TAAATGTTAAAATTTCATCATTATAGACCATTTTGGGAACGTTCGGCATGTCCGGAGTCATCGTTTTTCATCCGAAAATTGATTTTTTGGACTGTACCAAAAATGATTCAAAATGTCAATTGGATCGTGCCTCAAGTTGAATAACCACTTTTTAAACCCTCACAGTGACCAAAATTGCCATTTTTACAGAGTTTTGCTTACTCAAAAGCTTCAATTTTGACCCGTTTCAGGCACAGAAAGGACTTTAAACACACTTATTTTAGTTGAAAAAGTCATAATGCACATCCAACAGTCATTTAGAGTCAAAAGATTAAATGTTAAAATTTCATCATTATAGACCATTTTGGGAACGTTCGACATGTCCGGAGTCATCGTTTTTCATCCGAAAATTGATTTTTTGGACTGTACCCAAAATGATTCAAAATGTCAATTGGATCGTGCCTCATGTTGAATAACCACTTTTTAAACCCTCACAGTGACCAAAAGTGCCATTTTTACAGAGTTTTGCTTACTCAAAAGCTTCAATTTTGACCCGTTTCAGGCACAGAAATGACTTTAAACACACGTATTTTAGTTGAAAAAGTCATAATTCACATCCAACAGTCATTTAGAGTCAAAAGATTAAATGTTAAAATTTCATCATTATAGACCATTTTGGGAACGTTCTGCATGTCCGGAGTCATCGTTTTTCATCCGAAAATTGATTTTTTGGACTGTACCAAAAATGATTCAAAATGTCAATTGGATCGTGCCTTATGTTGAATAAACACTTTTTAAAGCCTCACAGAGACCAAAAGTGCCATTTTTACAGAGTTTTGCTTACTCAAAAGCTTCAATTTTGACCCGTTTCAGGCACAGAAATGACTTTAAACACACTTATTTTAGTTGAAAAAGTCATAATTCACATCCAACAGTCATTTAGAGTCAAAAGATTAAATGTTAAAATTTCATCATTATAGACCATTTTGGGAACGTTCGGCATGTCCGGAGTCATCGTTTTTCATCCGAAAATTGATTTTTTGGACTGTACCAAAAATGATTCAAAATGTCAATTGGATCGTGCCTCATGTTGAATAACCACTTTTTAAACCCTCACAGTGACCAAAAGTGCCATTTTTACAGAGTTTGCTTACTCAAAAGCTTCAATTTTGACCCGTTTCAGGCACAGAAATGACTTTAAACACACTTATTTTAGTTGAAAAAGTCATAATTCACATCCAACAGTCATTTAGAGTCAAAAGATTAAATGTTAAAATTTCATCATTATAGACCATTTTGGGAACGTTCGGCATGTCCGGAGTCATCGTTTTTCATCTGAAAATTGATTTTTTGGACTGTACGCAAAATGATTCAAAATGTCAATTGGATCGTGCCTCATGTTGAATAACCACTTTTTAAACCCTCACAGTGACCAAAAGTGCCATTTTTACAGAGTTTTGCTTACTCAAAAGCTTCAATTTTGACCCGTTTCAGGCACAGAAATGACTTTAAACACACGTATTTTAGTTGAAAAAGTCATAATTCACATCCAACAGTCATTTAGAGTCAAAAGATTAAATGTTAAAATTTCATCATTATAGACCATTTTGGGAACGTTCTGCATGTCCGGAGTCATCGTTTTTCATCCGAAAATTGATTTTTTTGGACTGTACAAAAAATGATTCAAAATGTCAATTGGATCGTGCCTCATGTTGAATAACCACTTTTTAAACCCTCACAGTGACCAAAAGTGCCATTTTTACAGAGTTTTGCTTACTCAAAAGCTTCAATTTTGACCCGTTTCAGGCACAGAAATGACTTTACACACACTTATTTTAGTTGAAAAAGTCATAATTCACATCCAACAGTCATTTAGAGTCAAAAGATTAAATGTTAAAATTTCATCATTATAGACCATTTTGGGAACGTTCGACATGTCCGGAGTCATCGTTTTTCATCCGAAAATTGATTTTTTGGACTGTACCCAAAATGATTCAAAATGTAAATTGGATCGTGCCTCATGTTGAATAACCACTTTTTAAACCCTCACAGTGACCAAAAGTGCCATTTTTACAGAGTTTTGCTTACTCAAAAGCTTCAATTTTGACCCGTTTCAGGCACAGAAATGACTTTAAACACACGTATTTTAGTTGAAAAAGTCATAATTCACATCCAACAGTCATTTAGAGTCAAAAGATTAAATGTTAAAATGTCATCATTATAGACCATTTTGGGAACGTTCGGCATGTCCGAAGTCATCGTTTTTCATCCGAAAATTGATTTTTTGGACTGTACCAAAAATGATTCAAAATGTCAATTGGATCGTGCCTCATGTTGAATAACCACTTTTTAAACCCTCACAGTGACCAAAATTGCCATTTTTACAGAGTTTTGCTTACACAAAAGCTTCAATTTTGACCCGTTTCAGGCACAGAAAGGACTTTAAACACACTTATTTTAGTTGAAAAAGTCATAATGCACATCCAACAGTCATTTAGAGTCAAAAGATTAAATGTTAAAATTTCATCATTATAGACCATTTTGGGAACATTCGACATGTCCGGAGTCATCGTTTTTCATCCGAAAATTGATTTTTTGGACTGTACCCAAAATGATTCAAAATGTCAATTGGATCGTGCCGCATGTTGAATAACCACTTTTTAAACCCTCACAGTGACCAAAAGTGCCATTTTTACAGAGTTTTGCTTACTCAAAAGCTTCAATTTTGACCCGTTTCAGGCACAGAAATGACTTTAAACACACGTATTTTAGTTGAAAAAGTCATAATTCACATCCAACAGTCATTTAGAGTCAAAAGATTAAATGTTAAAATTTCATCATTATAGACCATTTTGGGAACGTTCGACATGTCCGGAGTCATCGTTTTTCATCCGAAAATTGATTTTTTGGACTGTACCCAAAATGATTCAAAATGTCAATTGGATCATGCCTCATGTTGAATAACCACTTTTTAAACCCTCACAGTGACCAAAAGTGCCATTTTTACAGAGTTTTGCTTACTCAAAAGCTTCAATTTTGACCCGTTTCAGGCACAGAAATGACTTTAAACACACGTATTTTAGTTGAAAAAGTCATAATTCACATCCAACAGTCATTTAGAGTCAAAAGATTAAATGTTAAAATGTCATCATTATAGACCATTTTGGGAACGTTCGGCATGTCCGGAGTCACCGTTTTTCATCCGAAAATTGATTTTTTGGACTGTACCAAAAATGATTCAAAATGTCAATTGGATCGTGCCTCATGTTGAATAACCACTTTTTAAACCCTCACAGAGACCAAAAGTGCCATTTTTACAGAGTTTTGCTTACTCAAAAGCTTCAATTTTGACCCGTTTCAGGCACAGAAATGACTTTAAACACACTTATTTTAGTTGAAAAAGTCATAATTCACATCCAACAGTCATTTAGAGTCAAAAGATTAAATGTTAAAATTTCATCATTATAGACCATTTTGGGAACGTTCGGCATGTCCGGAGTCATCGTTTTTCATCCGAAAATAGATTTTTTGGACTGTACCAAAAATGATTCAAAATGTCAATTGGATCGTGCCTCATGTTGAATAACCACTTTTTAAACCCTCACAGTGACCAAAATTGCCATTTTTACAGAGTTTTGCTTACTCAAAAGCTTCAATTTTGACCCGTTTCAGGCACAGAAAGGACTTTAAACACACTTATTTTAGTTGAAAAAGTCATAATGCACATCCAACAGTCATTTAGAGTCAAAAGATTAAATGTTAAAATTTCATCATTATAGACCATTTTGGGAACGTTCGACATGTCCGGAGTCATCGTTTTTCATCCGAAAATTGATTTTTTGGACTGTACACAAAATGATTCAAAATGTCAATTGGATCGTGCCTCATGTTGAATAACCACTTTTTAAACCCTCACAGTGACCAAAATTGCCATTTTTACAGAGTTTTCCTTACTCAAAAGCTTCAATTTTGACCCGTTTCAGGCACAGAAATGACTTTAAACACACTTATTTTAGTTGAAAAAGTCATAATTCACATCCAACAGTCATTTAGAGTCAAAAGATTAAATGTTAAATTTTCATCATTATAGACCATTTTGGGAACGTTCGGCATGTCCGGAGTCATCGTTTTTCATCCGAAAATTGATTTTTTGGACTGTACCAAAAATGATTCAAAATGTCAATTGGATCGTGCCTCATGTTGAATAACCACTTTTTAAACCCTCACAGTGACCAAAATTGCCATTTTTACAGAGTTTTCCTTACTCAAAAGCTTCAATTTTGACCCGTTTCAGGCACAGAAATGACTTTAAACACACTTATTTTAGTTGAAAAAGTCATAATTCACATCCAACAGTCATTAAGAGTCAAGAGATTAAATGTTAAAATTTCATCATTATAGACCATTTTGGGAACGTTCGACATGTCCGGAGTCATCGTTTTTCATCCGAAAATTGATTTTTTGGACTGTACCCAAAATGATTCAAAATGTCAATTGGATCGTGCCTCATGTTGAATAACCACTTTTTAAACCCTCACAGTGACCAAAAGTGCCATTTTTACAGAGTTTTGCTTACTCAAAAGCTTCAATTTTGACCCGTTTCAGGCACAGAAATGACTTTAAACACACGTATTTTAGTTGAAAAAGTCATAATTCACATCCAACAGTCATTTAGAGTCAAAAGATTAAATGTTAAAATTTCATCATTATAGACCATTTTGGGAACGTTCTGCATGTCCGGAGTCATCGTTTTTCATCCGAAAATTGATTTTTTGGACTGTACCAAAAATGATTCAAAATGTCAATTGGATCGTGCCTCATGTTGAATAACCACTTTTTAAACCCTCACAGAGACCAAAAGTGCCATTTTTACAGAGTTTTGCTTACTCAAAAGCTTCAATTTTGACCCGTTTCAGGCACAGAAATGACTTTAAACACACTTATTTTAGTTGAAAAAGTCATAATTCACATCCAACAGTCATTTAGAGTCAAAAGATTAAATGTTAAAATTTCATCATTATAGACCATTTTGGGAACGTTCGGCATGTCCGGAGTCATCGTTTTTCATCCGAAAATTGATTTTTTGGACTGTACCAAAAATGATTCAAAATGTCAATTGGATCGTGCCTCATGTTGAATAACCACTTTTTAAACCCTCACAGTGACCAAAATTGCAATTTTTACAGAGTTTTGCTTACTCAAAAGCTTCAATTTTGACCCGTTTCAGGCACAGAAATGACTTTAAACACACTTATTTTAGTTGAAAAAGTCATAATTCACATCCAACAGTCATTTAGAGTCAAAAGATTAAATGTAAAAATTTCATCATTATAGACCATTTTGGGAACGTTCGGCATGTCCGGAGTCATCGTTTTTCATCCGAAAATTGATTTTTTGGACTGTACCAAAAATGATTCAAAATGTCAATTGGATCGTGCCTCATGTTGAATAACCACTTTTTAAACCCTCACAGTGACCAAAATTGCCATTTTTACAGAGTTTTGCTTACTCAAAAGCTTCAATTTTGACCCGTTTCAGGCACAGAAAGGACTTTAAACACACTTATTTTAGTTGAAAAAGTCATAATGCACATCCAACAGTCATTTAGAGTCAAAAGATTAAATGTTAAAATTTCATCATTATAGACTATTTTGGGAACGTTCGACATGTCCGGAGTCATCGTTTTTCATCCGAAAATTGATTTTTTGGACTGTACCCAAAATGATTCAAAATGTCAATTGGATCGTGCCTCATGTTGAATAACCACTTTTTAAACCCTCACAGTGACCAAAATTGCCATTTTTACAGAGTTTTCCTTACTCAAAAGCTTCAATTTTGACCCGTTTTAGGCACAGAAATGACTTTAAACACACTTATTTTAGTTGAAAAAGTCATAATTCACATCCAACAGTCATTAAGAGTCAAGATATTAAATGTTAAAATTTCATCATTATAGACCATTTTGGGAACGTTCGACATGTCCGGAGTCATCGTTTTTCATCCGAAAATTGATTTTTTGGACTGTACCCAAAATGATTCAAAATGTCAATTGGATCGTGCCTCATGTTGAATAACCACTTTTTAAACCCTCACAGTGACCAAAAGTGCCATTTTTACAGAGTTTTGCTTACTCAAAAGCTTCAATTTTGACCCGTTTCAGGCACAGAAATGACTTTAAACACACGTATTTTAGTTGAAAAAGTCATAATTCACATCCAACAGTCATTTAGAGTCAAAAGATTAAATGTTAAAATTTCATCATTATAGACCATTTTGGGAACGTTCTGCATGTCCGGAGTCATCGTTTTTCATCCGAAAATTGATTTTTTGGACTGTACCCAAAATGATTCAAAATGTAAATTGGATCGTGCCTCATGTTGAATAACCACTTTTTAAACCCTCACAGTGACCAAAAGTGCCATTTTTACAGAGTTTTGCTTACTCAAAAGCTTCAATTTTGACCCGTTTCAGGCACAGAAATGACTTTAAACACACGTATTTTAGTTGAAAAAGTCATAATTCACATCCAACAGTCATTTAGAGTCAAAAGATTAAATGTTAAAATTTCATCATTATAGACCATTTTGGGAACGTTCGACATGTCCGGAGTCATCGTTTTTCATCCGAAAATTGATTTTTTGGACTGTACCCAAAATGATTCAAAATGTCAATTGGATCGTGCCTCATGTTGAATAACCACTTTTTAAACCCTCACAGTGACCAAAAGTGCCATTTTTACAGAGTTTTGCTTACTCAAAAGCTTCAATTTTGACCCGTTTCAGGCACAGAAATGACTTTAAACACACTTATTTTAGTTGAAAAAGTCATAATTCACATCCAACAGTCATTTAGAGTCAAAAGATTAAATGTTAAAATTTCATCATTATAGACCATTTTGGGAACGTTCGGCATGTCCGGAGTCATCGTTTTTCATCCGAAAATTGATTTTTTGGACTGTACCAAAAATGATTCAAAATGTCAATTGGATCGTGCCTCATGTTGAATAACCACTTTTTAAACCCTCACAGTGACCAAAATTGCCATTTTTACAGAGTTTTCCTTACTCAAAAGCTTCAATTTTGACCCGTTTTAGGCACAGAAATGACTTTAAACACACTTATTTTAGTTGAAAAAGTCATAATTCACATCCAACAGTCATTTAGAGTCAAAAGATTAAATGTTAAAATTTCATCATTATAGACCATTTTGGGAACGTTCGGCATGTCCGGAGTCATCGTTTTTCATCCGAAAATTGATTTTTTGGACTGTACCAAAAATGATTCAAAATGTCAATTGGATCGTGCCTCATGTTGAATAACCACTTTTTAAACCCTCACAGTGACCAAAATTGCCATTTTTACAGAGTTTTCCTTACTCAAAAGCTTCAATTTTGACCCATTTTAGGCACAGAAATGACTTTAAACACACTTATTTTAGTTGAAAAAGTCATAATTCACATCCAACAGTCATTTAGAGTCAAAAGATTAAATGTTAAAATTTCATCATTATAGACCATTTTGGGAACGTTCGGCATGTCCGGAGTCATCGTTTTTCATCCGAAAATTGATTTTTTGGACTGTACCAAAAATGATTCAAAATGTCAATTGGATCGTGCCTCATGTTGAATAACCACTTTTTAAACCCTCACAGTGACCAAAATTGCAATTTTTACAGAGTTTTGCTTACTCAAAAGCTTCAATTTTGACCCGTTTCAGGCACAGAAATGACTTTAAACACACTTATTTTAGTTGAAAAAGTCATAATTCACATCCAACAGTCATTTAGAGTCAAAAGATTAAATGTAAAAATTTCATCATTATAGACCATTTTGGGAACGTTCGGCATGTCCGGAGTCATCGTTTTTCATCCGAAAATTGATTTTTTGGACTGTACCAAAAATGATTCAAAATGTCAATTGGATCGTGCCTCATGTTGAATAACCACTTTTTAAACCCTCACAGTGACCAAAATTGCCATTTTTACAGAGTTTTGCTTACTCAAAAGCTTCAATTTTGACCCGTTTCAGGCACAGAAAGGACTTTAAACACACTTATTTTAGTTGAAAAAGTCATAATGCACATCCAACAGTCATTTAGAGTCAAAAGATTAAATGTTAAAATTTCATCATTATAGACTATTTTGGGAACGTTCGACATGTCCGGAGTCATCGTTTTTCATCCGAAAATTGATTTTTTGGACTGTACCCAAAATGATTCAAAATGTCAATTGGATCGTGCCTCATGTTGAATAACCACTTTTTAAACCCTCACAGTGACCAAAATTGCCATTTTTACAGAGTTTTCCTTACTCAAAAGCTTCAATTTTGACCCGTTTTAGGCACAGAAATGACTTTAAACACACTTATTTTAGTTGAAAAAGTCATAATTCACATCCAACAGTCATTAAGAGTCAAGATATTAAATGTTAAAATTTCATCATTATAGACCATTTTGGGAACGTTCGACATGTCCGGAGTCATCGTTTTTCATCCGAAAATTGATTTTTTGGACTGTACCCAAAATGATTCAAAATGTCAATTGGATCGTGCCTCATGTTGAATAACCACTTTTTAAACCCTCACAGTGACCAAAAGTGCCATTTTTACAGAGTTTTGCTTACTCAAAAGCTTCAATTTTGACCCGTTTCAGGCACAGAAATGACTTTAAACACACGTATTTTAGTTGAAAAAGTCATAATTCACATCCAACAGTCATTTAGAGTCAAAAGATTAAATGTTAAAATTTCATCATTATAGACCATTTTGGGAACGTTCTGCATGTCCGGAGTCATCGTTTTTCATCCGAAAATTGATTTTTTGGACTGTACCCAAAATGATTCAAAATGTAAATTGGATCGTGCCTCATGTTGAATAACCACTTTTTAAACCCTCACAGTGACCAAAAGTGCCATTTTTACAGAGTTTTGCTTACTCAAAAGCTTCAATTTTGACCCGTTTCAGGCACAGAAATGACTTTAAACACACGTATTTTAGTTGAAAAAGTCATAATTCACATCCAACAGTCATTTAGAGTCAAAAGATTAAATGTTAAAATTTCATCATTATAGACCATTTTGGGAACGTTCGACATGTCCGGAGTCATCGTTTTTCATCCGAAAATTGATTTTTTGGACTGTACCCAAAATGATTCAAAATGTCAATTGGATCGTGCCTCATGTTGAATAACCACTTTTTAAACCCTCACAGTGACCAAAAGTGCCATTTTTACAGAGTTTTGCTTACTCAAAAGCTTCAATTTTGACCCGTTTCAGGCACAGAAATGACTTTAAACACACTTATTTTAGTTGAAAAAGTCATAATTCACATCCAACAGTCATTTAGAGTCAAAAGATTAAATGTTAAAATTTCATCATTATAGACCATTTTGGGAACGTTCGGCATGTCCGGAGTCATCGTTTTTCATCCGAAAATTGATTTTTTGGACTGTACCAAAAATGATTCAAAATGTCAATTGGATCGTGCCTCATGTTGAATAACCACTTTTTAAACCCTCACAGTGACCAAAATTGCCATTTTTACAGAGTTTTCCTTACTCAAAAGCTTCAATTTTGACCCGTTTTAGGCACAGAAATGACTTTAAACACACTTATTTTAGTTGAAAAAGTCATAATTCACATCCAACAGTCATTTAGAGTCAAAAGATTAAATGTTAAAATGTCATCATTATAGACCATTTTGGGAACGTTCGGCATGTCCGGAGTCATCGTTTTTCATCCGAAAATTGATTTTTTGGACTGTACCAAAAATGATTCAAAATGTCAATTGGATCGTGCCTCATGTTGAATAACCACTTTTTAAACCCTCACAGTGACCAAAATTGCCATTTTTACAGAGTTTTGCTTACTCAAAAGCTTCAATTTTGACCCGTTTCAGGCACAGAAAGGACTTTAAACACACTTATTTTAGTTGAAAAAGTCATAATGCACATCCAACAGTCATTTAGAGTCAAAAGATTAAATGTTAAAATTTCATCATTATAGACCATTTTGGGAACATTCGACATGTCCGGAGTCATCGTTTTTCATCCGAAAATTGATTTTTTGGACTGTACCCAAAATGATTCAAAATGTCAATTGGATCGTGCCTCATGTTGAATAACCACTTTTTAAACCCTCACAGTGACCAAAAGTGCCATTTTTACAGAGTTTTGCTTACTCAAAAGCTTCAATTTTGACCCGTTTCAGGCACAGAAATGACTTTAAACACACGTATTTTAGTTGAAAAAGTCATAATTCACATCCAACAGTCATTTAGAGTCAAAAGATTAAATGTTAAAATTTCATCATTATAGACCATTTTGGGAACGTTCGACATGTCCGGAGTCATCGTTTTTCATCCGAAAATTGATTTTTTGGACTGTACCCAAAATGATTCAAAATGTCAATTGGATCATGCCTCATGTTGAATAACCACTTTTTAAACCCTCACAGTGACCAAAAGTGCCATTTTTACAGAGTTTTGCTTACTCAAAAGCTTCAATTTTGACCCGTTTCAGGCACAGAAATGACTTTAAACACACTTATTTTAGTTGAAAAAGTCATAATTCACATCCAACAGTCATTTAGAGTCAAAAGATTAAATGTTAAAATTTCATCATTATAGACCATTTTGGGAACGTTCGGCATGTCCGGAGTCATCGTTTTTCATCCGAAAATTGATTTTTTGGACTGTACCAAAAATGATTCAAAATGTCAATTGGATCGTGCCTCATGTTGAATAACCACTTTTTAAACCCTCACAGTGACCAAAATTGCCATTTTTACAGAGTTTTCCTTAATCAAAAGCTTCAATTTTGACCCGTTTCAGGCACAGAAATGACTTTAAACACACTTATTTTAGTTGAAAAAGTCATAATTCACATCCAACAGTCATTAAGAGTCAAGAGATTAAATGTTAAAATTTCATCATTATAGACCATTTTGGGAACGTTCCACATGTCCGGAGTCATCGTTTTTCATCCGAAAATTGATTTTTTGGACTGTACCCAAAATGATTCAAAATGTCAATTGGATCGTGCCTCATGTTGAATAACCACTTTTTAAACCCTCACAGTGACCAAAAGTGCCATTTTTACAGAGTTTTGCTTACTCAAAAGCTTCAATTTTGACCCGTTTCAGGCACAGAAATGACTTTAAACACACGTATTTTAGTTGAAAAAGTCATAATTCACATCCAACAGTCATTTAGAGTCAAAAGATTAAATGTTAAAATTTCATCATTATAGACCATTTTGGGAACGTTCGGCATGTCCGGAGTCATCGTTTTTCATCCGAAAATTGATTTTTTGGACTGTACCAAAAATGATTCAAAATGTCAATTGGATCGTGCCTCATGTTGAATAACCACTTTTTAAACCCTCACAGTGACCAAAATTGCCATTTTTACAGAGTTTTGCTTACTCAAAAGCATCAATTTTGACCCGTTTCAGGCACAGAAAGGACTTTAAACACACTTATTTTAGTTGAAAAAGTCATAATGCACATCCAACAGTCATTTAGAGTCAAAAGATTAAATGTTAAAATTTCATCATTATAGACCATTTTGGGAACGTTCGACATGTCCGGAGTCATCGTTTTTCATCCGAAAATTGATTTTTTGGACTGTACACAAAATGATTCAAAATGTCAATTGGATCGTGCCTCATGTTGAATAACCACTTTTTAAACCCTCACAGTGACCAAAATTGCCATTTTTACAGAGTTTTCCTTACTCAAAAGCTTCAATTTTGACCCGTTTCAGGCACAGAAATGACTTTAAACACACTTATTTTAGTTGAAAAAGTCATAATTCACATCCAACAGTCATTTAGAGTCAAAAGATTAAATGTTAAATTTTCATCATTATAGACCATTTTGGGAACGTTCGGCATGTCCGGAGTCATCGTTTTTCATCCGAAAATTGATTTTTTGGACTGTACCAAAAATGATTCAAAATGTCAATTGGATCGTGCCTCATGTTGAATAACCACTTTTTAAACCCTCACAGTGACCAAAATTGCCATTTTTACAGAGTTTTCCTTACTCAAAAGCTTCAATTTTGACCCGTTTCAGGCACAGAAATGACTTTAAACACACTTATTTTAGTTGAAAAAGTCATAATTCACATCCAACAGTCATTAAGAGTCAAGAGATTAAATGTTAAAATTTCATCATTATAGACCATTTTGGGAACGTTCGACATGTCCGGAGTCATCGTTTTTCATCCGAAAATTGATTTTTTGGACTGTACCCAAAATGATTCAAAATTTCAATTTGATCCTGCCTCATGTTGAATAACCACTTTTTAAACCCTCACAGTGACCAAAAGTGCCATTTTTACAGAGTTTTGCTTACTCAAAAGCTTCAATTTTGACCCGTTTCAGGCACAGAAATGACTTTAAACACACGTATTTTAGTTGAAAAAGTCATAATTCACATCCAACAGTCATTTAGAGTCAAAAGATTAAATGTTAAAATTTCATCATTATAGACCATTTTGGGAACGTTCTGCATGTCCGGAGTCATCGTTTTTCATCCGAAAATTGATTTTTTGGACTGTACCAAAAATGATTCAAAATGTCAATTGGATCGTGCCTCATGTTGAATAACCACTTTTTAAACCCTCACAGAGACCAAAAGTGCCATTTTTACAGAGTTTTGCTTACTCAAAAGCTTCAATTTTGACCCGTTTCAGGCACAGAAATGACTTTAAACACACTTATTTTAGTTGAAAAAGTCATAATTCACATCCAACAGTCATTTAGAGTCAAAAGATTAAATGTTAAAATTTCATCATTATAGACCATTTTGGGAACGTTCGGCATGTCCGGAGTCATCGTTTTTCATCCGAAAATTGATTTTTTGGACTGTACCAAAAATGATTCAAAATGTCAATTGGATCGTGCCTCATGTTGAATAACCACTTTTTAAACCCTCACAGTGACCAAAATTGCCATTTTTACAGAGTTTTGCTTACTCAAAAGCTTCAATTTTGACCCGTTTCAGGCACAGAAATGACTTTAAACACACTTATTTTAGTTGAAAAAGTCATAATTCACATCCAACAGTCATTTAGAGTCAAAAGATTAAATGTTAAAATTTCATCATTATAGACCATTTTGGGAACGTTCGGCATGTCCGGAGTCATCGTTTTTCATCCGAAAATTGATTTTTTGGACTGTACCAAAAATGATTCAAAATGTCAATTGGATCGTGCCTCATGTTGAATAACCACTTTTTAAACCCTCACAGTGACCAAAATTGCCATTTTTACAGAGTTTTCCTTACTCAAAAGCTTCAATTTTGACCCGTTTCAGGCACAGAAATGACTTTAAACACACTTATTTTAGTTGAAAAAGTCATAATTCACATCCAACAGTCATTAAGAGTCAAGAGATTAAATGTTAAAATTTCATCATTATAGACCATTTTGGGAACGTTCGACATGTCCGGAGTCATCGTTTTTCATCCGAAAATTGATTTTTTGGACTGTACCCAAAATGATTCAAAATGTCAATTGGATCGTGCCTCATGTTGAATAACCACTTTTTAAACCCTCACAGTGACCAAAAGTGCCATTTTTACAGAGTTTTGCTTACTCAAAAGCTTCAATTTTGACCCGTTTCAGGCACAGAAATGACTTTAAACACACGTATTTTAGTTGAAAAAGTCATAATTCACATCCAACAGTCATTTAGAGTCAAAAGATTAAATGTTAAAATGTCATCATTATAGACCATTTTGGGAACGTTCGGCATGTCCGGAGTCACCGTTTTTCATCCGAAAATTGATTTTTTGGACTGTACCAAAAATGATTCAAAATGTCAATTGGATCGTGCCTCATGTTGAATAACCACTTTTTAAACCCTCACAGAGACCAAAAGTGCCATTTTTACAGAGTTTTGCTTACTCAAAAGCTTCAATTTTGACCCGTTTCAGGCACAGAAATGACTTTAAACACACTTATTTTAGTTGAAAAAGTCATAATTCACATCCAACAGTCATTTAGAGTCAAAAGATTAAATGTTAAAATTTCATCATTATAGACCATTTTGGGAACGTTCGACATGTCCGGAGTCATCGTTTTTCATCCGAAAATTGATTTTTTGGACTGTACCCAAAATGATTCAAAATGTCAATTGGATCATGCCTCATGTTGAATAACCACTTTTTAAACCCTCACAGTGACCAAAAGTGCCATTTTTACAGAGTTTTGCTTACTCAAAAGCTTCAATTTTGACCCGTTTCAGGCACAGAAATGACTTTAAACACACGTATTTTAGTTGAAAAAGTCATAATTCACATCCAACAGTCATTTAGAGTCAAAAGATTAAATGTTAAAATTTCATCATTATAGACCATTTTGGGAACGTTCGGCATGTCCGGAGTCATCGTTTTTCATCCGAAAATAGATTTTTTGGACTGTACCAAAAATGATTCAAAATGTCAATTGGATCGTGCCTCATGTTGAATAACCACTTTTTAAACCCTCACAGTGACCAAAATTGCCATTTTTACAGAGTTTTGCTTACTCAAAAGCTTCAATTTTGACCCGTTTCAGGCACAGAAAGGACTTTAAACACACTTATTTTAGTTGAAAAAGTCATAATGCACATCCAACAGTCATTTAGAGTCAAAAGATTAAATGTTAAAATTTCATCATTATAGACCATTTTGGGAACGTTCGACATGTCCGGAGTCATCGTTTTTCATCCGAAAATTGATTCTTTGGACTGTACACAAAATGATTCAAAATGTCAATTGGATCGTGCCTCATGTTGAATAACCACTTTTTAAACCCTCACAGTGACCAAAATTGCCATTTTTACAGAGTTTTCCTTACTCAAAAGCTTCAATTTTGACCCGTTTCAGGCACAGAAATGACTTTAAACACACTTATTTTAGTTGAAAAAGTCATAATTCACATCCAACAGTCATTTAGAGTCAAAAGATTAAATGTTAAATTTTCATCATTATAGACCATTTTGGGAACGTTCGGCATGTCCGGAGTCATCGTTTTTCATCCGAAAATTGATTTTTTGGACTGTACCAAAAATGATTCAAAATGTCAATTGGATCATGCCTCATGTTGAATAACCACTTTTTAAACCCTCACAGTGACCAAAATTGCCATTTTTACAGAGTTTTCCTTACTCAAAAGCTTCAATTTTGACCCGTTTCAGGCACAGAAATGACTTTAAACACACTTATTTTAGTTGAAAAAGTCATAATTCACATCCAACAGTCATTAAGAGTCAAGAGATTAAATGTTAAAATTTCATCATTATAGACCATTTTGGGAACGTTCGACATGTCCGGAGTCATCGTTTTTCATCCGAAAATTGATTTTTTGGACTGTACCCAAAATGATTCAAAATGTCAATTGGATCGTGCCTCATGTTGAATAACCACTTTTTAAACCCTCACAGTGACCAAAAGTGCCATTTTTACAGAGTTTTGCTTACTCAAAAGCTTCAATTTTGACCCGTTTCAGGCACAGAAATGACTTTAAACACACGTATTTTAGTTGAAAAAGTCATAATTCACATCCAACAGTCATTTAGAGTCAAAAGATTAAATGTTAAAATTTCATCATTATAGACCATTTTGGGAACGTTCTGCATGTCCGGAGTCATCGTTTTTCATCCGAAAATTGATTTTTTGGACTGTACCAAAAATGATTCAAAATGTCAATTGGATCGTGCCTCATGTTGAATAACCACTTTTTAAACCCTCACAGTGACCAAAATTGCCATTTTTACAGAGTTTTGCTTACTCAAAAGCTTCAATTTTGACCCGTTTCAGGCACAGAAATGACTTTAAACACACTTATTTTAGTTGAAAAAGTCATAATTCACATCCAACAGTCATTTAGAGTCAAAAGATTAAATGTAAAAATTTCATCATTATAGACCATTTTGGGAACGTTCGGCATGTCCGGAGTCATCGTTTTTCATCCGAAAATTGATTTTTTGGACTGTACCAAAAATGATTCAAAATGTCAATTGGATCGTGCCTCATGTTGAATAACCACTTTTTAAACCCTCACAGTGACCAAAATTGCCATTTTTACAGAGTTTTGCTTACTCAAAAGCTTCAATTTTGACCCGTTTCAGGCACAGAAAGGACTTTAAACACACTTATTTTAGTTGAAAAAGTCATAATGCACATCCAACAGTCATTTAGAGTCAAAAGATTAAATGTTAAAATTTCATCATTATAGACTATTTTGGGAACGTTCGACATGTCCGGAGTCATCGTTTTTCATCCGAAAATTGATTTTTTGGACTGTACCCAAAATGATTCAAAATGTCAATTGGATCGTGCCTCATGTTGAATAACCACTTTTTAAACCCTCACAGTGACCAAAATTGCCATTTTTACAGAGTTTTCCTTACTCAAAAGCTTCAATTTTGACCCGTTTTAGGCACAGAAATGACTTTAAACACACTTATTTTAGTTGAAAAAGTCATAATTCACATCCAACAGTCATTAAGAGTCAAGATATTAAATGTTAAAATTTCATCATTATAGACCATTTTGGGAACGTTCGACATGTCCGGAGTCATCGTTTTTCATCCGAAAATTGATTTTTTGGACTGTACCCAAAATGATTCAAAATGTCAATTGGATCGTGCCTCATGTTGAATAACCACTTTTTAAACCCTCACAGTGACCAAAAGTGCCATTTTTACAGAGTTTTGCTTACTCAAAAGCTTCAATTTTGACCCGTTTCAGGCACAGAAATGACTTTAAACACACGTATTTTAGTTGAAAAAGTCATAATTCACATCCAACAGTCATTTAGAGTCAAAAGATTAAATGTTAAAATTTCATCATTATAGACCATTTTGGGAACGTTCTGCATGTCCGGAGTCATCGTTTTTCATCCGAAAATTGATTTTTTGGACTGTACCAAAAATGATTCAAAATGTCAATTGGATCGTGCCTCATGTTGAATAACCACTTTTTAAACCCTCACAGTGACCAAAAGTGCCATTTTTACAGAGTTTTGCTTACTCAAAAGCTTCAATTTTGACCCGTTTCAGGCACAGAAATGACTTTAAACACACTTATTTTAGTTGAAAAAGTCATAATTCACATCCAACAGTCATTTAGAGTCAAAAGATTAAATGTTAAAATTTCATCATTATAGACCATTTTGGGAACGTTCGACATGTCCGGAGTCATCGTTTTTCATCCGAAAATTGATTTTTTGGACTGTACCCAAAATGATTCAAAATGTAAATTGGATCGTGCCTCATGTTGAATAACCACTTTTTAAACCCTCACAGTGACCAAAAGTGCCATTTTTACAGAGTTTTGCTTACTCAAAAGCTTCAATTTTGACCCGTTTCAGGCACAGAAATGACTTTAAACACACGTATTTTAGTTGAAAAAGTCATAATTCACATCCAACAGTCATTTAGAGTCAAAAGATTAAATGTTAAAATGTCATCATTATAGACCATTTTGGGAACGTTCGACATGTCCGGAGTCATCGTTTTTCATCCGAAAATTGATTTTTTGGACTGTACCCAAAATGATTCAAAATGTCAATTGGATCGTGCCTCATGTTGAATAACCACTTTTTAAACCCTCACAGTGACCAAAAGTGCCATTTTTACAGAGTTTTGCTTACTCAAAAGCTTCAATTTTGACCCGTTTCAGGCACAGAAATGACTTTAAACACACTTATTTTAGTTGAAAAAGTCATAATTCACATCCAACAGTCATTTAGAGTCAAAAGATTAAATGTTAAAATTTCATCATTATAGACCATTTTGGGAACGTTCGGCATGTCCGGAGTCATCGTTTTTCATCCGAAAATTGATTTTTTGGACTGTACCAAAAATGATTCAAAATGTCAATTGGATCGTGCCTCATGTTGAATAACCACTTTTTAAACCCTCACAGTGACCAAAAGTGCCATTTTTACAGAGTTTTGCTTACTCAAAAGCTTCAATTTTGACCCGTTTCAGGCACAGAAATGACTTTAAACACACGTATTTTAGTTGAAAAAGTCATAATTCACATCCAACAGTCATTTAGAGTCAAAAGATTAAATGTTAAAATTTCATCATTATAGACCATTTTGGGAACGTTCTGCATGTCCGGAGTCATCCTTTTTTCATCCGAAAATTGATTTTTTGGACTGTACCAAAAATGATTCAAAATGTCAATTGGATCGTGCCTCATGTTGAATAACCACTTTTTAAACCCTCACAGTGACCAAAAGTGCAATTTTTACAGAGTTTTGCTTACTCAAAAGCTCCAATTTTGACCCGTTTCAGGCACAGAAATGACTTTAAACACACTTATTTTAGTTGAAAAAGTCATAATTCACATCCAACAGTCATTTAGAGTCAAAAGATTAAATGTTAAAATGTCATCATTATAGACCATTTTGGGAACGTTCGGCATGTCCGGAGTCATCGTTTTTCATCCGAAAATTGATTTTTTGGACTGTACCAAAAATGATTCAAAATGTCAATTGGATCGTGCCTCATGTTGAATAACCACTTTTTAAACCCTCACAGTGACCAAAATTGCCATTTTTACAGAGTTTTGCTTACTCAAAAGCTTCAATTTTGACCCGTTTCAGGCACAGAAAGGACTTTAAACACACTTATTTTAGTTGAAAAAGTCATAATGCACATCCAACAGTCATTTAGAGTCAAAAGATTAAATGTTAAAATTTCATCATTATAGACCATTTTGGGAACATTCGACATGTCCGGAGTCATCGTTTTTCATCCGAAAATTGATTTTTTGGACTGTACCCAAAATGATTCAAAATGTCAATTGGATCGTGCCTCATGTTGAATAACCACTTTTTAAACCCTCACAGTGACCAAAAGTGCCATTTTTACAGAGTTTTGCTTACTCAAAAGCTTCAATTTTGACCCGTTTCAGGCACAGAAATGACTTTAAACACACGTATTTTAGTTGAAAAAGTCATAATTCACATCCAACAGTCATTTAGAGTCAAAAGATTAAATGTTAAAATTTCATCATTATAGACCATTTTGGGAACGTTCGACATGTCCGGAGTCATCGTTTTTCATCCGAAAATTGATTTTTTGGACTGTACCCAAAATGATTCAAAATGTCAATTGGATCATGCCTCATGTTGAATAACCACTTTTTAAACCCTCACAGTGACCAAAAGTGCCATTTTTACAGAGTTTTGCTTACTCAAAAGCTTCAATTTTGACCCGTTTCAGGCACAGAAATGACTTTAAACACACTTATTTTAGTTGAAAAAGTCATAATTCACATCCAACAGTCATTTAGAGTCAAAAGATTAAATGTTAAAATTTCATCATTATAGACCATTTTGGGAACGTTCGGCATGTCCGGAGTCATCGTTTTTCATCCGAAAATTGATTTTTTGGACTGTACCAAAAATGATTCAAAATGTCAATTGGATCGTGCCTCATGTTGAATAACCACTTTTTAAACCCTCACAGTGACCAAAATTGCCATTTTTACAGAGTTTTCCTTAATCAAAAGCTTCAATTTTGACCCGTTTCAGGCACAGAAATGACTTTAAACACACTTATTTTAGTTGAAAAAGTCATAATTCACATCCAACAGTCATTAAGAGTCAAGAGATTAAATGTTAAAATTTCATCATTATAGACCATTTTGGGAACGTTCCACATGTCCGGAGTCATCGTTTTTCATCCGAAAATTGATTTTTTGGACTGTACCCAAAATGATTCAAAATGTCAATTGGATCGTGCCTCATGTTGAATAACCACTTTTTAAACCCTCACAGTGACCAAAAGTGCCATTTTTACAGAGTTTTGCTTACTCAAAAGCTTCAATTTTGACCCGTTTCAGGCACAGAAATGACTTTAAACACACGTATTTTAGTTGAAAAAGTCATAATTCACATCCAACAGTCATTTAGAGTCAAAAGATTAAATGTTAGAATTTCATCATTATAGACCATTTTGGGAACGTTCGACATGTCCGGAGTCATCGTTTTTCATCCGAAAATTGATTTTTTGGACTGTACACAAAATGATTCAAAATGTCAATTGGATCGTGCCTCATGTTGAATAACCACTTTTTAAACCCTCACAGTGACCAAAATTGCCATTTTTACAGAGTTTTCCTTACTCAAAAGCTTCAATTTTGACCCGTTTCAGGCACAGAAATGACTTTAAACACACTTATTTTAGTTGAAAAAGTCATAATTCACATCCAACAGTCATTTAGAGTCAAAAGATTAAATGTTAAATTTTCATCATTATAGACCATTTTGGGAACGTTCGGCATGTCCGGAGTCATCGTTTTTCATCCGAAAATTGATTTTTTGGACTGTACCAAAAATGATTCAAAATGTCAATTGGATCGTGCCTCATGTTGAATAACCACTTTTTAAACCCTCACAGTGACCAAAATTGCCATTTTTACAGAGTTTTCCTTACTCAAAAGCTTCAATTTTGACCCGTTTCAGGCACAGAAATGACTTTAAACACACTTATTTTAGTTGAAAAAGTCATAATTCACATCCAACAGTCATTAAGAGTCAAGAGATTAAATGTTAAAATTTCATCATTATAGACCATTTTGGGAACGTTCGACATGTCCGGAGTCATCGTTTTTCATCCGAAAATTGATTTTTTGGACTGTACCCAAAATGATTCAAAATTTCAATTTGATCCTGCCTCATGTTGAATAACCACTTTTTAAACCCTCACAGTGACCAAAAGTGCCATTTTTACAGAGTTTTGCTTACTCAAAAGCTTCAATTTTGACCCGTTTCAGGCACAGAAATGACTTTAAACACACGTATTTTAGTTGAAAAAGTCATAATTCACATCCAACAGTCATTTAGAGTCAAAAGATTAAATGTTAAAATTTCATCATTATAGACCATTTTGGGAACGTTCTGCATGTCCGGAGTCATCGTTTTTCATCCGAAAATTGATTTTTTGGACTGTACCAAAAATGATTCAAAATGTCAATTGGATCGTGCCTCATGTTGAATAACCACTTTTTAAACCCTCACAGAGACCAAAAGTGCCATTTTTACAGAGTTTTGCTTACTCAAAAGCTTCAATTTTGACCCGTTTCAGGCACAGAAATGACTTTAAACACACTTATTTTAGTTGAAAAAGTCATAATTCACATCCAACAGTCATTTAGAGTCAAAAGATTAAATGTTAAAATTTCATCATTATAGACCATTTTGGAAACGTTCTGCATGTCCGGAGTCATCGTTTTTCATCCGAAAATTGATTTTTTGGACTGTACCAAAAATGATTCAAAATGTCAATTGGATCGTGCCTCATGTTGAATAACCACTTTTTAAACCCTCACAGTGACCAAAATTGCCATTTTTACAGAGTTTTGCTTACTCAAAAGCTTCAATTTTGACCCGTTTCAGGCACAGAAATGACTTTAAACACACTTATTTTAGTTGAAAAAGTCATAATTCACATCCAACAGTCATTTAGAGTCAAAAGATTAAATGTTAAAATTTCATCATTATAGACCATTTTGGGAACGTTCGGCATGTCCGGAGTCATCGTTTTTCATCCGAAAATTGATTTTTTGGACTGTACCAAAAATGATTCAAAATGTCAATTGGATCGTGCCTCATGTTGAATAACCAATTTTTAAACCCTCACAGTGACCAAAATTGCCATTTTTACAGAGTTTTGCTTACTCAAAAGCTTCAATTTTGACCCGTTTCAGGCACAGAAATGACTTTAAACACACTTATTTTAGTTGAAAAAGTCATAATTCACATCCAACAGTCATTTAGAGTCAAAAGATTAAATGTAAAAATTTCATCATTATAGACCATTTTGGGAACGTTCGGCATGTCCGGAGTCATCGTTTTTCATCCGAAAATTGATTTTTTGGACTGTACCAAAAATGATTCAAAATGTCAATTGGATCGTGCCTCATGTTGAATAACCACTTTTTAAACCCTCACAGTGACCAAAATTGCCATTTTTACAGAGTTTTGCTTACTCAAAAGCTTCAATTTTGACCCGTTTCAGGCACAGAAAGGACTTTAAACACACTTATTTTAGTTGAAAAAGTCATAATGCACATCCAACAGTCATTTAGAGTCAAAAGATTAAATGTTAAAATTTCATCATTATAGACTATTTTGGGAACGTTCGACATGTCCGGAGTCATTGTTTTTCATCCGAAAATTGATTTTTTGGACTGTACCCAAAATGATTCAAAATGTCAATTGGATCGTGCCTCATGTTGAATAACCACTTTTTAAACCCTCACAGTGACCAAAATTGCCATTTTTACAGAGTTTTCCTTACTCAAAAGCTTTAATTTTGACCCGTTTTAGGCACAGAAATGACTTTAAACACACTTATTTTAGTTGAAAAAGTCATAATTCACATCCAACAGTCATTAAGAGTCAAGATATTAAATGTTAAAATTTCATCATTATAGACCATTTTGGGAACGTTCGACATGTCCGGAGTCATCGTTTTTCATCCGAAAATTGATTTTTTGGACTGTACCCAAAATGATTCAAAATGTCAATTGGATCGTGCCTCATGTTGAATAACCACTTTTTAAACCCTCACAGTGACCAAAAGTGCCATTTTTACAGAGTTTTGCTTACTCAAAAGCTTCAATTTTGACCCGTTTCAGGCACAGAAATGACTTTAAACACACGTATTTTAGTTGAAAAAGTCATAATTCACATCCAACAGTCATTTAGAGTCAAAAGATTAAATGTTAAAATTTCATCATTATAGACCATTTTGGGAACGTTCTGCATGTCCGGAGTCATCGTTTTTCATCCGAAAATTGATTTTTTGGACTGTACCAAAAATTATTCAAAATGTCAATTGGATCGTGCCTCATGTTGAATAACCACTTTTTAAACCCTCACAGTGACCAAAATTGCCATTTTTACAGAGTTTTGCTTACTCAAAAGCTTCAATTTTGACCCGTTTCAGGCACAGAAAGGACTTTAAACACACTTATTTTAGTTGAAAAAGTCATAATGCACATCCAACAGTCATTTAGAGTCAAAAGATTAAATGTTAAAATGTCATCATTATAGACCATTTTGGGAACGTTCGACATGTCCGGAGTCATCGTTTTTCATCCGAAAATTGATTTTTTGGACTGTACACAAAATGATTCAAAATGTCAATTGGATCGTGCCTCATGTTGAATAACCACTTTTTAAACCCTCACAGTGACCAAAATTGCCATTTTTACAGAGTTTTCCTTACTCAAAAGCTTCAATTTTGACCCGTTTCAGGCACAGAAATGACTTTAAACACACTTATTTTAGTTGAAAAAGTCATAATTCACATCCAACAGTCATTTAGAGTCAAAAGATTAAATGTTAAATTTTCATCATTATAGACCATTTTGGGAACGTTCGGCATGTCCGGAGTCATCGTTTTTCATCCGAAAATTGATTTTTTGGACTGTACCAAAAATGATTCAAAATGTCAATTGGATCGTGCCTCATGTTGAATAACCACTTTTTAAACCCTCACAGTGACCAAAATTGCCATTTTTACAGAGTTTTCCTTACTCAAAAGCTTCAATTTTGACCCGTTTCAGGCACAGAAATGACTTTAAACACACTTATTTTAGTTGAAAAAGTCATAATTCACATCCAACAGTCATTAAGAGTCAAGAGATTAAATGTTAAAATTTCATCATTATAGACCATTTTGGGAACGTTCGACATGTCCGGAGTCATCGTTTTTCATCCGAAAATTGATTTTTTGGACTGTACCCAAAATGATTCAAAATGTCAATTGGATCGTGCCTCATGTTGAATAACCACTTTTTAAACCCTCACAGTGACCAAAAGTGCCATTTTTACAGAGTTTTGCTTACTCAAAAGCTTCAATTTTGACCCGTTTCAGGCACAGAAATGACTTTAAACACACTTATTTTAGTTGAAAAAGTCATAATTCACATCCAACAGTCATTTAGAGTCAAAAGATTAAATGTTAAAATTTCATCATTATAGACCATTTTGGGAACGTTCGGCATGTCCGGAGTCATCGTTTTTCATCCGAAAATTGATTTTTTGGACTGTACCAAAAATGATTCAAAATGTCAATTGGATCGTGCCTCATGTTGAATAACCACTTTTTAAACCCTCACAGTGACCAAAATTGCCATTTTTACAGAGTTTTGCTTACTCAAAAGCTTCAATTTTGACCCGTTTCAGGCACAGAAAGGACTTTAAACACACTTATTTTAGTTGAAAAAGTCATAATGCACATCCAACAGTCATTTAGAGTCAAAAGATTAAATGTTAAAATTTCATCATTATAGACTATTTTGGGAACGTTCGACATGTCCGGAGTCATCGTTTTTCATCCGAAAATTGATTTTTTGGACTGTACCCAAAATGATTCAAAATGTCAATTGGATCGTGCCTCATGTTGAATAACCACTTTTTAAACCCTCACAGTGACCAAAATTGCCATTTTTACAGAGTTTTCCTTACTCAAAAGCTTTAATTTTGACCCGTTTTAGGCACAGAAATGACTTTAAACACACTTATTTTAGTTGAAAAAGTCATAATTCACATCCAACAGTCATTTAGAGTCAAAAGATTAAATGTTAAAATTTCATCATTATAGACCATTTTGGGAACGTTCGGCATGTCCGGAGTCATCGTTTTTCATCCGAAAATTGATTTTTTGGACTGTACCAAAAATGATTCAAAATGTCAATTGGATCGTGCCTCATGTTGAATAACCACTTTTTAAACCCTCACAGTGACCAAAATTGCCATTTTTACAGAGTTTTCCTTAATCAAAAGCTTCAATTTTGACCCGTTTCAGGCACAGAAATGACTTTAAACACACTTATTTTAGTTGAAAAAGTCATAATTCACATCCAACAGTCATTAAGAGTCAAGAGATTAAATGTTAAAATTTCATCATTATAGACCATTTTGGGAACGTTCCACATGTCCGGAGTCATCGTTTTTCATCCGAAAATTGATTTTTTGGACTGTACCCAAAATGATTCAAAATGTCAATTGGATCGTGCCTCATGTTGAATAACCACTTTTTAAACCCTCACAGTGACCAAAAGTGCCATTTTTACAGAGTTTTGCTTACTCAAAAGCTTCAATTTTGACCCGTTTCAGGCACAGAAATGACTTTAAACACACTTATTTTAGTTGAAAAAGTCATAATTCACATCCAACAGTCATTTAGAGTCAAAAGATTAAATGTTAAAATTTCATCATTATAGACCATTTTGGGAACGTTCGACATGTCCGGAGTCATCGTTTTTCATCCGAAAATTGATTTTTTGGACTGTACCCAAAATGATTCAAAATGTAAATTGGATCGTGCCTCATGTTGAATAACCACTTTTTAAACCCTCACAGTGACCAAAAGTGCCATTTTTACAGAGTTTTGCTTACTCAAAAGCTTCAATTTTGACCCGTTTCAGGCACAGAAATGACTTTAAACACACGTATTTTAGTTGAAAAAGTCATACTTCACATCCAACAGTCATTTAGAGTCAAAAGATTAAATGTTAAAATTTCATCATTATAGACCATTTTGGGAACGTTCGACATGTCCGGAGTCATCGTTTTTCATCCGAAAAT
Organism: Lissotriton vulgaris; assembly: GCF_964263255.1. NCBI lineage: Eukaryota > Metazoa > Chordata > Amphibia > Caudata > Salamandridae > Lissotriton > Lissotriton vulgaris. The sequence goes on along the minus strand of NW_028248500.1, from coordinate 59,268 downwards.
TGATTTTTTGGACTGTACCCAAAATGATTCAAAATGTAAATTGGATCGTGCCTCATGTTGAATAACCACTTTTTAAACCCTCACAGTGACCAAAAGTGCCATTTTTACAGAGTTTTGCTTACTCAAAAGCTTCAATTTTGACCCGTTTCAGGCACAGAAATGACTTTAAACACACGTATTTTAGTTGAAAAAGTCATACTTCACATCCAACAGTCATTTAGAGTCAAAAGATTAAATGTTAAAATTTTCATCATTATAGACCATTTTGGGAACGTTCGACATGTCCGGAGTCATCGTTTTTCATCCGAAAATTGATTTTTTGGACTGTACCCAAAATGATTCAAAATGTCAATTGGATCGTGCCTCATGTTGAATAACCACTTTTTAAACCCTCACAGTGACCAAAAGTGCCATTTTTACAGAGTTTTGCTTACTCAAAAGCTTCAATTTTGACCCATTTCAGGCACAGAAATGACTTTAAACACACTTATTTTAGTTGAAAAAGTCATAATTCACATCCAACAGTCATTTAGAGTCAAAAGATTAAATGTTAAAATTTCATCATTATAGACCATTTTGGGAACGTTCGGCATGTCCGGAGTCATCGTTTTTCATCCGAAAATTGATTTTTTGGACTGTACCAAAAATGATTCAAAATGTCAATTGGATCGTGCCTCATGTTGAATAACCACTTTTTAAACCCTCACAGTGACCAAAATTGCCATTTTTACAGAGTTTTCCTTACTCAAAAGCTTCAATTTTGACCCGTTTTAGGCACAGAAATGACTTTAAACACACTTATTTTAGTTGAAAAAGTCATAATTCACATCCAACAGTCATTTAGAGTCAAAAGATTAAATGTTAAAATGTCATCATTATAGACCATTTTGGGAACGTTCGGCATGTCCGGAGTCATCGTTTTTCATCCGAAAATTGATTTTTTGGACTGTACCAAAAATGATTCAAAATGTCAATTGGATCGTGCCTCATGTTGAATAACCACTTTTTAAACCCTCACAGTGACCAAAATTGCCATTTTTACAGAGTTTTTGCTTACTCAAAAGCTTCAATTTTGACCCGTTTCAGGCACAGAAAGGACTTTAAACACACTTATTTTAGTTGAAAAAGTCATAATGCACATCCAACAGTCATTTAGAGTCAAAAGATTAAATGTTAAAATTTCATCATTATAGACCATTTTGGGAACTTTCGACATGTCCGGAGTCATCGTTTTTCATCCGAAAATTGATTTTTTGGACTGTACCCAAAATGATTCAAAATGTCAATTGGATCATGCCTCATGTTGAATAACCACTTTTTAAACCCTCACAGTGACCAAAAGTGCCATTTTTACAGAGTTTTGCTTACTCAAAAGCTTCAATTTTGACCCGTTTCAGGCACAGAAATGACTTTAAACACACTTATTTTAGTTGAAAAAGTCATAATTCACATCCAACAGTCATTTAGAGTCAAAAGATTAAATGTTAAAATTTCATCATTATAGACCATTTTGGGAACGTTCGGCATGTCCGGAGTCATCGTTTTTCATCCGAAAATTGATTTTTTGGACTGTACCAAAAATGATTCAAAATGTCAATTGGATCGTGCCTCATGTTGAATAACCACTTTTTAAACCCTCACAGTGACCAAAATTGCCATTTTTTACAGAGTTTTCCTTACTCAAAAGCTTCAATTTTGACCCGTTTCAGGCACAGAAATGACTTTAAACACACTTATTTTAGTTGAAAAAGTCATAATTCACATCCAACAGTCATTAAGAGTCAAGAGATTAAATGTTACAATTTCATCATTATAGACCATTTTTGGGAACGTTCGACATGTCCGGAGTCATCGTTTTTCATCCGAAAATCGATTTTTTGGACTGTACCCAAAATGATTCAAAATGTCAATTGGATCGTGCCTCATGTTGAATAACCACTTTTTAAACCCTCACAGTGACCAAAAGTGCCATTTTACAGAGTTTTGCTTACTCAAAAGCTTCAATTTTGACCCGTTTCAGGCACAGAAATGACTTTAAAACACACGTATTTTAGTTGAAAAAGTCATAATTCACATCCAACAGTCATTTAGAGTCAAAAGATTAAATGTTAAAATTTCATCATTATAGACCATTTTGGGAACGTTCTGCATGTCCGGAGTCATCGTTTTCATCCGAAAATTGATTTTTTGGACTGTACCAAAAATGATTCAAAATGTCAATTGGATCGTGCCTCATGTTGAATAACCACTTTTTAAACCCTCACAGAGACCAAAAGTGCCATTTTTACAGAGTTTTGCTTACTCAAAAGCTTCAATTTTGACCCGTTTCAGGCACAGAAATGACTTTAAACACACTTATTTTAGTTGAAAAAGTCATAATTCACATCCAACAGTCATTTAGAGTCAAAAGATTAAATGTTAAAATTTCATCATTATAGACCATTTTGGGAACGTTCGGCATGTCCGGAGTCATCGTTTTTCATCCGAAAATTGATTTTTTGGACTGTACCAAAAATGATTCAAAATGTCAATTGGATCGTGCCTCATGTTGAATAACCACTTTTTAAACCCTCACAGTGACCAAAATTGCCATTTTTACAGAGTTTTGCTTACTCAAAAGCTTCAATTTTGACCCGTTTCAGGCACAGAAAGGACTTTAAACACACTTATTTTAGTTGAAAAAGTCATAATGCACATCCAACAGTCATTTAGAGTCAAAGATTAAATGTTAAAATTTCATCATTATAGACCATTTTGGGAACGTTCGACATGTCCGGAGTCATCGTTTTTCATCCGAAAATTGATTTTTTGGACTGTACACAAAATGATTCAAAATGTCAATTGGATCGTGCCTCATGTTGAATAACCACTTTTTAAACCCTCACAGTGACCAAAATTGCCATTTTTACAGAGTTTTCCTTACTCAAAAGCTTCAATTTTGACCCGTTTCAGGCACAGAAATGACTTTAAACACACTTATTTTAGTTGAAAAAGTCATAATTCACATCCAACAGTCATTTAGAGTCAAAAGATTAAATGTTAAATTTTCATCATTATAGACCATTTGGGAACGTTCGGCATGTCCGGAGTCATACGTTTTTCATCCGAAAATTGATTTTTTGGACTGTACCAAAAATGATTCAAAATGTCAATTGGATCGTGCCTCATGTTGAATAACCACTTTTTAAACCCTCACAGTGACCAAATTGCCATTTTTACAGAGTTTTCCTTACTCAAAAGCTTCAATTTTTGACCCGTTTCAGGCACAGAAATGACTTTAAACACACTTATTTTAGTTGAAAAAGTCATAATTCACATCCAACAGTCATTAAGAGTCAAGAGATTAAATGTTAAAATTTCATCATTATAGACCATTTTGGGAACGTTCGACATGTCGGAGTCATCGTTTTTCATCCGAAAATTGATTTTTTGGACTGTACCCAAAATGATTCAAAATGTCAATTGGATCGTGCCTCATGTTGAATAACCACTTTTTAAACCCTCACAGTGACCAAAAGTGCCATTTTTACAGAGTTTTGCTTACTCAAAAGCTTCAATTTTGACCCGTTTCAGGCACAGAAATGACTTTAAACACACGTATTTTAGTTGAAAAAGTCATAATTCACATCCAACAGTCATTTAGAGTCAAAAGATTAAATGTTAAAATTTCATCATTATAGACCATTTTGGAACGTTCTGCATGTCCGGAGTCATCGTTTTTCATCCGAAAATTGATTTTTTGGACTGTACCCAAAATGATTCAAAATGCCAATTGGATCGTGCCTCATGTTGAATAACCACTTTTTAAACCCTCACAGAGACCAAAAGTGCCATTTTTACAGAGTTTTGCTTACTCAAAAGCTTCAATTTTGACCCGTTTCAGGCACAGAAATGACTTTAAACACACTTATTTTAGTTGAAAAAGTCATAATTCACATCCAACAGTCATTTAGAGTCAAAAGATTAAATGTTAAAATTTCATCATTATAGACCATTTTGGGAACGTTCGGCATGTCCGAAGTCATCGTTTTTCATCCGAAAATTGATTTTTTGGACTGTACCAAAAATGATTCAAAATGTCAATTGGATCGTGCCTCATGTTGAATAACCACTTTTTAAACCCTCACAGTGACCAAAATTGCCATTTTTACAGAGTTTTGCTTACTCAAAAGCTTCAATTTTGACCCGTTTCAGGCACAGAAATGACTTTAAACACACTTATTTTAGTTGAAAAAGTCGTAATTCACATCCAACAGTCTTTAGAGTCAAAAGATTAAATGTTAAAATTTCATCATTATAGACCATTTTGGGAACGTTCGGCATGTCCGGAGTCATCGTTTTTCATCCGAAAATTGATTTTTTGGACTGTACCAAAAATGATTCAAAATGTCAATTGGATCGTGCCTCATGTTGAATAACCACTTTTTAAACCCTCACAGTGACCAAAATTGCCATTTTTACAGAGTTTTGCTTACTCAAAAGCTTCAATTTTGACCCGTTTCAGGCACAGAAAGGACTTTAAACACACTTATTTTAGTTGAAAAAGTCATAATGCACATCCAACAGTCATTTAGAGTCAAAAGATTAAATGTTAAAATTTCATCATTATAGACCATTTTGGGAACGTTCGACATGTCCGGAGTCATCGTTTTTCATCCGAAAATTGATTTTTTGGACTGTACCCAAAATGATTCAAAATGTCAATTGGATCGTGCCTCATGTTGAATAACCACTTTTTAAACCCTCACAGTGACCAAAAGTGCCATTTTTACAGAGTTTTGCTTACTCAAAAGCTTCAATTTTGACCCGTTTCAGGCACAGAAATGACTTTAAACACACTTATTTTAGTTGAAAAAGTCATAATTCACATCCAACAGTCATTTAGAGTCAAAAGATTAAATGTTAAAATTTCATCATTATAGACCATTTTGGGAACGTTCGGCATGTCCGGAGTCATCGTTTTTCATCCGAAAATTGATTTTTTGGACTGTACCAAAAATGATTCAAAATGTCAATTGGATCGTGCCTCATGTTGAATAACCACTTTTTAAACCCTCACAGTGACCAAAATTGCCATTTTTACAGAGTTTTCCTTACTCAAAAGCTTCAATTTTGACCCGTTTTAGGCACAGAAATGACTTTAAACACACTTATTTTAGTTGAAAAAGTCATAATTCACATCCAACAGTCATTAAGAGTCAAGAGATTAAATGTTAAAATTTCATCATTATAGACCATTTTGGGAACGTTCGACATGTCCGGAGTCATCGTTTTTCATCCGAAAATTGATTTTTTGGACTGTACCCAAAATGATTCAAAATGTCAATTGGATCGTGCCTCATGTTGAATAACCACTTTTTAAACCCTCACAGTGACCAAAAGTGCCATTTTTACAGAGTTTTGCTTACTCAAAAGCTTCAATTTTGACCCGTTTCAGGCACAGAAATGACTTTAAACACACGTATTTTAGTTGAAAAAGTCATAATTCACATCCAACAGTCATTTAGAGTCAAAAGATTAAATGTTAAAATTTCATCATTATAGACCATTTTGGGAACGTTCTGCATGTCCGGAGTCATCGTTTTTCATCCGAAAATTGATTTTTTGGACTGTACCAAAAATGATTCAAAATGTCAATTGGATCGTGCCTCATGTTGAATAACCACTTTTTAAACCCTCACAGTGACCAAAAGTGCCATTTTTACAGAGTTTTGCTTACTCAAAAGCTTCAATTTTGACCCGTTTCAGGCACAGAAATGACTTTAAACACACTTATTTTAGTTGAAAAAGTCATAATTCACATCCAACAGTCATTTAGAGTCAAAAGATTAAATGTTAAAATTTCATCATTATAGACCATTTTGGGAACGTTCGACATGTCCGGAGTCATCGTTTTTCATCCGAAAATTGATTTTTTGGACTGTACCCAAAATGATTCAAAATGTAAATTGGATCGTGCCTCATGTTGAATAACCACTTTTTAAACCCTCACAGTGACCAAAAGTGCCATTTTTACAGAGTTTTGCTTACTCAAAAGCTTCAATTTTGACCCGTTTCAGGCACAGAAATGACTTTAAACACACGTATTTTAGTTGAAAAAGTCATAATTCACATCCAACAGTCATTCAGAGTCAAAAGATTAAATGTTAAAATGTCATCATTATAGACCATTTTGGGAACGTTCGGCATGTCCGGAGTCATCGTTTTTCATCCGAAAATTGATTTTTTGGACTGTACCAAAAATGATTCAAAATGTCAATTGGATTGTGCCTCATGTTGAATAACCACTTTTTAAACCCTCACAGTGACCAAAATTGCCATTTTTACAGAGTTTTGCTTACTCAAAAGCTTCAATTTTGACCCGTTTCAGGCACAGAAAGGACTTTAAACACACTTATTTTAGTTGAAAAAGTCATAATGCACATCCAACAGTCATTTAGAGTCAAAAGATTAAATGTTAAAATTTCATCATTATAGACCATTTTGGGAACGTTCGACATGTCCAGAGTCATTGTTTTTCATCCGAAAATTGATTTTTTGGACTGTACCCAAAATGATTCAAAATGTCAATTGGATCGTGCCTCATGTTGAATAACCACTTTTTAAACCCTCACAGTGACCAAAAGTGCCATTTTTACAGAGTTTTGCTTACTCAAAAGCTTCAATTTTGACCCGTTTCAGGCACAGAAATGACTTTAAACACACGTATTTTAGTTGAAAAAGTCATAATTCACATCCAACAGTCATTTAGAGTCAAAAGATTAAATGTTAAAATTTCATCATTATAGACCATTTTGGGAACGTTCCGCATGTCCGGAGTCATCGTTTTTCATCCGAAAATTGATTTTTTGGACTGTACCAAAAATGATTCAAAATGTCAATTGGATCGTGCCTCATGTTGAATAACCACTTTTTAAACCCTCACAGTGACCAAAATGTCCATTTTTACAGAGTTTTCCTTACTCAAAAGCTTCAATTTTGACCCGTTTCAGGCACAGAAAGGACTTTAAACACACTTATTTTAGTTGAAAAAGTCATAATGCACATCCAACAGTCATTTAGAGTCAAAAGATCAAATGTTAAAATTTCATCATTATAGACCATTTTGGGAACGTTCGACATGTCCGGAGTCATCGTTTTTCATCCGAAAATTGATTTTTTGGACTGTACCCAAAATGATTCAAAATGTCAATTGGATCGTGCCTCATGTTGAATAACCACTTTTTGAACCCTCACAGTGACCAAAATTGCCATTTTTACAGAGTTTTGCTTACTCAAAAGCTTCAATTTTGACCCGTTTCAGGCACAGAAATGACTTTAAACACACGTATTTTAGTTGAAAAAGTCATAATTCACATCCAACAGTCATTTAGAGTCAAAAGATTAAATGTTAAAATTTCATCATTATAGACCATTTTGGGAACGTTCTGCATGTCCGGAGTCATCGTTTTTCATCCGAAAATTGATTTTTTGGACTGTACCAAAAATGATTCAAAATGTCAATTGGATCGTGCCTCATGTTGAATAACCACTTTTTAAACCCTCACAGTGACCAAAAGTGCCATTTTTACAGAGTTTTGCTTACTCAAAAGCTCCAATTTTGACCCGTTTCAGGCACAGAAATGACTTTAAACACACTTATTTTAGTTGAAAAAGTCATAATTCACATCCAACAGTCATTTAGAGTCAAAAGATTAAATGTTAAAATTTCATCATTATAGACCATTTTGGGAACGTTCGACATGTCCGGAGTCATCGTTTTTCATCCGAAAATTGATTTTTTGGACTGTACCCAAAATGATTCAAAATGTAAATTGGATCGTGCCTCATGTTGAATAACCACTTTTTAAACCCTCACAGTGACCAAAAGTGCCATTTTTACAGAGTTTTGCTTACTCAAAAGCTTCAATTTTGACCCGTTTCAGGCACAGAAATGACTTTAAACACACGTATTTTAGTTGAAAAAGTCATACTTCACATCCAACAGTCATTTAGAGTCAAAAGATTAAATGTTAAAATTTCATCATTATAGACCATTTTGGGAACGTTCGACATGTCCGGAGTCATCGTTTTTCATCCGAAAATTGATTTTTTGGACTGTACCCAAAATGATTCAAAATGTCAATTGGATCGTGCCTCATGTTGAATAACCACTTTTTAAACCCTCACAGTGACCAAAAGTGCCATTTTTACAGAGTTTTGCTTACTCAAAAGCTTCAATTTTGACCCGTTTCAGGCACAGAAATGACTTTAAACACACTTATTTTAGTTGAAAAAGTCATAATTCACATCCAACAGTCATTTAGAGTCAAAAGATTAAATGTTAAAATTTCATCATTATAGACCATTTTGGGAACGTTCGGCATGTCCGGAGTCATCGTTTTTCATCCGAAAATTGATTTTTTGGACTGTACCAAAAATGATTCAAAATGTCAATTGGATCGTGCCTCATGTTGAATAACCACTTTTTAAACCCTCACAGTGACCAAAATTGCCATTTTTACAGAGTTTTCCTTACTCAAAAGCTTCAATTTTGACCCGTTTTAGGCACAGAAATGACTTTAAACACACTTATTTTAGTTGAAAAAGTCATAATTCACATCCAACAGTCATTTAGAGTCAAAAGATTAAATGTTAAAATGTCATCATTATAGACCATTTTGGGAACGTTCGGCATGTCCGGAGTCATCGTTTTTCATCCGAAAATTGATTTTTTGGACTGTACCAAAAATGATTCAAAATGTCAATTGGATCGTGCCTCATGTTGAATAACCACTTTTTAAACCCTCACAGTGACCAAAATTGCCATTTTTACAGAGTTTTGCTTACTCAAAAGCTTCAATTTTGACCCGTTTCAGGCACAGAAAGGACTTTAAACACACTTATTTTAGTTGAAAAAGTCATAATGCACATCCAACAGTCATTTAGAGTCAAAAGATTAAATGTTAAAATTTCATCATTATAGACCATTTTGGGAACTTTCGACATGTCCGGAGTCATCGTTTTTCATCCGAAAATTGATTTTTTGGACTGTACCCAAAATGATTCAAAATGTCAATTGGATCATGCCTCATGTTGAATAACCACTTTTTAAACCCTCACAGTGACCAAAAGTGCCATTTTTACAGAGTTTTGCTTACTCAAAAGCTTCAATTTTGACCCGTTTCAGGCACAGAAATGACTTTAAACACACTTATTTTAGTTGAAAAAGTCATAATTCACATCCAACAGTCATTTAGAGTCAAAAGATTAAATGTTAAAATTTCATCATTATAGACCATTTTGGGAACGTTCGGCATGTCCGGAGTCATCGTTTTTCATCCGAAAATTGATTTTTTGGACTGTACCAAAAATGATTCAAAATGTCAATTGGATCGTGCCTCATGTTGAATAACCACTTTTTAAACCCTCACAGTGACCAAAATTGCCATTTTTACAGAGTTTTCCTTACTCAAAAGCTTCAATTTTGACCCGTTTCAGGCACAGAAATGACTTTAAACACACTTATTTTAGTTGAAAAAGTCATAATTCACATCCAACAGTCATTAAGAGTCAAGAGATTAAATGTTAAAATTTCATCATTATAGACCATTTTGGGAACGTTCGACATGTCCGGAGTCATCGTTTTTCATCCGAAAATTGATTTTTTGGACTGTACCCAAAATGATTCAAAATGTCAATTGGATCGTGCCTCATGTTGAATAACCACTTTTTAAACCCTCACAGTGACCAAAAGTGCCATTTTTACAGAGTTTTGCTTACTCAAAAGCTTCAATTTTGACCCGTTTCAGGCACAGAAATGACTTTAAACACACGTATTTTAGTTGAAAAAGTCATAATTCACATCCAACAGTCATTTAGAGTCAAAAGATTAAATGTTAAAATTTCATCATTATAGACCATTTTGGGAACGTTCTGCATGTCCGGAGTCATCGTTTTTCATCCGAAAATTGATTTTTTTGGACTGTACCAAAAATGATTCAAAATGTCAATTGGATCGTGCCTCATGTTGAATAACCACTTTTTAAACCCTCACAGAGACCAAAAGTGCCATTTTTACAGAGTTTTGCTTACTCAAAAGCTTCAATTTTGACCCGTTTCAGGCACAGAAATGACTTTAAACACACTTATTTTAGTTGAAAAAGTCATAATTCACATCCAACAGTCATTTAGAGTCAAAAGATTAAATGTTAAAATTTCATCATTATAGACCATTTTGGGAACGTTCGACATGTCCGGAGTCATCGTTTTTCATCCGAAAATTGATTTTTTGGACTGTACCCAAAATGATTCAAAATGTCAATTGGATCGTGCCTCATGTTGAATAACCACTTTTTAAACCCTCACAGTGACCAAAAGTGCCATTTTTACAGAGTTTTGCTTACTCAAAAGCTTCAATTTTGACCCGTTTCAGGCACAGAAATGACTTTAAACACACGTATTTTTAGTTGAAAAAGTCATAATTCACATCCAACAGTCATTTAGAGTCAAAAGATTAAATGTTAAAATTTCATCATTATAGACCATTTTGGGAACGTTCGGCATGTCCGGAGTCATCGTTTTTCATCCGAAAATTGATTTTTTGGACTGTACCAAAAATGATTCAAAATGTCAATTGGATCGTGCCTCATGTTGAATAACCACTTTTTAAACCCTCACAGTGACCAAAATTGCCATTTTTACAGAGTTTTGCTTACTCAAAAGCTTCAATTTTGACCCGTTTCAGGCACAGAAAGGACTTTAAACACACTTATTTTAGTTGAAAAAGTCATAATGCACATCCAACAGTCATTTAGAGTCAAAAGATTAAATGTTAAAATTTCATCATTATAGACCATTTTGGGAACGTTCGACATGTCCGGAGTCATCGTTTTTCATCCGAAAATTGATTTTTTGGACTGTACACAAAATGATTCAAAATGTCAATTGGATCGTGCCTCATGTTGAATAACCACTTTTTAAACCCTCACAGTGACCAAAATTGCCATTTTTACAGAGTTTTCCTTACTCAAAAGCTTCAATTTTGACCCGTTTCAGGCACAGAAATGACTTTAAACACACTTATTTTAGTTGAAAAAGTCATAATTCACATCCAACAGTCATTTAGAGTCAAAAGATTAAATGTTAAATTTTCATCATTATAGACCATTTTGGGAACGTTCGGCATGTCCGGAGTCATCGTTTTTCATCCGAAAATTGATTTTTTGGACTGTACCAAAAATGATTCAAAATGTCAATTGGATCGTGCCTCATGTTGAATAACCACTTTTTAAACCCTCACAGTGACCAAAATTGCCATTTTTACAGAGTTTTCCTTACTCAAAAGCTTCAATTTTGACCCGTTTCAGGCACAGAAATGACTTTAAACACACTTATTTTAGTTGAAAAAGTCATAATTCACATCCAACAGTCATTTAGAGTCAAAAGATTAAATGTTAAAATTTCATCATTATAGACCATTTTGGGAACGTTCGACATGTCCGGAGTCATCGTTTTTCATCCGAAAATTGATTTTTTGGACTGTACCCAAAATGATTCAAAATGTCAATTGGATCGTGCCTCATGTTGAATAACCACTTTTTAAACCCTCACAGTGACCAAAAGTGCCATTTTTACAGAGTTTTGCTTACTCAAAAGCTTCAATTTTGACCCGTTTCAGGCACAGAAATGACTTTAAACACACGTATTTTTAGTTGAAAAAGTCATAATTCACATCCAACAGTCATTTAGAGTCAAAAGATTAAATGTTAAAATTTCATCATTATAGACCATTTTGGGAACGTTCGGCATGTCCGGAGTCATCGTTTTTCATCCGAAAATTGATTTTTTGGACTGTACCAAAAATGATTCAAAATGTCAATTGGATCGTGCCTCATGTTGAATAACCACTTTTTAAACCCTCACAGTGACCAAAATTGCCATTTTTACAGAGTTTTGCTTACTCAAAAGCTTCAATTTTGACCCGTTTCAGGCACAGAAAGGACTTTAAACACACTTATTTTAGTTGAAAAAGTCATAATGCACATCCAACAGTCATTTAGAGTCAAAAGATTAAATGTTAAAATTTCATCATTATAGACCATTTTGGGAACGTTCGACATGTCCGGAGTCATCGTTTTTCATCCGAAAATTGATTTTTTGGACTGTACACAAAATGATTCAAAATGTCAATTGGATCGTGCCTCATGTTGAATAACCACTTTTTAAACCCTCACAGTGACCAAAATTGCCATTTTTACAGAGTTTTCCTTACTCAAAAGCTTCAATTTTGACCCGTTTCAGGCACAGAAATGACTTTAAACACACTTATTTTAGTTGAAAAAGTCATAATTCACATCCAACAGTCATTTAGAGTCAAAAGATTAAATGTTAAATTTTCATCATTATAGACCATTTTGGGAACGTTCGGCATGTCCGGAGTCATCGTTTTTCATCCGAAAATTGATTTTTTGGACTGTACCAAAAATGATTCAAAATGTCAATTGGATCGTGCCTCATGTTGAATAACCACTTTTTAAACCCTCACAGTGACCAAAATTGCCATTTTTACAGAGTTTTCCTTACTCAAAAGCTTCAATTTTGACCCGTTTCAGGCACAGAAATGACTTTAAACACACTTATTTTAGTTGAAAAAGTCATAATTCACATCCAACAGTCATTAAGAGTCAAGAGATTAAATGTTAAAATTTCATCATTATAGACCATTTTGGGAACGTTCGACATGTCCGGAGTCATCGTTTTTCATCCGAAAATTGATTTTTTGGACTGTACCCAAAATGATTCAAAATGTCAATTGGATCGTGCCTCATGTTGAATAACCACTTTTTAAACCCTCACAGTGACCAAAAGTGCCATTTTTACAGAGTTTTGCCTACTCAAAAGCTTCAATTTTGACCCGTTTCAGGCACAGAAATGACTTTAAACACATGTATTTTAGTTGAAAAAGTCATAATTCACATCCAACAGTCATTTAGAGTCAAAAGATTAAATGTTAAAATTTCATCATTATAGACCATTTTGGGAACGTTCTGCATGTCCGGAGTCATCGTTTTTCATCCGAAAATTGATTTTTTGGACTGTACCAAAAATGATTCAAAATGCCAATTGGATCGTGCCTCATGTTGAATAACCACTTTTTAAACCCTCACAGAGACCAAAAGTGCCATTTTTACAGAGTTTTGCTTACTCAAAAGCTTCAATTTTGACCCGTTTCAGGCACAGAAATGACTTTAAACACACTTATTTTAGTTGAAAAAGTCATAATTCACATCCAACAGTCATTTAGAGTCAAAAGATTAAATGTTAAAATTTCATCATTATAGACCATTTTGGGAACGTTCGGCATGTCCGGAGTCATCGTTTTTCATCCGAAAATTGATTTTTTGGACTGTACCAAAAATGATTCAAAATGTCAATTGGATCGTGCCTCATGTTGAATAACCACTTTTTAAACCCTCACAGTGACCAAAATTGCCATTTTTACAGAGTTTTGCTTACTCAAAAGCTTCAATTTTGACCCGTTTCAGGCACAGAAATGACTTTAAACACACTTATTTTAGTTGAAAAAGTCATAATTCACATCCAACAGTCTTTAGAGTCAAAAGATTAAATGTTAAAATTTCATCATTATAGACCATTTTGGGAACGTTCGGCATGTCCGGAGTCATCGTTTTTCATCCGAAAATTGATTTTTTGGACTGTACCAAAAATGATTCAAAATGTCAATTGGATCGTGCCTCATGTTGAATAACCACTTTTTAAACCCTCACAGTGACCAAAATTGCCATTTTTACAGAGTTTTGCTTACTCAAAAGCTTCAATTTTGACCCGTTTCAGGCACAGAAAGGACTTTAAACACACTTATTTTAGTTGAAAAAGTCATAATGCACATCCAACAGTCATTTAGAGTCAAAAGATTAAATGTTAAAATTTCATCATTATAGACCATTTTGGGAACGTTCGACATGTCCGGAGTCATCGTTTTTCATCCGAAAATTGATTTTTTGGACTGTACCCAAAATGATTCAAAATGTCAATTGGATCGTGCCTCATGTTGAATAACCACTTTTTAAACCCTCACAGTGACCAAAAGTGCCATTTTTACAGAGTTTTGCTTACTCAAAAGCTTCAATTTTGACCCGTTTCAGGCACAGAAATGACTTTAAACACACTTATTTTAGTTGAAAAAGTCATAATTCACATCCAACAGTCATTAAGAGTCAAGAGATTAAATGTTAAAATTTCATCATTATAGACCATTTTGGGAACGTTCGACATGTCCGGAGTCATCGTTTTTCATCCGAAAATTGATTTTTTGGACTGTACCCAAAATGATTCAAAATGTCAATTGGATCGTGCCTCATGTTGAATAACCACTTTTTAAACCCTCACAGTGACCAAAAGTGCCATTTTTACAGAGTTTTGCTTACTCAAAAGCTTCAATTTTGACCCGTTTCAGGCACAGAAATGACTTTAAACACACGTATTTTAGTTGAAAAAGTCATAATTCACATCCAACAGTCATTTAGAGTCAAAAGATTAAATGTTAAAATTTCATCATTATAGACCATTTTGGGAACGTTCTGCATGTCCGGAGTCATCGTTTTTCATCCGAAAATTGATTTTTTTGGACTGTACCAAAAATGATTCAAAATGTCAATTGGATCGTGCCTCATGTTGAATAACCACTTTTTAAACCCTCACAGAGACCAAAAGTGCCATTTTTACAGAGTTTTGCTTACTCAAAAGCTTCAATTTTGACCCGTTTCAGGCACAGAAATGACTTTAAACACACTTATTTTAGTTGAAAAAGTCATAATTCACATCCAACAGTCATTTAGAGTCAAAAGATTAAATGTTAAAATTTCATCATTATAGACCATTTTGGGAACGTTCGACATGTCCGGAGTCATCGTTTTTCATCCGAAAATTGATTTTTTGGACTGTACCCAAAATGATTCAAAATGTCAATTGGATCGTGCCTCATGTTGAATAACCACTTTTTAAACCCTCACAGTGACCAAAAGTGCCATTTTTACAGAGTTTTGCTTACTCAAAAGCTTCAATTTTGACCCGTTTCAGGCACAGAAATGACTTTAAACACACGTATTTTTAGTTGAAAAAGTCATAATTCACATCCAACAGTCATTTAGAGTCAAAAGATTAAATGTTAAAATTTCATCATTATAGACCATTTTGGGAACGTTCGGCATGTCCGGAGTCATCGTTTTTCATCCGAAAATTGATTTTTTGGACTGTACCAAAAATGATTCAAAATGTCAATTGGATCGTGCCTCATGTTGAATAACCACTTTTTAAACCCTCACAGTGACCAAAATTGCCATTTTTACAGAGTTTTGCTTACTCAAAAGCTTCAATTTTGACCCGTTTCAGGCACAGAAAGGACTTTAAACACACTTATTTTAGTTGAAAAAGTCATAATGCACATCCAACAGTCATTTAGAGTCAAAAGATTAAATGTTAAAATTTCATCATTATAGACCATTTTGGGAACGTTCGACATGTCCGGAGTCATCGTTTTTCATCCGAAAATTGATTTTTTGGACTGTACACAAAATGATTCAAAATGTCAATTGGATCGTGCCTCATGTTGAATAACCACTTTTTAAACCCTCACAGTGACCAAAATTGCCATTTTTACAGAGTTTTCCTTACTCAAAAGCTTCAATTTTGACCCGTTTCAGGCACAGAAATGACTTTAAACACACTTATTTTAGTTGAAAAAGTCATAATTCACATCCAACAGTCATTTAGAGTCAAAAGATTAAATGTTAAATTTTCATCATTATAGACCATTTTGGGAACGTTCGGCATGTCCGGAGTCATCGTTTTTCATCCGAAAATTGATTTTTTGGACTGTACCAAAAATGATTCAAAATGTCAATTGGATCGTGCCTCATGTTGAATAACCACTTTTTAAACCCTCACAGTGACCAAAATTGCCATTTTTACAGAGTTTTCCTTACTCAAAAGCTTCAATTTTGACCCGTTTCAGGCACAGAAATGACTTTAAACACACTTATTTTAGTTGAAAAAGTCATAATTCACATCCAACAGTCATTAAGAGTCAAGAGATTAAATGTTAAAATTTCATCATTATAGACCATTTTGGGAACGTTCGACATGTCCGGAGTCATCGTTTTTCATCCGAAAATTGATTTTTTGGACTGTACCCAAAATGATTCAAAATGTCAATTGGATCGTGCCTCATGTTGAATAACCACTTTTTAAACCCTCACAGTGACCAAAAGTGCCATTTTTACAGAGTTTTGCCTACTCAAAAGCTTCAATTTTGACCCGTTTCAGGCACAGAAATGACTTTAAACACATGTATTTTAGTTGAAAAAGTCATAATTCACATCCAACAGTCATTTAGAGTCAAAAGATTAAATGTTAAAATTTCATCATTATAGACCATTTTGGGAACGTTCTGCATGTCCGGAGTCATCGTTTTTCATCCGAAAATTGATTTTTTGGACTGTACCAAAAATGATTCAAAATGCCAATTGGATCGTGCCTCATGTTGAATAACCACTTTTTAAACCCTCACAGAGACCAAAAGTGCCATTTTTACAGAGTTTTGCTTACTCAAAAGCTTCAATTTTGACCCGTTTCAGGCACAGAAATGACTTTAAACACACTTATTTTAGTTGAAAAAGTCATAATTCACATCCAACAGTCATTTAGAGTCAAAAGATTAAATGTTAAAATTTCATCATTATAGACCATTTTGGGAACGTTCGGCATGTCCGGAGTCATCGTTTTTCATCCGAAAATTGATTTTTTGGACTGTACCAAAAATGATTCAAAATGTCAATTGGATCGTGCCTCATGTTGAATAACCACTTTTTAAACCCTCACAGTGACCAAAATTGCCATTTTTACAGAGTTTTGCTTACTCAAAAGCTTCAATTTTGACCCGTTTCAGGCACAGAAATGACTTTAAACACACTTATTTTAGTTGAAAAAGTCATAATTCACATCCAACAGTCTTTAGAGTCAAAAGATTAAATGTTAAAATTTCATCATTATAGACCATTTTGGGAACGTTCGGCATGTCCGGAGTCATCGTTTTTCATCCGAAAATTGATTTTTTGGACTGTACCAAAAATGATTCAAAATGTCAATTGGATCGTGCCTCATGTTGAATAACCACTTTTTAAACCCTCACAGTGACCAAAATTGCCATTTTTACAGAGTTTTGCTTACTCAAAAGCTTCAATTTTGACCCGTTTCAGGCACAGAAAGGACTTTAAACACACTTATTTTAGTTGAAAAAGTCATAATGCACATCCAACAGTCATTTAGAGTCAAAAGATTAAATGTTAAAATTTCATCATTATAGACCATTTTGGGAACGTTCGACATGTCCGGAGTCATCGTTTTTCATCCGAAAATTGATTTTTTGGACTGTACCCAAAATGATTCAAAATGTCAATTGGATCGTGCCTCATGTTGAATAACCACTTTTTAAACCCTCACAGTGACCAAAAGTGCCATTTTTACAGAGTTTTGCTTACTCAAAAGCTTCAATTTTGACCCGTTTCAGGCACAGAAATGACTTTAAACACACTTATTTTAGTTGAAAAAGTCATAATTCACATCCAACAGTCATTTAGAGTCAAAAGATTAAATGTTAAAATTTCATCATTATAGACCATTTTGGGAACGTTCGGCATGTCCGGAGTCATCGTTTTTCATCCGAAAATTGATTTTTTGGACTGTACCAAAAATGATTCAAAATGTCAATTGGATCGTGCCTCATGTTGAATAACCACTTTTTAAACCCTCACAGTGACCAAAATTGCCATTTTTACAGAGTTTTCCTTACTCAAAAGCTTCAATTTTGACCCGTTTTAGGCACAGAAATGACTTTAAACACACTTATTTTAGTTGAAAAAGTCATAATTCACATCCAACAGTCATTAAGAGTCAAGAGATTAAATGTTAAAATTTCATCATTATAGACCATTTTGGGAACGTTCGACATGTCCGGAGTCATCGTTTTTCATCCGAAAATTGATTTTTTGGACTGTACACAAAATGATTCAAAATGTCAATTGGATCGTGCCTCATGTTGAATAACCACTTTTTAAACCCTCACAGTGACCAAAAGTGCCATTTTTACAGAGTTTTGCTTACTCAAAAGCTTCAATTTTGACCCGTTTCAGGCACAGAAATGACTTTAAACACACGTATTTTAGTTGAAAAAGTCATAATTCACATCCAACAGTCATTTAGAGTCAAAAGATTAAATGTTAAAATTTCATCATTATAGACCATTTTGGGAACGTTCTGCATGTCCGGAGTCATCGTTTTTCATCCGAAAATTGATTTTTTGGACTGTACCAAAAATGATTCAAAATGTCAATTGGATCGTGCCTCATGTTGAATAACCACTTTTTAAACCCTCACAGTGACCAAAAGTGCCATTTTTACAGAGTTTTGCTTACTCAAAAGCTTCAATTTTGACCCGTTTCAGGCACAGAAATGACTTTAAACACACTTATTTTAGTTGAAAAAGTCATAATTCACATCCAACAGTCATTTAGAGTCAAAAGATTAAATGTTAAAATTTCATCATTATAGACCATTTTGGGAACGTTCGACATGTCCGGAGTCATCGTTTTTCATCCGAAAATTGATTTTTTGGACTGTACCCAAAATGATTCAAAATGTAAATTGGATCGTGCCTCATGTTGAATAACCACTTTTTAAACCCTCACAGTGACCAAAAGTGCCATTTTTACAGAGTTTTGCTTACTCAAAAGCTTCAATTTTGACCCGTTTCAGGCACAGAAATGACTTTAAACACACGTATTTTAGTTGAAAAAGTCATAATTCACATCCAACAGTCATTCAGAGTCAAAAGATTAAATGTTAAAATGTCATCATTATAGACCATTTTGGGAACGTTCGGCATGTCCGGAGTCATCGTTTTTCATCCGAAAATTGATTTTTTGGACTGTACCAAAAATGATTCAAAATGTCAATTGGATTGTGCCTCATGTTGAATAACCACTTTTTAAACCCTCACAGTGACCAAAATTGCCATTTTTACAGAGTTTTGCTTACTCAAAAGCTTCAATTTTGACCCGTTTCAGGCACAGAAAGGACTTTAAACACACTTATTTTAGTTGAAAAAGTCATAATGCACATCCAACAGTCATTTAGAGTCAAAAGATTAAATGTTAAAATTTCATCATTATAGACCATGTTGGGAACGTTCGACATGTCCAGAGTCATTGTTTTTCATCCGAAAATTGATTTTTTGGACTGTACCCAAAATGATTCAAAATGTCAATTGGATCGTGCCTCATGTTGAATAACCACTTTTTAAACCCTCACAGTGACCAAAAGTGCCATTTTTACAGAGTTTTGCTTACTCAAAAGCTTCAATTTTGACCCGTTTCAGGCACAGAAATGACTTTAAACACACGTATTTTAGTTGAAAAAGTCATAATTCACATCCAACAGTCATTTAGAGTCAAAAGATTAAATGTTAAAATTTCATCATTATAGACCATTTTGGGAACGTTCCGCATGTCCGGAGTCATCGTTTTTCATCCGAAAATTGATTTTTTGGACTGTACCAAAAATGATTCAAAATGTCAATTGGATCGTGCCTCATGTTGAATAACCACTTTTTAAACCCTCACAGTGACCAAAAGTGCCATTTTTACAGAGTTTTGCTTACTCAAAAGCTCCAATTTTGACCCGTTTCAGGCACAGAAATGACTTTAAACACACTTATTTTAGTTGAAAAAGTCATAATTCACATCCAACAGTCATTTAGAGTCAAAAGATTAAATGTTAAAATTTCATCATTATAGACCATTTTGGGAACGTTCGACATGTCCGGAGTCATCGTTTTTCATCCGAAAATTGATTTTTTGGACTGTACCCAAAATGATTCAAAATGTAAATTGGATCGTGCCTCATGTTGAATAACCACTTTTTAAACCCTCACAGTGACCAAAAGTGCCATTTTTACAGAGTTTTGCTTACTCAAAAGCTTCAATTTTGACCCGTTTCAGGCACAGAAATGACTTTAAACACACGTATTTTAGTTGAAAAAGTCATAATTCACATCCAACAGTCATTTAGAGTCAAAAGATTAAATGTTAAAATGTCATCATTATAGACCATTTTGGGAACGTTCGGCATGTCCGGAGTCATCGTTTTTCATCCGAAAATTGATTTTTTGTACTGTACCAAAAATGATTCAAAATGTCAATTGGATCGTGCCTCATGTTGAATAACCACTTTTTAAACCCTCACAGAGACCAAAAGTGCCATTTTTACAGAGTTTTGCTTACTCAAAAGCTTCAATTTTGACCCGTTTCAGGCACAGAAATGACTTTAAACACACTTATTTTAGTTGAAAAAGTCATAATTCACATCCAACAGTCATTTAGAGTCAAAAGATTAAATGTTAAAATTTCATCATTATAGACCATTTTGGGAACGTTCGACATGTCCGGAGTCATCGTTTTTCATCCGAAAATTGATTTTTTGGACTGTACCCAAAATGATTCAAAATGTCAATTGGATCGTGCCTCATGTTGAATAACCACTTTTTAAACCCTCACAGTGACCAAAAGTGCCATTTTTACAGAGTTTTGCTTACTCAAAAGCTTCAATTTTGACCCGTTTCAGGCACAGAAATGACTTTAAACACACGTATTTTAGTTGAAAAAGTCATAATTCACATCCAACAGTCATTTAGAGTCAAAAGATTAAATGTTAAAATTTCATCATTATAGACCATTTTGGGAACGTTCGGCATGTCCGGAGTCATCGTTTTTCATCCGAAAATTGATTTTTTGGACTGTACCAAAAATGATTCAAAATGTCAATTGGATCGTGCCTCATGTTGAATAACCACTTTTTAAACCCTCACAGGGACCAAAATTGCCATTTTAACAGAGTTTTCCTTACTCAAAAGCTTCAATTTTGACCCGTTTCAGGCACAGAAATGACTTTAAACACACTTATTTTAGTTGAAAAAGTCATAATTCACATCCAACAGTCATTAAGAGTCAAGAGATTAAATGTTAAAATTTCATCATTATAGACCATTTTGGGAACGTTCGACATGTCCGGAGTCATCGTTTTTCATCCGAAAATTGATTTTTTGGACTGTACCCAAAATGATTCAAAATGTCAATTGGATCGTGCCTCATGTTGAATAACCACTTTTTAAACCCTCACAGTGACCAAAAGTGCCATTTTTACAGAGTTTTGCTTACTCAAAAGCTTCAATTTTGACCCGTTTCAGGCACAGAAATGACTTTAAACACACGTATTTTAGTTGAAAAAGTCATAATTCACATCCAACAGTCATTTAGAGACAAAAGATTAAATGTTAAAATGTCATCATTATAGACCATTTTGGGAACGTTCGGCATGTCCGGAGTCATCGTTTTTCATCCGAAAATTGATTTTTTGGACTGTACCAAAAATGATTCAAAATGTCAATTGGATTGTGCCTCATGTTGAATAACCACTTTTTAAACCCTCACAGTGACCAAAATTGCCATTTTTACAGAGTTTTGCTTACTCAAAAGCTTCAATTTTGACCCGTTTCAGGCACAGAAAGGACTTTAAACACACTTATTTTAGTTGAAAAAGTCATAATGCACATCCAACAGTCATTTAGAGTCAAAAGATTAAATGTTAAAATTTCATCATTATAGACCATGTTGGGAACGTTCGACATGTCCAGAGTCATTGTTTTTCATCCGAAAATTGATTTTTTGGACTGTACCCAAAATGATTCAAAATGTCAATTGGATCGTGCCTCATGTTGAATAACCACTTTTTAAACCCTCACAGTGACCAAAAGTGCCATTTTTACAGAGTTTTGCTTACTCAAAAGCTTCAATTTTGACCCGTTTCAGGCACAGAAATGACTTTAAACACACGTATTTTAGTTGAAAAAGTCATAATTCACATCCAACAGTCATTTAGAGTCAAAAGATTAAATGTTAAAATTTCATCATTATAGACCATTTTGGGAACGTTCCGCATGTCCGGAGTCATCGTTTTTCATCCGAAAATTGATTTTTTGGACTGTACCAAAAATGATTCAAAATGTCAATTGGATCGTGCCTCATGTTGAATAACCACTTTTTAAACCCTCACAGTGACCAAAAGTGCCATTTTTACAGAGTTTTGCTTACTCAAAAGCTCCAATTTTGACCCGTTTCAGGCACAGAAATGACTTTAAACACACTTATTTTAGTTGAAAAAGTCATAATTCACATCCAACAGTCATTTAGAGTCAAAAGATTAAATGTTAAAATTTCATCATTATAGACCATTTTGGGAACGTTCGACATGTCCGGAGTCATCGTTTTTCATCCGAAAATTGATTTTTTGGACTGTACCCAAAATGATTCAAAATGTAAATTGGATCGTGCCTCATGTTGAATAACCACTTTTTAAACCCTCACAGTGACCAAAAGTGCCATTTTTACAGAGTTTTGCTTACTCAAAAGCTTCAATTTTGACCCGTTTCAGGCACAGAAATGACTTTAAACACACGTATTTTAGTTGAAAAAGTCATAATTCACATCCAACAGTCATTTAGAGTCAAAAGATTAAATGTTAAAATGTCATCATTATAGACCATTTTGGGAACGTTCGGCATGTCCGGAGTCATCGTTTTTCATCCGAAAATTGATTTTTTGTACTGTACCAAAAATGATTCAAAATGTCAATTGGATCGTGCCTCATGTTGAATAACCACTTTTTAAACCCTCACAGAGACCAAAAGTGCCATTTTTACAGAGTTTTGCTTACTCAAAAGCTTCAATTTTGACCCGTTTCAGGCACAGAAATGACTTTAAACACACTTATTTTAGTTGAAAAAGTCATAATTCACATCCAACAGTCATTTAGAGTCAAAAGATTAAATGTTAAAATTTCATCATTATAGACCATTTTGGGAACGTTCGACATGTCCGGAGTCATCGTTTTTCATCCGAAAATTGATTTTTTGGACTGTACCCAAAATGATTCAAAATGTCAATTGGATCGTGCCTCATGTTGAATAACCACTTTTTAAACCCTCACAGTGACCAAAAGTGCCATTTTTACAGAGTTTTGCTTACTCAAAAGCTTCAATTTTGACCCGTTTCAGGCACAGAAATGACTTTAAACACACGTATTTTAGTTGAAAAAGTCATAATTCACATCCAACAGTCATTTAGAGTCAAAAGATTAAATGTTAAAATTTCATCATTATAGACCATTTTGGGAACGTTCGGCATGTCCGGAGTCATCGTTTTTCATCCGAAAATTGATTTTTTGGACTGTACCAAAAATGATTCAAAATGTCAATTGGATCGTGCCTCATGTTGAATAACCACTTTTTAAACCCTCACAGGGACCAAAATTGCCATTTTAACAGAGTTTTCCTTACTCAAAAGCTTCAATTTTGACCCGTTTCAGGCACAGAAATGACTTTAAACACACTTATTTTAGTTGAAAAAGTCATAATTCACATCCAACAGTCATTAAGAGTCAAGAGATTAAATGTTAAAATTTCATCATTATAGACCATTTTGGGAACGTTCGACATGTCCGGAGTCATCGTTTTTCATCCGAAAATTGATTTTTTGGACTGTACCCAAAATGATTCAAAATGTCAATTGGATCGTGCCTCATGTTGAATAACCACTTTTTAAACCCTCACAGTGACCAAAAGTGCCATTTTTACAGAGTTTTGCTTACTCAAAAGCTTCAATTTTGACCCGTTTCAGGCACAGAAATGACTTTAAACACACGTATTTTAGTTGAAAAAGTCATAATTCACATCCAACAGTCATTTAGAGACAAAAGATTAAATGTTAAAATTTCATCATTATAGACCATTTTGGGAACGTTCTGCATGTCCGGAGTCATCGTTTTTCATCCGAAAATTGATTTTTTGGACTGTACCAAAAATGATTCAAAATGTCAATTGGATCGTGCCTCATGTTGAATAACCACTTTTTAAACCCTCACAGTGACCAAAAGTGCCATTTTTACAGAGTTTTGCTTACTCAAAAGCTCCAATTTTGACCTGTTTCAGGCACAGAAATGACTTTAAACACACTTATTTTAGTTGAAAAAGTCATAATTCACATCCAACAGTCATTAAGAGTCAAGAGATTAAATGTTAAAATTTCATCATTATAGACCATTTTGGGAACGTTCAACATGTCCGGAGTCATCGTTTTTCATCCGAAAATTGATTTTTTGGACAGTACCCAAAATGATTCAAAATGTCAATTGGATCGTGCCTCATGTTGAATAACCACTTTTTAAACCCTCACAGTGACCAAAAGTGCCATTTTTACAGAGTTTTGCTTACTCAAAAGCTTCAATTTTGACCCGTTTCAGGCACAGAAATTACTTTAAACACACGTATTTTAGTTAAAAAAGTCATAATTCACATCCAACAGTCATTTAGAGTCAAAAGATTAAATGTTAAAATTTCATCATTATAGACCATTTTGGGAACGTTCGGCATGTCCGGAGTCATCGTTTTTCATCCGAAAATTGATTTTTTGGACTGTACCAAAAATGATTCAAAATGTCAATTGGATCGTGCCTCATGTTGAATAACCACTTTTTAAACCCTCACAGTGACCAAAATTGCCATTTTTACAGAGTTTTGCTTACTCAAAAGCTTCAATTTTGACCCGTTTCAGGCACAGAAAGGACTTTAAACACACTTATTTTAGTTGAAAAAGTCATAATGCACATCCAACAGTCATTTAGAGTCAAAAGATTAAATGTTAAAATTTCATCATTATAGACCATTTTGGGAACGTTCGACATGTCCGGAGTCATCGTTTTTCATCCGAAAATTGATTTTTTGGACTGTACACAAAATGATTCAAAATGTCAATTGGATCGTGCCTCATGTTGAATAACCACTTTTTAAACCCTCACAGTGACCAAAATTGCCATTTTTACAGAGTTTTCCTTACTCAAAAGCTTCAATTTTGACCCGTTTCAGGCACAGAAATGACTTTAAACACACTTATTTTAGTTGAAAAAGTCATAATTCACATCCAACAGTCATTTAGAGTCAAAAGATTAAATGTTAAATTTTCATCATTATAGACCATTTTGGGAACGTTCGGCATGTCCGGAGTCATCGTTTTTCATCCGAAAATTGATTTTTTGGACTGTACCAAAAATGATTCAAAATGTCAATTGGATCGTGCCTCATGTTGAATAACCACTTTTTAAACCCTCACAGTGACCAAAATTGCCATTTTTACAGAGTTTTCCTTACTCAAAAGCTTCAATTTTGACCCGTTTCAGGCACAGAAATGACTTTAAACACACTTATTTTAGTTGAAAAAGTCATAATTCACATCCAACAGTCATTAAGAGTCAAGAGATTAAATGTTAAAATTTCATCATTATAGACCATTTTGGGAACGTTCGACATGTCCGGAGTCATCGTTTTTCATCCGAAAATTGATTTTTTGGACTGTACCAAAAATGATTCAAAATGTCAATTGGATCGTGCCTCATGTTGAATAACCACTTTTTAAACCCTCACAGTGACCAAAAGTGCCATTTTTACAGAGTTTTGCTTACTCAAAAGCTTCAATTTTGACCCGTTTCAGGCACAGAAATGACTTTAAACACACTTATTTTAGTTGAAAAAGTCATAATTCACATCCAACAGTCATTTAGAGTCAAAAGATTAAATGTTAAAATTTCATCATTATAGACCATTTTGGGAACGTTCGGCATGTCCGGAGTCATCGTTTTTCATCCGAAAATTGATTTTTTGGACAGTACCCAAAATGATTCAAAATGTCAATTGGATCGTGCCTCATGTTGAATAACCACTTTTTAAACCCTCACAGTGACCAAAAGTGCCATTTTTACAGAGTTTTGCTTACTCAAAAGCTTCAATTTTGACCCGTTTCAGGCACAGAAATTACTTTAAACACACGTATTTTAGTTAAAAAAGTCATAATTCACATCCAACAGTCATTTAGAGTCAAAAGATTAAATGTTAAAATTTCATCATTATAGACCATTTTGGGAACGTTCGGCATGTCCGGAGTCATCGTTTTTCATCCGAAAATTGATTTTTTGGACTGTACCAAAAATGATTCAAAATGTCAATTGGATCGTGCCTCATGTTGAATAACCACTTTTTAAACCCTCACAGTGACCAAAATTGCCATTTTTACAGAGTTTTGCTTACTCAAAAGCTTCAATTTTGACCCGTTTCAGGCACAGAAAGGACTTTAAACACACTTATTTTAGTTGAAAAAGTCATAATGCACATCCAACAGTCATTTAGAGTCAAAAGATTAAATGTTAAAATTTCATCATTATAGACCATTTTGGGAACGTTCGACATGTCCGGAGTCATCGTTTTTCATCCGAAAATTGATTTTTTGGACTGTACACAAAATGATTCAAAATGTCAATTGGATCGTGCCTCATGTTGAATAACCACTTTTTAAACCCTCACAGTGACCAAAATTGCCATTTTTACAGAGTTTTCCTTACTCAAAAGCTTCAATTTTGACCCGTTTCAGGCACAGAAATGACTTTAAACACACTTATTTTAGTTGAAAAAGTCATAATTCACATCCAACAGTCATTTAGAGTCAAAAGATTAAATGTTAAATTTTCATCATTATAGACCATTTTGGGAACGTTCGGCATGTCCGGAGTCATCGTTTTTCATCCGAAAATTGATTTTTTGGACTGTACCAAAAATGATTCAAAATGTCAATTGGATCGTGCCTCATGTTGAATAACCACTTTTTAAACCCTCACAGTGACCAAAATTGCCATTTTTACAGAGTTTTCCTTACTCAAAAGCTTCAATTTTGACCCGTTTCAGGCACAGAAATGACTTTAAACACACTTATTTTAGTTGAAAAAGTCATAATTCACATCCAACAGTCATTAAGAGTCAAGAGATTAAATGTTAAAATTTCATCATTATAGACCATTTTGGGAACGTTCGACATGTCCGGAGTCATCGTTTTTCATCCGAAAATTGATTTTTTGGACTGTACCCAAAATGATTCAAAATGTCAATTGGATCGTGCCTCATGTTGAATAACCACTTTTTAAACCCTCACAGTGACCAAAAGTGCCATTTTTACAGAGTTTTGCTTACTCAAAAGCTTCAATTTTGACCCGTTTCAGGCACAGAAATGACTTTAAACACACGTATTTTAGTTGAAAAAGTCATAATTCACATCCAACAGTCATTTAGAGTCAAAAGATTAAATGTTAAAATTTCATCATTATAGACCATTTTGGGAACGTTCTGCATGTCCGGAGTCATCGTTTTTCATCCGAAAATTGATTTTTTGGACTGTACCAAAAATGATTCAAAATGTCAATTGGATCGTGCCTCATGTTGAATAACCACTTTTTAAACCCTCACAGTGACCAAAATTGCCATTTTTACAGAGTTTTGCTTACTCAAAAGCTTCAATTTTGACCCGTTTCAGGCACAGAAAGGACTTTAAACACACTTATTTTAGTTGAAAAAGTCATAATGCACATCCAACAGTCATTTAGAGTCAAAAGATTAAATGTTAAAATTTCATCATTATAGACCATTTTGGGAACGTTCGACATGTCCGGAGTCATCGTTTTTCATCCGAAAATTGATTTTTTGGACTGTACCCAAAATGATTCAAAATGTCAATTGGATCGTGCCTCATGTTGAATAACCACTTTTTAAACCCTCACAGTGACCAAAAGTGCCATTTTTACAGAGTTTTGCTTACTCAAAAGCTTCAATTTTGACCCGTTTCAGGCACAGAAATGACTTTAAACACACTTATTTTAGTTGAAAAAGTCATAATTCACATCCAACAGTCATTTAGAGTCAAAAGATTAAATGTTAAAATTTCATCATTATAGACCATTTTGGGAACGTTCGGCATGTCCGGAGTCATCGTTTTTCATCCGAAAATTGATTTTTTGGACTGTACCAAAAATGATTCAAAATGTCAATTGGATCGTGCCTCATGTTGAATACCCACTTTTTAAACCCTCACAGTGACCAAAAGTGCCATTTTTACAGAGTTTTGCTTACTCAAAAGCTTCAATTTTGACCCGTTTCAGGCACAGAAATGACTTTAAACACACGTATTTTAGTTGAAAAAGTCATAATTCACATCCAACAGTCATTTAGAGTCAAAAGATTAAATGTTAAAATTTCATCATTATAGACCATTTTGGGAACGTTCTGCATGTCCGGAGTCATCGTTTTTCATCCGAAAATTGATTTTTTGGACTGTACCAAAAATGATTCAAAATGTCAATTGGATCGTGCCTCATGTTGAATAACCACTTTTTAAACCCTCACAGTGACCAAAAGTGCCATTTTTACAGAGTTTTGCTTACTCAAAAGCTTCAATTTTGACCCGTTTCAGGCACAGAAATGACTTTAAACACACTTATTTTAGTTGAAAAAGTCATAATTCACATCCAACAGTCATTTAGAGTCAAAAGATTAAATGTTAAAATTTCATCATTATAGACCATTTTGGGAACGTTCGACATGTCCGGAGTCATCGTTTTTCATCCGAAAATTGATTTTTTGGACTGTACCCAAAATGATTCAAAATGTCAATTGGATCGTGCCTCATGTTGAATAACCACTTTTTAAACCCTCACAGTGACCAAAAGTGCCATTTTTACAGAGTTTTGCTTACTCAAAAGCTTCAATTTTGACCCGTTTCAGGCACAGAAATGACTTTAAACACACGTATTTTAGTTGAAAAAGTCATAATTCACATCCAACAGTCATTTAGAGTCAAAAGATTAAATGTTAAAATGTCATCATTATAGACCATTTTGGGAACGTTCGACATGTCCGGAGTCATCGTTTTTCATCCGAAAATTGATTTTTTGGACTGTACCCAAAATGATTCAAAATGTCAATTGGATCGTGCCTCATGTTGAATAACCACTTTTTAAACCCTCACAGTGACCAAAAGTGCCATTTTTACAGAGTTTTGCTTACTCAAAAGCTTCAATTTTGACCCGTTTCAGGCACAGAAATGACTTTAAACACACGTATTTTAGTTGAAAAAGTCATAATTCACATCCAACAGTCATTTAGAGTCAAAAGATTAAATGTTAAAATTTCATCATTATAGACCATTTTGGGAACGTTCTGCATGTCCGGAGTCATCGTTTTTCATCCGAAAATTGATTTTTTGGACTGTACCAAAAATGATTCAAAATGTCAATTGGATCGTGCCTCATGTTGAATAACCACTTTTTAAACCCTCACAGTGACCAAAAGTGCCATTTTTACAGAGTTTTGCTTACTCAAAAGCTTCAATTTTGACCCGTTTCAGGCACAGAAATGACTTTAAACACACTTATTTTAGTTGAAAAAGTCATAATTCACATCCAACAGTCATTTAGAGTCAAAAGATTAAATGTTAAAATTTCATCATTATAGACCATTTTGGGAACGTTCGACATGTCCGGAGTCATCGTTTTTCATCCGAAAATTGATTTTTTGGACTGTACCCAAAATGATTCAAAATGTAAATTGGATCGTGCCTCATGTTGAATAACCACTTTTTAAACCCTCACAGTGACCAAAAGTGCCATTTTTACAGAGTTTTGCTTACTCAAAAGCTTCAATTTTGACCCGTTTCAGGCACAGAAATGACTTTAAAAACACGTATTTTAGTTGAAAAAGTCATAATTCACATCCAACAGTCATTTAGAGTCAAAAGATTAAATGTTAAAATGTCATCATTATAGACCATTTTGGGAACGTTCGGCATGTCCGGAGTCATCGTTTTTCATCCGAAAATTGATTTTTTGGACTGTACCAAAAATGATTCAAAATGTCAATTGGATCGTGCCTCATGTTGAATAACCACTTTTTAAACCCTCACAGTGACCAAAATTGCCATTTTTACAGAGTTTTGCTTACTCAAAAGCTTCAATTTTGACCCGTTTCAGGCACAGAAATGACTTTAAACACACTTATTTTAGTTGAAAAAGTCATAATTCACATCCAACAGTCATTTAGAGTCAAAAGATTAAATGTTAAAATTTCATCATTATAGACCATTTTGGGAACGTTCGGCATGTCCGGAGTCATCGTTTTTCATCCGAAAATTGATTTTTTGGACTGTACCAAAAATGATTCAAAATGTCAATTGGATCGTGCCTCATGTTGAATAACCACTTTTTAAACCCTCACAGTGACCAAAATTGCCATTTTTACAGAGTTTTGCTTACTCAAAAGCTTCAATTTTGACCCGTTTCAGGCACAGAAAGGACTTTAAACACACTTATTTTAGTTGAAAAAGTCATAATGCACATCCAACAGTCATTTAGAGTCAAAAGATTAAATGTTAAAATTTCATCATTATAGACCATTTTGGGAACGTTCGACATGTCCAGAGTCATCGTTTTTCATCCGAAAATTGATTTTTTGGACTGTACCCAAAATGATTCAAAATGTCAATTGGATCGTGCCTCATGTTGAATAACCACTTTTTAAACCCTCACAGTGACCAAAAGTGCCATTTTTACAGAGTTTTGCTTACTCAAAAGCTTCAATTTTGACCCGTTTCAGGCACAGAAATGACTTTAAACACACGTATTTTAGTTGAAAAAGTCATAATTCACATCCAACAGTCATTTAGAGTCAAAAGATTAAATGTTAAAATTTCATCATTATAGACCATTTTGGGAACGTTCGGCATGTCCGGAGTCATCGTTTTTCATCCGAAAATTGATTTTTTGGACTGTACCAAAAATGATTCAAAATGTCAATTGGATCGTGCCTCATGTTGAATAACCACTTTTTAAACCCTCACAGTGACCAAAAGTGCCATTTTTACAGAGTTTTGCTTACTCAAAAGCTTCAATTTTGACCCGTTTCAGGCACAGAAATGACTTTAAACACACGTATTTTAGTTGAAAAAGTCATAATTCACATCCAACAGTCATTTAGAGTCAAAAGATTAAATGTTAAAATTTCATCATTATAGACCATTTTGGGAACGTTCGGCATGTCCGGAGTCATCGTTTTTCATCCGAAAATTGATTTTTTGGACTGTACCAAAAATGATTCAAAATGTCAATTGGATCGTGCCTCATGTTGAATAACCACTTTTTAAACCCTCACAGTGACCAAAATTGCCATTTTTACAGAGTTTTGCTTACTCAAAAGCTTCAATTTTGACCCGTTTCAGGCACAGAAAGGACTTTAAACACACTTATTTTAGTTGAAAAAGTCATAATTCACATCCAACAGTCATTTAGAGTCAAAAGATTAAATGTTAAAATTTCATCATTATAGACCATTTTGGGAACGTTCGGCATGTCCGGAGTCATCGTTTTTCATCCGAAAATTGATTTTTTGGACTGTACCAAAAATGATTCAAAATGTCAATTGGATCGTGCCTCATGTTGAATAACCACTTTTTAAACCCTCACAGTGACCAAAATTGCCATTTTTACCGAGTTTTCCTTACTCAAAAGCTTCAATTTTGACCCGTTTTAGGCACAGAAATGACTTTAAACACACTTATTTTAGTTGAAAAAGTCATAATTCACATCCAACAGTCATTAAGAGTCAAGAGATTAAATGTTAAAATTTCATCATTATAGACCATTTTGGGAACGTTCGACATGTCCGGAGTCATCGTTTTTCATCCGAAAATTGATTTTTTGGACTGTACCCAAAATGATTCAAAATGTCAATTGGATCGTGCCTCATGTTGAATAACCACTTTTTAAACCCTCACAGTGACCAAAAGTGCCATTTTTACAGAGTTTTGCTTACTCAAAAGCTTCAATTTTGACCCGTTTCAGGCACAGAAATGACTTTAAACACACGTATTTTAGTTGAAAAAGTCATAATTCACATCCAACAGTCATTTAGAGTCAAAAGATTAAATGTTAAAATTTCATCATTATAGACCATTTTGGGAACGTTCTGCATGTCCGGAGTCATCGTTTTTCATCCGAAAATTGATTTTTTGGACTGTACCAAAAATGATTCAAAATGTCAATTGGATCGTGCCTCATGTTGAATAACCACTTTTTAAACCCTCACAGTGACCAAAAGTGCCATTTTTACAGAGTTTTGCTTACTCAAAAGCTTCAATTTTGACCCGTTTCAGGCACAGAAATGACTTTAAACACACTTATTTTAGTTGAAAAAGTCATAATTCACATCCAACAGTCATTTAGAGTCAAAAGATTAAATGTTAAAATGTCATCATTATAGACCATTTTGGGAACGTTCGACATGTCCGGAGTCATCGTTTTTCATCCGAAAATTGATTTTTTGGACTGTACCCAAAATGATTCAAAATGTAAATTGGATCGTGCCTCATGTTGAATAACCACTTTTTAAACCCTCACAGTGACCAAAAGTGCCATTTTTACAGAGTTTTGCTTACTCAAAAGCTTCAATTTTGACCCGTTTCAGGCACAGAAATGACTTTAAACACACTTATTTTAGTTGAAAAAGTCATAATTCACATCCAACAGTCATTTAGAGTCAAAAGATTAAATGTTAAAATTTCATCATTATAGACCATTTTGGGAACGTTCGACATGTCCGGAGTCATCGTTTTTCATCCGAAAATTGATTTTTTGGACTGTACCCAAAATGATTCAAAATGTAAATTGGATCGTGCCTCATGTTGAATAACCACTTTTTAAACCCTCACAGTGACCAAAAGTGCCATTTTTACAGAGTTTTGCTTACTCAAAAGCTTCAATTTTGACCCGTTTCAGGCACAGAAATGACTTTAAAAACACGTATTTTAGTTGAAAAAGTCATAATTCACATCCAACAGTCATTTAGAGTCAAAAGATTAAATGTTAAAATGTCATCATTATAGACCATTTTGGGAACGTTCGGCATGTCCGGAGTCATCGTTTTTCATCCGAAAATTGATTTTTTGGACTGTACCAAAAATGATTCAAAATGTCAATTGGATCGTGCCTCATGTTGAATAACCACTTTTTAAACCCTCACAGTGACCAAAATTGCCATTTTTACAGAGTTTTGCTTACTCAAAAGCTTCAATTTTGACCCGTTTCAGGCACAGAAATGACTTTAAACACACTTATTTTAGTTGAAAAAGTCATAATTCACATCCAACAGTCATTTAGAGTCAAAAGATTAAATGTTAAAATTTCATCATTATAGACCATTTTGGGAACGTTCGGCATGTCCGGAGTCATCGTTTTTCATCCGAAAATTGATTTTTTGGACTGTACCAAAAATGATTCAAAATGTCAATTGGATCGTGCCTCATGTTGAATAACCACTTTTTAAACCCTCACAGTGACCAAAATTGCCATTTTTACAGAGTTTTGCTTACTCAAAAGCTTCAATTTTGACCCGTTTCAGGCACAGAAAGGACTTTAAACACACTTATTTTAGTTGAAAAAGTCACAATGCACATCCAACAGTCATTTAGAGTCAAAAGATTAAATGTTAAAATTTCATCATTATAGACCATTTTGGGAACGTTCGACATGTCCAGAGTCATCGTTTTTCATCCGAAAATTGATTTTTTGGACTGTACCCAAAATGATTCAAAATGTCAATTGGATCGTGCCTCATGTTGAATAACCACTTTTTAAACCCTCACAGTGACCAAAAGTGCCATTTTTACAGAGTTTTGCTTACTCAAAAGCTTCAATTTTGACCCGTTTCAGGCACAGAAATGACTTTAAACACACGTATTTTAGTTGAAAAAGTCATAATTCACATCCAACAGTCATTTAGAGTCAAAAGATTAAATGTTAAAATTTCATCATTATAGACCATTTTGGGAACGTTCGGCATGTCCGGAGTCATCGTTTTTCATCCGAAAATTGATTTTTTGGACTGTACCAAAAATGATTCAAAATGTCAATTGGATCGTGCCTCATGTTGAATAACCACTTTTTAAACCCTCACAGTGACCAAAAGTGCCATTTATACAGAGTTTTGCTTACTCAAAAGCTTCAATTTTGACCCGTTTCAGGCACAGAAATGACTTTAAACACACGTATTTTAGTTGAAAAAGTCATAATTCACATCCAACAGTCATTTAGAGTCAAAAGATTAAATGTTAAAATTTCATCATTATAGACCATTTTGGGAACGTTCGGCATGTCCGGAGTCATCGTTTTTCATCCGAAAATTGATTTTTTGGACTGTACCAAAAATGATTCAAAATGTCAATTGGATCGTGCCTCATGTTGAATAACCACTTTTTAAACCCTCACAGTGACCAAAATTGCCATTTTTACCGAGTTTTCCTTACTCAAAAGCTTCAATTTTGACCCGTTTTAGGCACAGAAATGACTTTAAACACACTTATTTTAGTTGAAAAAGTCATAATTCACATCCAACAGTCATTAAGAGTCAAGAGATTAAATGTTAAAATTTCATCATTATAGACCATTTTGGGAACGTTCGACATGTCCGGAGTCATCGTTTTTCATCCGAAAATTGATTTTTTGGACTGTACCCAAAATGATTCAAAATGTCAATTGGATCGTGCCTCATGTTGAATAACCACTTTTTAAACCCTCACAGTGACCAAAAGTGCCATTTTTACAGAGTTTTGCTTACTCAAAAGCTTCAATTTTGACCCGTTTCAGGCACAGAAATGACTTTAAACACACGTATTTTAGTTGAAAAAGTCATAATTCACATCCAACAGTCATTTAGAGTCAAAAGATTAAATGTTAAAATTTCATCATTATAGACCATTTTGGGAACGTTCGGCATGTCCGGAGTCATCGTTTTTCATCCGAAAATTGATTTTTTGGACTGTACCAAAAATGATTCAAAATGTCAATTGGATCGTGCCTCATGTTGAATAACCACTTTTTAAACCCTCACAGTGACCAAAAGTGCCATTTTTACAGAGTTTTGCTTACTCAAAAGCTTCAATTTTGACCCGTTTCAGGCACAGAAATGACTTTAAACACACTTATTTTAGTTGAAAAAGTCATAATTCACATCCAACAGTCATTTAGAGTCAAAAGATTAAATGTTAAAATGTCATCATTATAGACCATTTTGGGAACGTTCGACATGTCCGGAGTCATCGTTTTTCATCCGAAAATTGATTTTTTGGACTGTACCCAAAATGATTCAAAATGTAAATTGGATCGTGCCTCATGTTGAATAACCACTTTTTAAACCCTCACAGTGACCAAAAGTGCCATTTTTACAGAGTTTTGCTTACTCAAAAGCTTCAATTTTGACCCGTTTCAGGCACAGAAATGACTTTAAACACACGTATTTTAGTTGAAAAAGTCATAATTCACATCCAACAGTCATTTAGAGTCAAAAGATTAAATGTTAAAATGTCATCATTATAGACCATTTTGGGAACGTTCGGCATGTCCGGAGTCATCGTTTTTCATCCGAAAATTGATTTTTTGGACTGTACCAAAAATGATTCAAAATGTCAATTGGATCGTGCCTCATGTTGAATAACCACTTTTTAAACCCTCACAGTGACCAAAATTGCCATTTTTACAGAGTTTTGCTTACTCAAAAGCTTCAATTTTGACCCGTTTCAGGCACAGAAATGACTTTAAACACACTTATTTTAGTTGAAAAAGTCATAATTCACATCCAACAGTCATTTAGAGTCAAAAGATTAAATGTTAAAATTTCATCATTATAGACCATTTTGGGAACGTTCGGCATGTCCGGAGTCATCGTTTTTCATCCGAAAATTGATTTTTTGGACTGTACCAAAAATGATATAAAAAATGTCAATTGGATCGTGCCTCATGTTGAATAACCACTTTTTAAACCCTCACAGTGACCAAAATTGCCATTTTTACAGAGTTTTGCTTACTCAAAAGCTTCAATTTTGACCCGTTTCAGGCACAGAAAGGACTTTAAACACACTTATTTTAGTTGAAAAATTCATAATGCACATCCAACAGTCATTTAGAGTCAAAAGATTAAATGTTAAAATTTCATCATTATAGACCATTTTGGGAACGTTCGACATGTCCAGAGTCATCGTTTTTCATCCGAAAATTGATTTTTTGGACTGTACCCAAAATGATTCAAAATGTCAATTGGATCGTGCCTCATGTTGAATAACCACTTTTTAAACCCTCACAGTGACCAAAAGTGCCATTTTTACAGAGTTTTGCTTACTCAAAAGCTTCAATTTTGACCCGTTTCAGGCACAGAAATGACTTTAAACACACGTATTTTAGTTGAAAAAGTCATAATTCACATCCAACAGTCATTTAGAGTCAAAAGATTAAATGTTAAAATTTCATCATTATAGACCATTTTGGGAACGTTCGGCATGTCCGGAGTCATCGTTTTTCATCCGAAAATTGATTTTTTGGACTGTACCAAAAATGATTCAAAATGTCAATTGGATCGTGCCTCATGTTGAATAACCACTTTTTAAACCCTCACAGTGACCAAAAGTGCCATTTTTACAGAGTTTTGCTTACTCAAAAGCTTCAATTTTGACCCGTTTCAGGCACAGAAATGACTTTAAACACACGTATTTTAGTTGAAAAAGTCATAATTCACATCCAACAGTCATTTAGAGTCAAAAGATTAAATGTTAAAATTTCATCATTATAGACCATTTTGGGAACGTTCTGCATGTCCGGAGTCATCCTTTTTTCATCCGAAAATTGATTTTTTGGACTGTACCAAAAATGATTCAAAATGTCAATTGGATCGTGCCTCATGTTGAATAACCACTTTTTAAACCCTCACAGTGACCAAAAGTGCAATTTTTACAGAGTTTTGCTTACTCAAAAGCTCCAATTTTGACCCGTTTCAGGCACAGAAATGACTTTAAACACACTTATTTTAGTTGAAAAAGTCATAATTCACATCCAACAGTCATTTAGAGTCAAAAGATTAAATGTTAAAATTTCATCATTATAGACCATTTTGGGAACGTTCGACATGTCCGGAGTCATTGTTTTTCATCTGAAAATTGATTTTTTGGACTGTACCCAAAATGATTCAAAATATAAATTGGATCGTGCCTCATGTTGGACAACCACTTTTTAAACCCTCACAGTGACCAAAAGTGCCATTTTTACAGAGTTTTGCTTACTCAAAAGCTTCAATTTTGACCCGTTTCAGGCACAGAAATGACTTTAAACACACGTATTTTAGTTGAAAAAGTCATAATTCACATCCAACAGTCATTTAGAGTCAAAAGATTAAATGTTAAAATGTCATCATTATAGACCATTTTGGGAACGTTCGGCATGTCCGGAGTCATCGTTTTTCATCCGAAAATTGATTTTTTGGACTGTACCAAAAATGATTCCAAATGTCAATTGGATCGTGCCTCATGTTGAATAACCACTTTTTAAACCCTCACAGTGACCAAAATTGCCATTTTTACAGAGTTTTGCTTACTCAAAAGCTTCAATTTTGACCCGTTGCAGGCACAGAAATGACTTTAAACACACTTATTTTAGTTGAAAAAGTCATAATTCACATCCAACAGTCATTTAGAGTCAAAAGATTAAATGTTAAAATTTCATCATTATAGACCATTTTGGGAACGTTCGGCATGTCCGGAGTCATCGTTTTTCATCCGAAAATTGATTTTTTGGACTGTACCAAAAATGATTCAAAATGTCAATTGGATCGTGCCTCATGTTGAATAACCACTTTTTAAACCCTCACAGTGACCAAAATTGCCATTTTTACAGAGTTTTGCTTACTCAAAAGCTTCAATTTTGACCCGTTTCAGGCACAGAAAGGACTTTAAACACACTTATTTTAGTTGAAAAAGTCATAATGCACATCCAACAGTCATTTAGAGTCAAAAGATTAAATGTTAAAATTTCATCATTATAGACCATTTTGGGAACGTTCGACATGTCCGGAGTCATCGTTTTTCATCCGAAAATTGATTTTTTGGACTGTACCCAAAATGATTCAAAATGTCAATTGGATCGTGCCTCATGTTGAATAACCACTTTTTAAACCCTCACAGTGACCAAAAGTGCCATTTTTACAGAGTTTTGCTTACTCAAAAGCTTCAATTTTGACCCGTTTCAGGCACAGAAATGACTTTAAACACACTTATTTTAGTTGAAAAAGTCATAATTCACATCCAACAGTCATTTAGAGTCAAAAGATTAAATGTTAAAATTTCATCATTATAGACCATTTTGGGAACGTTCGACATGTCCAGAGTCATCGTTTTTCATCCGAAAATTGATTTTTTGGACTGTACCCAAAATGATTCAAAATGTCAATTGGATCGTGCCTCATGTTGAATAACCACTTTTTAAACCCTCACAGTGACCAAAAGTGCCATTTTTACAGAGTTTTGCTTACTCAAAAGCTTCAATTTTGACCCGTTTCAGGCACAGAAATGACTTTAAACACACGTATTTTAGTTGAAAAAGTCATAATTCACATCCAACAGTCATTTAGAGTCAAAAGATTAAATGTTAAAATTTCATCATTATAGACCATTTTGGGAACGTTCGGCATGTCCGGAGTCATCGTTTTTCATCCGAAAATTGATTTTTTGGACTGTACCAAAAATGATTCAAAATGTCAATTGGATCGTGCCTCATGTTGAATAACCACTTTTTAAACCCTCACAGTGACCAAAAGTGCCATTTTTACAGAGTTTTGCTTACTCAAAAGCTTCAATTTTGACCCGTTTCAGGCACAGAAATGACTTTAAACACACGTATTTTAGTTGAAAAAGTCATAATTCACATCCAACAGTCATTTAGAGTCAAAAGATTAAATGTTAAAATTTCATCATTATAGACCATTTTGGGAACGTTCTGCATGTCCGGAGTCATCCTTTTTTCATCCGAAAATTGATTTTTTGGACTGTACCAAAAATGATTCAAAATGTCAATTGGATCGTGCCTCATGTTGAATAACCACTTTTTAAACCCTCACAGTGACCAAAAGTGCAATTTTTACAGAGTTTTGCTTACTCAAAAGCTCCAATTTTGACCCGTTTCAGGCACAGAAATGACTTTAAACACACTTATTTTAGTTGAAAAAGTCATAATTCACATCCAACAGTCATTTAGAGTCAAAAGATTAAATGTTAAAATTTCATCATTATAGACCATTTTGGGAACGTTCGACATGTCCGGAGTCATTGTTTTTCATCCGAAAATTGATTTTTTGGACTGTACCCAAAATGATTCAAAATGTAAATTGGATCGTGCCTCATGTTGGACAACCACTTTTTAAACCCTCACAGTGACCAAAAGTGCCATTTTTACAGAGTTTTGCTTACTCAAAAGCTTCAATTTTGACCCGTTTCAGGCACAGAAATGACTTTAAACACACGTATTTTAGTTGAAAAAGTCATAATTCACATCCAACAGTCATTTAGAGTCAAAAGATTAAATGTTAAAATGTCATCATTATAGACCATTTTGGGAACGTTCGGCATGTCCGGAGTCATCGTTTTTCATCCGAAAATTGATTTTTTGGACTGTACCAAAAATGATTCCAAATGTCAATTGGATCGTGCCTCATGTTGAATAACCACTTTTTAAACCCTCACAGTGACCAAAATTGCCATTTTTACAGAGTTTTGCTTACTCAAAAGCTTCAATTTTGACCCGTTGCAGGCACAGAAATGACTTTAAACACACTTATTTTAGTTGAAAAAGTCATAATTCACATCCAACAGTCATTTAGAGTCAAAAGATTAAATGTTAAAATTTCATCATTATAGACCATTTTGGGAACGTTCGGCATGTCCGGAGTCATCGTTTTTCATCCGAAAATTGATTTTTTGGACTGTACCAAAAATGATTCAAAATGTCAATTGGATCGTGCCTCATGTTGAATAACCACTTTTTAAACCCTCACAGTGACCAAAATTGCCATTTTTACAGAGTTTTGCTTACTCAAAAGCTTCAATTTTGACCCGTTTCAGGCACAGAAAGGACTTTAAACACACTTATTTTAGTTGAAAAAGTCATAATGCACATCCAACAGTCATTTAGAGTCAAAAGATTAAATGTTAAAATTTCATCATTATAGACCATTTTGGGAACGTTCGACATGTCCGGAGTCATCGTTTTTCATCCGAAAATTGATTTTTTGGACTGTACCCAAAATGATTCAAAATGTCAATTGGATCGTGCCTCATGTTGAATAACCACTTTTTAAACCCTCACAGTGACCAAAAGTGCCATTTTTACAGAGTTTTGCTTACTCAAAAGCTTCAATTTTGACCCGTTTCAGGCACAGAAATGACTTTAAACACACTTATTTTAGTTGAAAAAGTCATAATTCACATCCAACAGTCATTTAGAGTCAAAAGATTAAATGTTAAAATTTCATCATTATAGACCATTTTGGGAACGTTCGGCATGTCCGGAGTCATCGTTTTTCATCCGAAAATTGATTTTTTGGACTGTACCAAAAATGATTCAAAATGTCAATTGGATCGTGCCTCATGTTGAATAACCACTTTTTAAACCCTCACAGTGACCAAAATTGCCATTTTTACAGAGTTTTCCTTACTCAAAAGCTTCAATTTTGACCCGTTTCAGGCACAGAAATGACTTTAAACACACGTATTTTAGTTGAAAAAGTCATAATTCACATCCAACAGTCATTTAGAGTCAAAAGAT
Organism: Lissotriton vulgaris; assembly: GCF_964263255.1. NCBI lineage: Eukaryota > Metazoa > Chordata > Amphibia > Caudata > Salamandridae > Lissotriton > Lissotriton vulgaris. The sequence continues at coordinate 18,600 of NW_028248500.1, read as the reverse complement.
TAAATGTTAAAATTTCATCATTATAGACCATTTTGGGAACGTTCTGCATGTCCGGAGTCATCGTTTTTCATCCGAAAATTGATTTTTTGGACTGTACCAAAAATGATTCAAAATGTCAATTGGATCGTGCCTCATGTTGAATAACCACTTTTTAAACCCTCACAGTGACCAAAAGTGCCATTTTTACAGAGTTTTGCTTACTCAAAAGCTTCAATTTTGACCCGTTTCAGGCACAGAAATGACTTTAAACACACGTATTTTAGTTGAAAAAGTCATAATTCACATCCAACAGTCATTTAGAGTCAAAAGATTAAATGTTAAAATTTCATCATTATAGACCATTTTGGGAACGTTCTGCATGTCCGGAGTCATCCTTTTTTCATCCGAAAATTGATTTTTTGGACTGTACCAAAAATGATTCAAAATGTCAATTGGATCGTGCCTCATGTTGAATAACCACTTTTTAAACCCTCACAGTGACCAAAAGTGCAATTTTTACAGAGTTTTGCTTACTCAAAAGCTCCAATTTTGACCCGTTTCAGGCACAGAAATGACTTTAAACACACTTATTTTAGTTGAAAAAGTCATAATTCACATCCAACAGTCATTTAGAGTCAAAAGATTAAATGTTAAAATTTCATCATTATAGACCATTTTGGGAACGTTCGACATGTCCGGAGTCATTGTTTTTCATCCGAAAATTGATTTTTTGGACTGTACCCAAAATGATTCAAAATGTAAATTGGATCGTGCCTCATGTTGGACAACCACTTTTTAAACCCTCACAGTGACCAAAAGTGCCATTTTTACAGCGTTTTGCTTACTCAAAAGCTTCAATTTTGACCCGTTTCAGGCACAGAAATGACTTTAAACACACGTATTTTAGTTGAAAAAGTCATAATTCACATCCAACAGTCATTTAGAGTCAAAAGATTAAATGTTAAAATGTCATCATTATAGACCATTTTGGGAACGTTCGGCATGTCCGGAGTCATCGTTTTTCATCCGAAAATTGATTTTTTGGACTGTACCAAAAATGATTCAAAATGTCAATTGGATCGTGCCTCATGTTGAATAACCACTTTTTAAACCCTCACAGTGACCAAAATTGCCATTTTTACAGAGTTTTGCTTACTCAAAAGCTTCAATTTTGACCCGTTGCAGGCACAGAAATGACTTTAAACACACTTATTTTAGTTGAAAAAGTCATAATTCACATCCAACAGTCATTTAGAGTCAAAAGATTAAATGTTAAAATTTCACCATTATAGACCATTTTGGGAACGTTCGGCATGTCCGGAGTCATCGTTTTTCATCCGAAAATTGATTTTTTGGACTGTACCAAAAATGATTCAAAATGTCAATTGGATCGTGCCTCATGTTGAATAACCACTTTTTAAACCCTCACAGTGACCAAAATTGCCATTTTTACAGAGTTTTGCTTACTCAAAAGCTTCAATTTTGACCCGTTTCAGGCACAGAAAGGACTTTAAACACACTTATTTTAGTTGAAAAAGTCATAATGCACATCCAACAGTCATTTAGAGTCAAAAGATTAAATGTTAAAATTTCATCATTATAGACCATTTTGGGAACGTTCGACATGTCCGGAGTCATCGTTTTTCATCCGAAAATTGATTTTTTGGACTGTACCCAAAATGATTCAAAATGTCAATTGGATCGTGCCTCATGTTGAATAACCACTTTTTAAACCCTCACAGTGACCAAAAGTGCCATTTTTACAGAGTTTTGCTTACTCAAAAGCTTCAATTTTGACCCGTTTCAGGCACAGAAATGACTTTAAACACACTTATTTTAGTTGAAAAAGTCATAATTCACATCCAACAGTCATTTAGAGTCAAAAGATTAAATGTTAAAATTTCATCATTATAGACCATTTTGGGAACGTTCGGCATGTCCGGAGTCATCGTTTTTCATCCGAAAATTGATTTTTTGGACTGTACCAAAAATGATTCAAAATGTCAATTGGATCGTGCCTCATGTTGAATAACCACTTTTTAAACCCTCACAGTGACCAAAATTGCCATTTTTACAGAGTTTTCCTTACTCAAAAGCTTCAATTTTGACCCGTTTTAGGCACAGAAATGACTTTAAACACACTTATTTTAGTTGAAAAAGTCATAATTCACATCCAACAGTCATTAAGAGTCAAGAGATTAAATGTTAAAATTTCATCATTATAGACCATTTTGGGAACGTTCGACATGTCCGGAGTCATCGTTTTTCATCCGAAAATTGATTTTTTGGACTGTACCCAAAATGATTCAAAATGTCAATTGGATCGTGCCTCATGTTGAATAACCACTTTTTAAACCCTCACAGTGACCAAAAGTGCCATTTTTACAGAGTTTTGCTTACTCAAAAGCTTCAATTTTGACCCGTTTCAGGCACAGAAATGACTTCAAACACACGTATTTTAGTTGAAAAAGTCATAATTCACATCCAACAGTCATTTAGAGTCAAAAGATTAAATGTTAAAATTTCATCATTATAGACCATTTTGGGAACGTTCGGCATGTCCGGAGTCATCGTTTTTCATCCGAAAATTGATTTTTTGGACTGTACCAAAAATGATTCAAAATGTCAATTGGATCGTGCCTCATGTTGAATAACCACTTTTTAAACCCTCACAGTGACCAAAAGTGCCATTTTTACAGAGTTTTGCTTACTCAAAAGCTTCAATTTTGACCCGTTTCAGGCACAGAAATGACTTTAAACACACGTATTTTAGTTGAAAAAGTCATAATTCACATCCAACAGTCATTTAGAGTCAAAAGATTAAATGTTAAAATTTCATCATTATAGACCATTTTGGGAACGTTCTGCATGTCCGGAGTCATCCTTTTTTCATCCGAAAATTGATTTTTTGGACTGTACCAAAAATGATTCAAAATGTCAATTGGATCGTGCCTCATGTTGAATAACCACTTTTTAAACCCTCACAGTGACCAAAAGTGCAATTTTTACAGAGTTTTGCTTACTCAAAAGCTCCAATTTTGACCCGTTTCAGGCACAGAAATGACTTTAAACACACTTATTTTAGTTGAAAAAGTCATAATTCACATCCAACAGTCATTTAGAGTCAAAAGATTAAATGTTAAAATTTCATCATTATAGACCATTTTGGGAACGTTCGACATGTCCGGAGTCATTGTTTTTCATCCGAAAATTGATTTTTTGGACTGTACCCAAAATGATTCAAAATGTAAATTGGATCGTGCCTCATGTTGGACAACCACTTTTTAAACCCTCACAGTGACCAAAAGTGCCATTTTTACAGAGTTTTGCTTACTCAAAAGCTTCAATTTTGACCCGTTTCAGGCACAGAAATGACTTTAAACACACGTATTTTAGTTGAAAAAGTCATAATTCACATCCAACAGTCATTTAGAGTCAAAAGATTAAATGTTAAAATGTCATCATTATAGACCATTTTGGGAACGTTCGGCATGTCCGGAGTCATCGTTTTTCATCCGAAAATTGATTTTTTGGACTGTACCAAAAATGATTCAAAATGTCAATTGGATCGTGCCTCATGTTGAATAACCACTTTTTAAACCCTCACAGTGACCAAAATTGCCATTTTTACAGAGTTTTGCTTACTCAAAAGCTTCAATTTTGACCCGTTGCAGGCACAGAAATGACTTTAAACACACTTATTTTAGTTGAAAAAGTCATAATTCACATCCAACAGTCATTTAGAGTCAAAAGATTAAATGTTAAAATTTCATCATTATAGACCATTTTGGGAACGTTCGGCATGTCCGGAGTCATCGTTTTTCATCCGAAAATTGATTTTTTGGACTGTACCAAAAAAAGGATTCAAAATGTCAATTGGATCGTGCCTCATGTTGAATAACCACTTTTTAAACCCTCACAGTGACCAAAATTGCCATTTTTACAGAGTTTTGCTTACTCAAAAGCTTCAATTTTGACCCGTTTCAGGCACAGAAAGGACTTTAAACACACTTATTTTAGTTGAAAAAGTCATAATGCACATCCAACAGTCATTTAGAGTCAAAAGATTAAATGTTAAAATTTCATCATTATAGACCATTTTGGGAACGTTCGACATGTCCGGAGTCATCGTTTTTCATCCGAAAATTGATTTTTTGGACTGTACCCAAAATGATTCAAAATGTCAATTGGATCGTGCCTCATGTTGAATAACCACTTTTTAAACCCTCACAGTGACCAAAAGTGCCATTTTTACAGAGTTTTGCTTACTCAAAAGCTTCAATTTTGACCCGTTTCAGGCACAGAAATGACTTTAAACACACTTATTTTAGTTGAAAAAGTCATAATTCACATCCAACAGTCATTTAGAGTCAAAAGATTAAATGTTAAAATTTCATCATTATAGACCATTTTGGGAACGTTCGGCATGTCCGGAGTCATCGTTTTTCATCCGAAAATTGATTTTTTGGACTGTACCAAAAATGATTCAAAATGTCAATTGGATCGTGCCTCATGTTGAATAACCACTTTTTAAACCCTCACAGTGACCAAAATTGCCATTTTTACAGAGTTTTCCTTACTCAAAAGCTTCAATTTTGACCCGTTTTAGGCACAGAAATGACTTTAAACACACTTATTTTAGTTGAAAAAGTCATAATTCACATCCAACAGTCATTAAGAGTCAAGAGATTAAATGTTAAAATTTCATCATTATAGACCATTTTGGGAACGTTCGACATGTCCGGAGTCATCGTTTTTCATCCGAAAATTGATTTTTTGGACTGTACCCAAAATGATTCAAAATGTCAATTGGATCGTGCCTCATGTTGAATAACCACTTTTTAAACCCTCACAGTGACCAAAAGTGCCATTTTTACAGAGTTTTGCTTACTCAAAAGCTTCAATTTTGACCCGTTTCAGGCACAGAAATGACTTTAAACACACGTATTTTAGTTGAAAAAGTCATAATTCACATCCAACAGTCATTTAGAGTCAAAAGATTAAATGTTAAAATTTCATCATTATAGACCATTTTGGGAACGTTCTGCATGTCCTGAGTCATCGTTTTTCATCCGAAAATTGATTTTTTGGACTGTACCAAAAATGATTCAAAATGTCAATTGGATCGTGCCTCATGTTGAATAACCACTTTTTAAACCCTCACAGTGACCAAAAGTGCCATTTTTACAGAGTTTTGCTTACTCAAAAGCTTCAATTTTGACCCGTTTCAGGCACAGAAATGACTTTAAACACACGTATTTTAGTTGAAAAAGTCATAATGCACATCCAACAGTCATTTAGAGTCAAAAGATTAAATGTTAAAATTTCATCATTATAGACCATTTTGGGAACGTTCGACATGTCCGGAGTCATCGTTTTTCATCCGAAAATTGATTTTTTGGACTGTACCCAAAATGATTCAAAATGTCAATTGGATCGTGCCTCATGTTGAATAACCACTTTTTAAACCCTCACAGTGACCAAAAGTGCCATTTTTACAGAGTTTTGCTTACTCAAAAGCTTCAATTTTGACCCGTTTCAGGCACAGAAATGACTTTAAACACACGTATTTTAGTTGAAAAAGTCATAATTCACATCCAACAGTCATTTAGAGTCAAAAGATTAAATGTTAAAATTTCATCATTATAGACCATTTTGGGAACGTTCTGCATGTCCGGAGTCATCGTTTTTCATCCGAAAATTGATTTTTTGGACTGTACCAAAAATGATTCAAAATGTCAATTGGATCGTGCCTCATGTTAAATAACCACTTTTTAAACCCTCACAGTGACCAAAAGTGCCATTTTTACAGAGTTTTGCTTACTCAAAAGCTTCAATTTTGACCCGTTTCAGGCACAGAAATGACTTTAAACACACGTATTTTAGTTGAAAAAGTCATAATGCACATCCAACAGTCATTTAGAGTCAAAAGATTAAATGTTAAAATTTCATCATTATAGACCATTTTGGGAACGTTCGACATGTCCGGAGTCATCGTTTTTCATCCGAAAATTGATTTTTTGGACTGTACCCAAAATGATTCAAAATGTCAATTGGATCGTGCCTCATGTTGAATAACCACTTTTTAAACCCTCACAGTGACCAAAAGTGCCATTTTTACAGAGTTTTGCTTACTCAAAAGCTTCAATTTTGACCCGTTTCAGGCACAGAAATGACTTTAAACACACTTATTTTAGTTGAAAAAGTCATAATGCACATCCAACAGTCATTTAGAGTCAAAAGATTAAATGTTAAAATTTCATCATTATAGACCATTTTGGGAACGTTCCGCATGTCCGGAATAATCGTTTTTCATCCGAAAATTGATTTTTTGGACTGTACCAAAAATGATTCAAAATGTCAATTGGATCGTGCCTCATGTTGAATAACCACTTTTTAAACCCTCACAGTGACCAAAATTGCCATTTTTACAGAGTTTTGCTTACTCAAAAGCTTCAATTTTGACCCGTTTCAGGCACAGAAATGACTTTAAACACACTTATTTTAGTTGAAAAAGTCATAATTCACATCCAACAGTCATTTAGAGTCAAAAGATTAAATGTAAAATTTCATCATTATAGACCATTTTGGGAACGTTCGGCATGTCCGGAGTCATCGTTTTTCATCCGAAAATTGATTTTTTGGACTGTACCAAAAATGATTCAAAATGTCAATTGGATCGTGCCTCATGTTGAATAACCACTTTTTAAACCCTCACAGTGACCAAAATTGCCATTTTTACAGAGTTTTGCTTACTCAAAAGCTTCAATTTTGACCCGTTTCAGGCACAGAAAGGACTTTAAACACACTTATTTTAGTTGAAAAAGTCATAATGCACATCCAACAGTCATTTAGAGTCAAAATATTAAATGTTAAAATTTCATCATTATAGACCATTTTGGGAACGTTCGACATGTCCGGAGTCATCGTTTTTCATCCGAAAATTGATTTTTTGGACTGTACCCAAAATGATTCAAAATGTCAATTGGATCGTGCCTCATGTTGAATAACCACTTTTTAAACCCTCACAGTGACCAAAAGTGCCATTTTTACAGAGTTTTGCTTACTCAAAAGCTTCAATTTTGACCCGTTTCAGGCACAGAAATGACTTTAAACACACGTATTTTAGTTGAAAAAGTCATAATTCACATCCAACAGTCATTTAGAGTCAAAAGATTAAATGTTAAAATTTCATCATTATAGACCATTTTGGGAACGTTCTGCATGTCCGGAGTCATCGTTTTTCATCCGAAAATTGATTTTTTGGACTGTACCAAAAATGATTCAAAATGTCAATTGGATCGTGCCTCATGTTGAATAACCACTTTTTAAACCCTCACAGTGACCAAAAGTGCCATTTTTACAGAGTTTTGCTTACTCAAAAGCTTCAATTTTGACCCGTTTCAGGCACAGAAATGACTTTAAACACACGTATTTTAGTTGAAAAAGTCATAATTCACATCCAACAGTCATTTAGAGTCAAAAGATTAAATGTTAAAATTTCATCATTATAGACCATTTTGGGAACGTTCTGCATGTCCGGAGTCATCGTTTTTCATCCGAAAATTGATTTTTTGGACTGTACCCAAAATGATTCAAAATGTCAATTGGATCGTGCCTCATGTTGAATAACCACTTTTTAAACCCTCACAGTGACCAAAAGTGCCATTTTTACAGAGTTTTGCTTACTCAAAAGCTTCAATTTTGACCCGTTTCAGGCACAGAAATGACTTTAAACACACGTATTTTAGTTGAAAAAGTCATAATTCACATCCAACAGTCATTTAGAGTCAAAAGATTAAATGTTAAAATTTCATCATTATAGACCATTTTGGGAACGTTCGGCATGTCCGGAGTCATCGTTTTTCATTCGAAAATTGATTTTTTGGACTGTACCAAAAATGATTCAAAATGTCAATTGGATCGTGCCTCATGTTGAATAACCACTTTTTAAACCCTCACAGTGACCAAAAGTGCCATTTTTACAGAGTTTTGCTTACTCAAAAGCTTCAATTTTGACCCGTTTCAGGCACAGAAATGACTTTAAACACACGTATTTTAGTTGAAAAAGTCATAATTCACATTCAACAGTCATTTAGAGTCAAAAGATTAAATGTTAAAATTTCATCATTATAGACCATTTTGGGAACGTTCTGCATGTCCGGAGTCATCCTTTTTTCATCCGAAAATTGATTTTTTGGACTGTACCAAAAATGATTCAAAATGTCAATTGGATCGTGCCTCATGTTGAATAACCACTTTTTAAACCCTCACAGTGACCAAAAGTGCAATTTTTACAGAGTTTTGCTTACTCAAAAGCTCCAATTTTGACCCGTTTCAGGCACAGAAATGACTTTAAACTGACTTATTTTAGTTGAAAAGTCATAATTCACATCCAACAGTCATTTAGAGTCAAAAGATTAAATGTTAAAATTTCATCATTATAGACCATTTTGGGAACGTTCGACATGTCCGGAGTCATCGTTTTTCATCCGAAAATTGATTTTTTGGACTGTACCCAAAATGATTCAAAATGTAAATTGGATCGTGCCTCATGTTGGACAACCACTTTTTAAACCCTCACAGTGACCAAAAGTGCCATTTTTACAGAGTTTTGCTTACTCAAAAGCTTCAATTTTGACCCGTTTCAGGCACAGAAATGACTTTAAACACACGTATTTTAGTCGAAAAAGTCATAATTCACATCCAACAGTCATTTAGAGTCAAAAGATTAAATGTTAAAATGTCATCATTATAGACCATTTTGGGAACGTTCGGCATGTCCGGAGTCATCGTTTTTCATCCGAAAATTGATTTTTTGGACTGTACCAAAAATGATTCAAAATGTCAATTGGATCGTGCCTCATGTTGAATAACCACTTTTTAAACCCTCACAGTGACCAAAATTGCCATTTTTACAGAGTTTTGCTTACTCAAAAGCTTCAATTTTGACCCGTTTCAGGCACAGAAATGACTTTAAACACACTTATTTTAGTTGAAAAAGTCATAATTCACATCCAACAGTCATTTAGAGTCAAAAGATTAAATGTTAAAATTTCATCATTATAGACCATTTTGGGAACGTTCCGCATGTCCGGAGTCATCGTTTTTCATCCGAAAATTGATTTTTTGGACTGTACCAAAAATGATTCAAAATGTCAATTGGATCGTGCCTCATGTTGAATAACCACTTTTTAAACCCTCACAGTGACCAAAAGTGCCATTTTTACAGAGTTTTGCTTACTCAAAAGCTTCAATTTTGACCCGTTTCAGGCACAGAAATGACTTTAAACACACGTATTTTAGTTGAAAAAGTCATAATTCACATCCAACAGTCATTTAGAGTCAAAAGATTAAATGTTAAAATTTCATCATTATAGACCATTTTGGGAACGTTCTGCATGTCCGGAGTCATCGTTTTTCATCCGAAAATTGATTTTTTGGACTGTACCAAAAATGATTCAAAATGTCAATTGGATCGTGCCTCATGTTGAATAACCACTTTTTAAACCCTCACAGTGACCAAAAGTGCCATTTTTACAGAGTTTTGCTTACTCAAAAGCTTCAATTTTGACCCGTTTCAGGCACAGAAATGACTTTAAACACACGTATTTTAGTTGAAAAAGTCATAATGCACATCCAACAGTCATTTAGAGTCAAAAGATTAAATGTTAAAATTTCATCATTATAGACCATTTTGGGAACGTTCGACATGTCCGGAGTCATCGTTTTTCATCCGAAAATTGATTTTTTGGACTGTACCCAAAATGATTCAAAATGTCAATTGGATCGTGCCTCATGTTGAATAACCACTTTTTAAACCCTCACAGTGACCAAAAGTGCCATTTTTACAGAGTTTTGCTTACTCAAAAGCTTCAATTTTGACCCGTTTCAGGCACAGAAATGACTTTAAACACACTTATTTTAGTTGAAAAAGTCATAATGCACATCCAACAGTCATTTAGAGTCAAAAGATTAAATGTTAAAATTTCATCATTATAGACCATTTTGGGAACGTTCGGCATGTCCGGAGTCATCGTTTTTCATCCGAAAAATGATTTTTTGGACTGTACCAAAAATGATTCAAAATGTCAATTGGATCGTGCCTCATGTTGAATAACCACTGTTTAAACCCTCACAGTGACCAAAAGTGCCATTTTTACAGAGTTTTGCTTACTCAAAAGCTTCAATTTTGACCCGTTTCAGGCACAGAAATGACTTTAAACACACGGATTTTAGTTGAAAAAGTCATAATTCACATCCAACAGTCATTTAGAGTCAAAAGATTAAATGTTAATATTTCATCATTATAGACCATTTTGGGAACGTTCCGCATGTCCGGAATAATCGTTTTTCATCCGAAAATTGATTTTTTGGACTGTACCAAAAATGATTCAAAATGTCAATTGGATCGTGCCTCATGTTGAATAACCACTTTTTAAACCCTCACAGTGACCAAAATTGCCATTTTTACAGAGTTTTGCTTACTCAAAAGCTTCAATTTTGACCCGTTTCAGGCACAGAAATGACTTTAAACACACTTATTTTAGTTGAAAAAGTCATAATTCACATCCAACAGTCATTTAGAGTCAAAAGATTAAATGTTAAAATTTCATCATTATAGACCATTTTGGGAACGTTCGGCATGTCCGGAGTCATCGTTTTTCATCCGAAAATTGATTTTTTGGACTGTACCAAAAATGATTCAAAATGTCAATTGGATCGTGCCTCATGTTGAATAACCACTTTTTAAACCCTCACAGTGACCAAAATTGCCATTTTTACAGAGTTTTGCTTACTCAAAAGCTTCAATTTTGACCCGTTTCAGGCACAGAAATGACTTTAAACACACGTATTTTAGTTGAAAAAGTCATAATTCACATCCAACAGTCATTTAGAGTCAAAAGATTAAATGTTAAAATTTCATCATTATAGACCATTTTGGGAACGTTCTGCATGTCCGGAGTCATCCTTTTTTCATCCGAAAATTGATTTTTTGGACTGTACCAAAAATGATTCAAAATGTCAATTGGATCGTGCCTCATGTTGAATAACCACTTTTTAAACCCTCACAGTGACCAAAAGTGCAATTTTTACAGAGTTTTGCTTACTCAAAAGCTCCAATTTTGACCCGTTTCAGGCACAGAAATGACTTTAAACTGACTTATTTTAGTTGAAAAAGTCATAATTCACATCCAACAGTCATTTAGAGTCAAAAGATTAAATGTTAAAATTTCATCATTATAGACCATTTTGGGAACGTTCGACATGTCCGGAGTCATCGTTTTTCATCCGAAAATTGATTTTTTGGACTGTACCCAAAATGATTCAAAATGTAAATTGGATCGTGCCTCATGTTGGACAACCACTTTTTAAACCCTCACAGTGACCAAAAGTGCCATTTTTACAGAGTTTTGCTTACTCAAAAGCTTCAATTTTGACCCGTTTCAGGCACAGAAATGACTTTAAACACACGTATTTTAGTTGAAAAAGTCATAATTCACATCCAACAGTCATTTAGAGTCAAAAGATTAAATGTTAAAATGTCATCATTATAGACCATTTTGGGAACGTTCGGCATGTCCGGAGTCATCGTTTTTCATCCGAAAATTGATTTTTTGGACTGTACCAAAAATGATTCAAAATGTCAATTGGATCGTGCCTCATGTTGAATAACCACTTTTTAAACCCTCACAGTGACCAAAATTGCCATTTTTACAGAGTTTTGCTTACTCAAAAGCTTCAATTTTGACCCGTTTCAGGCACAGAAATGACTTTAAACACACTTATTTTAGTTGAAAAAGTCATAATTCACATCCAACAGTCATTTAGAGTCAAAAGATTAAATGTTAAAATTTCATCATTATAGACCATTTTGGGAACGTTCCGCATGTCCGGAGTCATCGTTTTTCATCCGAAAATTGATTTTTTGGACTGTACCAAAAATGATTCAAAATGTCAATTGGATCGTGCCTCATGTTGAATAACCACTTTTTAAACCCTCACAGTGACCAAAAGTGCCATTTTTACAGAGTTTTGCTTACTCAAAAGCTTCAATTTTGACCCGTTTCAGGCACAGAAATGACTTTAAACACACGTATTTTAGTTGAAAAAGTCATAATTCACATCCAACAGTCATTTAGAGTCAAAAGATTAAATGTTAAAATTTCATCATTATAGACCATTTTGGGAACGTTCTGCATGTCCGGAGTCATCGTTTTTCATCCGAAAATTGATTTTTTGGACTGTACCAAAAATGATTCAAAATGTCAATTGGATCGTGCCTCATGTTGAATAACCACTTTTTAAACCCTCACAGTGACCAAAAGTGCCATTTTTACAGAGTTTTGCTTACTCAAAAGCTTCAATTTTGACCCGTTTCAGGCACAGAAATGACTTTAAACACACGTATTTTAGTTGAAAAAGTCATAATGCACATCCAACAGTCATTTAGAGTCAAAAGATTAAATGTTAAAATTTCATCATTATAGACCATTTTGGGAACGTTCGACATGTCCGGAGTCATCGTTTTTCATCCGAAAATTGATTTTTTGGACTGTACCCAAAATGATTCAAAATGTCAATTGGATCGTGCCTCATGTTGAATAACCACTTTTTAAACCCTCACAGTGACCAAAAGTGCCATTTTTACAGAGTTTTGCTTACTCAAAAGCTTCAATTTTGACCCGTTTCAGGCACAGAAATGACTTTAAACACACTTATTTTAGTTGAAAAAGTCATAATGCACATCCAACAGTCATTTACAGTCAAAAGATTAAATGTTAAAATTTCATCATTATAGACCATTTTGGGAACGTTCGGCATGTCCGGAGTCATCGTTTTTCATCCGAAAAATGATTTTTTGGACTGTACCAAAAATGATTCAAAATGTCAATTGGATCGTGCCTCATGTTGAATAACCACTGTTTAAACCCTCACAGTGACCAAAAGTGCCATTTTTACAGAGTTTTGCTTACTCAAAAGCTTCAATTTTGACCCGTTTCAGGCACAGAAATGACTTTAAACACACGGATTTTAGTTGAAAAAGTCATAATTCACATCCAACAGTCATTTAGAGTCAAAAGATTAAATGTTAATATTTCATCATTATAGACCATTTTGGGAACGTTCCGCATGTCCGGAATAATCGTTTTTCATCCGAAAATTGATTTTTTGGACTGTACCAAAAATGATTCAAAATGTCAATTGGATCGTGCCTCATGTTGAATAACCACTTTTTAAACCCTCACAGTGACCAAAATTGCCATTTTTACAGAGTTTTGCTTACTCAAAAGCTTCAATTTTGACCCGTTTCAGGCACAGAAATGACTTTAAACACACTTATTTTAGTTGAAAAAGTCATAATTCACATCCAACAGTCATTTAGAGTCAAAAGATTAAATGTTAAAATTTCATCATTATAGACCATTTTGGGAACGTTCGGCATGTCCGGAGTCATCGTTTTTCATCCGAAAATTGATTTTTTGGACTGTACCAAAAATGATTCAAAATGTCAATTGGATCGTGCCTCATGTTGAATAACCACTTTTTAAACCCTCACAGTGACCAAAATTGCCATTTTTACAGAGTTTTGCTTACTCAAAAGCTTCAATTTTGACCCGTTTCAGGCACAGAAAGGACTTTAAACACACTTATTTTAGTTGAAAAAGTCATAATGCACATCCAACAGTCATTTAGAGTCAAAATATTAAATGTTAAAATTTCATCATTATAGACCATTTTGGGAACGTTCGACATGTCCGGAGTCATCGTTTTTCATCCGAAAATTGATTTTTTGGACTGTACCCAAAATGATTCAAAATGTCAATTGGATCGTGCCTCATGTTGAATAACCACTTTTTAAACCCTCACAGTGACCAAAAGTGCCATTTTTACAGAGTTTTGCTTACTCAAAAGCTTCAATTTTGACCCGTTTCAGGCACAGAAATGACTTTAAACACACTTATTTTAGTTGAAAAAGTCATAATTCACATCCAACAGTCATTTAGAGTCAAAAGATTAAATGTTAAAATTTCATCATTATAGACCATTTTGGGAACGTTCGGCATGTCCGGAGTCATCGTTTTTCATCCGAAAATTGATTTTTTGGACTGTACCAAAAATGATTCAAAATGTCAATTGGATCGTGCCTCATGTTGAATAACCACTTTTTAAACCCTCACAGTGACCAAAATTGCCATTTTTACCGAGTTTTCCTTACTCAAAAGCTTCAATTTTGACCCGTTTTAGGCACAGAAATGACTTTAAACACACTTATTTTAGTTGAAAAAGTCATAATTCACATCCAACAGTCATTAAGAGTCAAGAGATTAAATGTTAAAATTTCATCATTATAGACCATTTTGGGAACGTTCGGCATGTCCGGAGTCATCGTTTTTCATCCGAAAATTGATTTTTTGGACTGTACCCAAAATGATTCAAAATGTCAATTGGATCGTGCCTCATGTTGAATAACCACTTTTTAAACCCTCACAGTGACCAAAATTGCCATTTTTACCGAGTTTTCCTTACTCAAAAGCTTCAATTTTGACCCGTTTTAGGCACAGAAATGACTTTAAACACACTTATTTTAGTTGAAAAAGTCATAATTCACATCTAACAGTCATTAAGAGTCAAGAGAATAAATGTTAAAATTTCATCATTATAGACCATTTTGGGAACGTTCGACATGTCCGGAGTCATCGTTTTTCATCCGAAAATTGATTTTTTGGACTGTACCCAAAATGATTCAAAATGTCAATTGGATCGTGCCTCATGTTGAATAACCACTTTTTAAACCCTCACAGTGACCAAAAGTGCCATTTTTACAGAGTTTTGCTTACTCAAAAGCTTCAATTTTGACCCGTTTCAGGCACAGAAATGACTTTAAACACACGTATTTTAGTTGAAAAAGTCATAATTCACATCCAACAGTCATTTAGAGTCAAAAGATTAAATGTTAAAATTTCATCATTATAGACCATTTTGGGAACGTTCTGCATGTCCGGAGTCATCGTTTTTCATCCGAAAATTGATTTTTTGGACTGTACCAAAAATGATTCAAAATGTCAATTGGATCGTGCCTCATGTTGAATAACCACTTTTTAAACCCTCACAGTGACCAAAAGTGCCATTTTTACAGAGTTTTGCTTACTCAAAAGCTTCAATTTTGACCCGTTTCAGGCACAGAAATGACTTTAAACACACGTATTTTAGTTGAAAAAGTCATAATGCACATCCAACAGTCATTTAGAGTCAAAAGATTAAATGTTAAAATTTCATCATTATAGACCATTTTGGGAACGTTCGACATGTCCGGAGTCATCGTTTTTCATCCGAAAATTGATTTTTTGGACTGTACCCAAAATGATTCAAAATGTCAATTGGATCGTGCCTCATGTTGAATAACCACTTTTTAAACCCTCACAGTGACCAAAAGTGCCATTTTTACAGAGTTTTGCTTACTCAAAAGCTTCAATTTTGACCCGTTTCAGGCACAGAAATGACTTTAAACACACTTATTTTAGTTGAAAAAGTCATAATGCACATCCAACAGTCATTTAGAGTCAAAAGATTAAATGTTAAAATTTCATCATTATAGACCATTTTGGGAACGTTCGGCATGTCCGGAGTCATCGTTTTTCATCCGAAAAATGATTTTTTGGACTGTACCAAAAATGATTCAAAATGTCAATTGGATCGTGCCTCATGTTGAATAACCACTGTTTAAACCCTCACAGTGACCAAAAGTGCCATTTTTACAGAGTTTTGCTTACTCAAAAGCTTCAATTTTGACCCGTTTCAGGCACAGAAATGACTTTAAACACACGGATTTTAGTTGAAAAAGTCATAATTCACATCCAACAGTCATTTAGAGTCAAAAGATTAAATGTTAATATTTCATCATTATAGACCATTTTGGGAACGTTCCGCATGTCCGGAATAATCGTTTTTCATCCGAAAATTGATTTTTTGGACTGTACCAAAAATGATTCAAAATGTCAATTGGATCGTGCCTCATGTTGAATAACCACTTTTTAAACCCTCACAGTGACCAAAATTGCCATTTTTACAGAGTTTTGCTTACTCAAAAGCTTCAATTTTGACCCGTTTCAGGCACAGAAATGACTTTAAACACACTTATTTTAGTTGAAAAAGTCATAATTCACATCCAACAGTCATTTACAGTCAAAAGATTAAATGTTAAAATTTCATCATTATAGACCATTTTGGGAACGTTCGGCATGTCCGGAGTCATCGTTTTTCATCCGAAAATTGATTTTTTGGACTGTACCAAAAATGATTCAAAATGTCAATTGGATCATGCCTCATGTTGAATAACCACTTTTTAAACCCTCACAGTGACCAAAATTGCCATTTTTACAGAGTTTTGCTTACTCAAAAGCTTCAATTTTGACCCGTTTCAGGCACAGAAAGGACTTTAAACACACTTATTTTAGTTGAAAAAGTCATAATGCACATCCAACAGTCATTTAGAGTCAAAATATTAAATGTTAAAATTTCATCATTATAGACCATTTTGGGAACGTTCGACATGTCCGGAGTCATCGATTTTCATCCGAAAATTGATTTTTTGGACTGTACCCAAAATGATTCAAAATGTCAATTGGATCGTGCCTCATGTTGAATAACCACTTTTTAAACCCTCACAGTGACCAAAAGTGCCATTTTTACAGAGTTTTGCTTACTCAAAAGCTTCAATTTTGACCCGTTTCAGGCACAGAAATGACTTTAAACACACTTATTTTAGTTGAAAAAGTCATAATTCACATCCAACAGTCATTTAGAGTCAAAAGATTAAATGTTAAAATTTCATCATTATAGACCATTTTGGGAACGTTCGGCATGTCCGGAGTCATCGTTTTTCATCCGAAAATTGATTTTTTGGACTGTACCAAAAATGATTCAAAATGTCAATTGGATCGTGCCTCATGTTGAATAACCACTTTTTAAACCCTCACAGTGACCAAAATTGCCATTTTTACCGAGTTTTCCTTACTCAAAAGCTTCAATTTTGACCCGTTTTAGGCACAGAAATGACTTTAAACACACTTATTTTAGTTGAAAAAGTCATAATTCACATCCAACAGTCATTAAGAGTCAAGAGATTAAATGTTAAAATTTCATCATTATAGACCATTTTGGGAACGTTCGACATGTCCGGAGTCATCGTTTTTCATCCGAAAATTGATTTTTTGGACTGTACCCAAAATGATTCAAAATGTCAATTGGATCGTGCCTCATGTTGAATAACCACTTTTTAAACCCTCACAGTGACCAAAAGTGCCATTTTTACAGAGTTTTTTTACTCAAAAGCTTCAATTTTGACCCGTTTCAGGCACAGAAATGACTTTAAACACACGTATTTTAGTTGAAAAAGTCATAATGCACATCCAACAGTCATTTAGAGTCAAAAGATTAAATGTTAAAATTTCATCATTATAGACCATTTTGGGAACGTTCGACATGTCCGGAGTCATCGTTTTTCATCCGAAAATTGATTTTTTGGACTGTACCCAAAATGATTCAAAATGTCAATTGGATCGTGCCTCATGTTGAATAACCACTTTTTAAACCCTCACAGTGACCAAAAGTGCCATTTTTACAGAGTTTTGCTTACTCAAAAGCTTCAATTTTGACCCGTTTCAGGCACAGAAATGACTTTAAACACACTTATTTTAGTTGAAAAAGTCATAATGCACATCCAACAGTCATTTAGAGTCAAAAGATTAAATGTTAAAATTTCATCATTATAGACCATTTTGGGAACGTTCGGCATGTCCGGAGTCATCGTTTTTCATCCGAAAAATGATTTTTTGGACTGTACCAAAAATGATTCAAAATGTCAATTGGATCGTGCCTCATGTTGAATAACCACTGTTTAAACCCTCACAGTGACCAAAAGTGCCATTTTTACAGAGTTTTGCTTACTCAAAAGCTTCAATTTTGACCCGTTTCAGGCACAGAAATGACTTTAAACACACGGATTTTAGTTAAAAAAGTCATAATTCACATCCAACAGTCATTTAGAGTCAAAAGATTAAATGTTAAAATTTCATCATTATAGACCATTTTGGGAACGTTCCGCATGTCCGGAATAATCGTTTTTCATCCGAAAATTGATTTTTTGGACTGTACCAAAAATGATTCAAAATGTCAATTGGATCGTGCCTCATGTTGAATAACCACTTTTTAAACCCTCACAGTGACCAAAAGTGCCATTTTTACAGAGTTTTGCTTACTCAAAAGCTTCAATTTTGACCCGTTTCAGGCACAGAAATGACTTTAAACACACTTATTTTAGTTGAAAAAGTCATAATTCACATCCAACAGTCATTTAGAGTCAAAAGATTAAATGTTAAAATTTCATCATTATAGACCATTTTGGGAACGTTCTGCATGTCCGGAGTCATCGTTTTTCATCCGAAAATTGATTTTTTGGACTGTACCCAAAATGATTCAAAATGTCAATTGGATCGTCCCTCATGTTGAATAACCACTTTTTAAACCCTCACAGTGACCAAAAGTGCCATTTTTACAGAGTTTTGCTTACTCAAAAGCTTCAATTTTGACCCGTTTCAGGCACAGAAATGACTTTAA